>NC_047510.2:2082453-2414953 GCF_902827115.2 Pseudochaenichthys georgianus
AGGTAGACCCAAACCACCTTCAGATTTAACCCTCTCCAGATTTGCCTTCTTTGTGCGTGCAGGCTTCTTATTCCATATAAATGCAGAGATAAGGCTGTCTAGTTGGGCAAAAAAGGATTTTGGGATGAAAATCGGAATCATCTGAAACAGGTACAAATATCTGGGCAATATTGTCATTTTCACAGCATTTATCCGCCCTGCTAGTGTGACAGGCAGCTTCGACCACCTATCTAGATCATTCTTGGTGCGTTCCAAGATAGATTTATAATTGTACTTAAAAATGTCCTTAACCGAGCCTGCTATCTCAATACCCAAGTAAGTACATTTTTCATTTTCAATCCTAAAGGGCAGATGACCATAATCCTCCAACCTTGCCAAGTCATTGAGAGGAAACAGTAAAGATTTTGACAAGTTAATTTTGTAACCAAATGTCTTCAGCAAGGAAAGAACACATGGCATGCTTTCTATTGGGTCTGATATTTGCAAGAGCAGGTCGTCCGCATATATGTTTTATGCACTGTGTTGCCCCTGGAAACACCCTTAATCCTATTGTCCGTTCTGATAGCAATTGCTAAGGGTTCAATTGCAATGTCGAATAAATAGGGTGACAGGCAGCATCCCTGCCTTGTTCCTCTGTAGAGCATAACTGATTCGGAAATAAGACTGTTTGTTCTAACAGCGGCTGTAGGAGCTGAGTATATTGTCTTAATCCATTTACAAAAAACAGGTCCCAGTCCAAATGTTTCCAAGGCAGCAAAAAGATAGTTCCACTCAATCCTATCAAATGCCTTTTCAGCATCAAGGCTCAGGATAATTTCAGGCCGTACTGTGGATTTAGGGGACAATAATAAATTAAATAACCGCCGCACATTAAAAAATGAATGTCGCCCAGAGATGAAACCTGTTTGGTCTTTATCAATAATGGTAGGAATAAAGGCTTCTAATCGCTGCGCAAGGACTTTAGTTAATATTTTATAATCACAGCAAAGAAGGCTGATTGGTCTATAGGAACTACACTGTGAGGGATCCTTGTCTTTTTTCAATATCACTGAAATTGTCGCTTGAGAGAGTGTTGGTGGCAATTTACCATTAACCAGTGATTCTTCATAAACCGATTTTAAAACCGGCACAAGTTTTGAGGAATATTCCTTATAAAACTCGATGGGAAACCCATCCGGACCTGGTGCCTTCCCTGTACTAGACAGTCTGATTGCGTTTTCTATTTCTCCAACCGTTAATGGCTGCTCTAAGGAGCACTGGGAGTCTGGTGAGAGTTTTGGGATATGTAAGGAATCCAGAAACGACTGAGTTTCAGACGAGTTAACATCTACCTCTGATTGATATAATGTAGAATAATATTGCTTAAACTGGTCATTGATTATTTGGGGATTATGCGAAGTCGAATCGGCACCTGTATTGATCCTTGGGATCGTTTGTCCAGCCGCCTGCTGTTTGAGCTGAAGTGCGAGGAGTCTCCCTGCTCTGTCCCCATGTTCATAGTAAACCTGTTTAGTTTTTAAAATATTTTTTTCAGCTCTCCACGTCGAAAGTGTGTTAAATTCAGATTGAAGCAGTACTTTTTCTTTAAAAAGATCTGCCGTGGGCAAGAGAGCATACCGTCTATCAACATCTGCAATGCTGTGTGTCAGTTCTTTAAGTTTCTTAGATCGCTCTTTATTTTTATGTGCAGTGTATGAAATAGCCTGTCCCCTGATGTAAGCTTTTAGGGATTCCCATAGAACACTCCTCGAAATATCCCTAGTGTCATTAATTTCTAGAAAAAAGTCAATCTGGCCACTGAGGTAAGTTTTAAAGTGTTCATATGAAAGCAAATGGGGGTCTAGACGCCAGGTGCGTTGGGGTGCTATATTACCAGGAAACATCATATCCATTTGTACTGGACCATGGTCTGATAACACAATGCTGTGGTACTGGCTCCTGGGGATTAAGGGAAGTAATTGGTCATCTACAATGAAATAATCAATCCTGGAATAGCTATGGTGGACAGGGGAGAAAAACGAAAATTGTTTAGTATTAGGATGTTTTGCCCGCCACGGGTCGGATAGGCCACAGGAGCGCAGGAAGGAGTTTATAGCTATCGCAGATGTTGACAGGGTACTACCAGGTCTAGGGTTGGATCTGTCAAGGCGGGCATGGAGAACGCAGTTGAAATCACCACCCAATACCAATTTATAGGTATTGAGGTCAGGGAGGGCTGAGAAGAAGTTTATGAAAAACTTTGAGTCATCCCAATTCGGTCCATAGATGTTAGCCAATATTAAAGGAGTATTAAACAACCTGCCAACTGCAACAATATATCTACCATTGGGATCAGATATTATTTTTGCACTCACTGTCCTTGTTGTTGGAGCTGGGGGGAATGTAAACATCTACTAGCAGGATGGCGTGGATTTCCCTTGGGAGATGGAAAGGCCTGCACTTCACGTACATAAACTCCGCCAGCGGTGAACAGTGTTTGCAGAAAACGACATCGTCCCTACACCAAGCATCACTGATGTAAACAATGACCCCCTCCACCGCGGGTCTTCCCCCGGGATGTTGTCGTTTAGCCATGTTTCTGTGAAAACATACACACAGCCTTCTCTCACCTCACTCTAGGTCGACCGGAGGAGAATAGAATTTCATCAGCTAGACTAGATCGTATTTATTATTTTAATACTTTTAAAATGTGCAGTATATCAGCTGGTTTTACAGATCACTCGTTGCTTTTATGTAATGTTTTTATTGGAAATGTTTTGCCAAGAAGTGCATATTGGCATTTTAACTCGGTTTTAACATTTGATAAACATTTTAAAGATGCCCTTATTTATTTCTGGAGTGTTTTTAGACAGGAAGGGAGATTTTAGCAGTCTTAGGCAGTGGTATTGCCAGACCTAATGTCAATAATCTGCATTGTAAACATGACACAAGGTGGCGCCATATCTATGTACAAAGCCATGTTAGGGAAACTTCCATCCTACATCTGCTCCCTGATCTCTCGGCGAATTGTAAGTGGCTACTGCCTGAGATCGCATGCTGTAGTTTTATTAAATGTGCCAACTGCTAGGACTGTCTTAGGGAAGACAGCTGTTAGATGCGCAGCTCCTCTGTCTTGGAACAGTCTGCAATTGAAATGGAAACTGAGCAATCTGGTGCCACTAAATGTTTTTAAAGCTCGGTTGGATGCTTCTCAATCGGAAGCTGTTGGTACCTGCACATGTGGATAATTATGTAAATTGTAAACCCTGTAATGATGCTGTATGATGTCCTTTTTGTTGTTCTGTTTATGTGGTTCATGTTTCATGTGGAACCTACTTGAGCAGGTCTCCCTTGAAAAAGAGATCAATGATCTCAATGGGATACACCTGGATAAATAAAGGTTTGAAATGAAATGAAAATGTCATTCATGTCAGTGAATGTACTACTTCGAATTTACCCTCTGTATGTGTTAAGTAAATAAAGTTGCATTGCCTTGAACGAAATTCACGCAACTCTTAATATTAGATACTGTGTGGCGATGGAGATTATTTGTTGACCCTGCTTTAAAGGATATTTTGCCTTTATATCACTGCCTGGGTTTTGGTTGAAGTGCATCCAAATGCTGCTGCGTTTTCGCGTTTGGCTCATTTTCCATCCGAAAAACACGTTGTCTATCTGTCCTGTACCACATGTTATGACTTCTCTCTCTCGCGTATTCCGTTAAGACCCACCCCATCTGACTCCTTGTGCTGAAACCTACCAATCAGAGTAGGGGTGGGTCTTCAGAATACGTACAGAACAAAATCAAGCTTTTTAAAAGGCGAGTGGATTTTGGCAGGCAGTGACCGATAACAAGAACGGCTCTCACCAACTAGGACTCGGTTCCCCTCGTTCGTACCAAAGAGCCTTTCAAAAGAATCGGTTTGTTTCTACAAGTACCCTACAGTTTTAGGGACACAAAAGTTAGGGGGGCAGCTGGGGGGGGAAGCTGCCCCCCCTTGCCCCCCCATAGATCCGCCCCTGAGCTCACCATAGACTCTAAAAGCTTTTAGAAAATTATCAGTTGTTGTGCGCACAATATTTTCACGGATGTTAAACTCTGTGTGAACGTCATTCAAGGCACCAGCGCAGGGCCGGCCCTGACCAATTTGCTGCCCTAGGCAAGATTTTAGCTGGTGCCCCCGCCCCCTCCCCAGGCCGCTTGCATCACAGTAAATTCCAATGTTAATAAAGGCACACAGAAGCTGTATACAGGTTCAAACCCCACTGCAGTCAGCATGTCGTTGTGTCCCTCAGACACTTCACCCCAAATTGCTCCTGTGGGGATTGTCCACAGTATTGAGTATGTAAGTCACTTTGGATAAAAGCGTCTAACAAGTGACATGTCATGTATACATTTTTTGGGAGTTTGTATTACAGTTTTTCTCGATTGCTAACACACATTTTTTAAATTGTTCAGTTTCTCAGAACATTAAACACAATTCACAAAAGCACACACCCAAAGTGCAAAACACCTCATTTCTCCTGCTAAGTGAAGAGCTGCCCTCAAAACTACCTAAACACTTACCAAATGCAAACTTTAGCACCAAATATACCTTCATTCTTAACACTAGATGGTTTGACCACCCAGCTACACACTGCTGAGCATACTCTAAAGCACGTTAATCTGTTCTGGGCTGGGCTCTGTACAAAGAGGGTTCTGCAGAGAACGATTGCTTGAGTTTACAGAAATACAGTAAAGGAAGAAATACAAATGAGTTGTTGAAACAAATCACATTGTATTCAAAGCTAACACTGAGCAACATGCATCTCAGCACACAGCTGCTCTGCTTCGGATCTCTCTGAGTGGGATGGCATTGTTTGCTAAGACCCAGTTTGTAGCTGCTGCTTCCTGTTCCTCATTGAACATCCTTAGCCTTCCACCTCTTTGTTTCTCAGTCCTTCAGATAAACAACAAAGACACAGTGGTCGCGGTCAGTGTCTGTGTTGCATCAAAGTCACTTTACCACAGTACATTGTGCAGGATGTGTGTACAGTTATAGTCTGCAACATGCCAACAACTCAATTACAGTAATGAAGTAAATACGTTTCACACAACAGATATAAGCTCTGAGATATCATGAGTTATGCAGAGCTACAAACTGGTGACTAACCTGTTGTCAAGTCTAAGTGTCCGGACTACAGAGGCGACAGTACATCGGCTTAGATTAGGCTGAACCCTCCGTCCAGCCTCTCATCGTCACACCATGTGATAACATTTCATTAGAGAGTATTCTTCTTCCTCCTCCTCTCCTCCTCTCTTGCTCTTGCTCTTGCTCTTGCTCTGGCTCTTGCTCTTGCTCTTGCTCTTGCTCTTGCTCTTGCTCTTGCTCTTGCTCTCGATCTTGCTCTTGCTCTTGCTCTTGCTTCCATGTTGGCTTCCATTGTTGCTGTAAGAGAGTTCTCACCTGTGGTCTTTTCATAGTGCTAACATCCTGATTGATGCACCAACAATGATGCATTCAGGTGTTTGGTCAGGTGGAACGTGTTTCTTGATCATTGGTCAATGTGTGAGGCATTTTGAATATCAGTGTTTTAAACCAGCTAACACGTGACTTCATGTCAGATTCCTGAGTCTTACGTGGAGAGACGTGTGCAGAGGTTTGCAAAAAGTGCCATGTTGATTTGCAAATTGTGTGAAAAGCTGAAAACGTGTTTAGAGTTTTGGAGATTTGAGCCGATGTTTTGCTCTTTGAGTGTCAGTTAAAATAATTGTGCTTTATGTAGAATTTTAGTGTGTTAGCAATCGAGAAAAACTGTATTTTAAATAACCAAAACTCAAAAATGAAAACCTAAATACGAAACAGGTAACTTAAAATGAATTCTACATACAATACAAATAATGAGAACATTTTTAGCAGACAACAAATTATAATATAATCTAAATATAGTAGATTTAAAGAGCCTGTGAGAGCCTCCCAACAACTGCTGTGCAATGAAATATTGGGCTACTAGTAATCTCGAACCGTCAGCTTAAAAAAGAAGGTGCGATACCGTTCCGATAAATATCAATAATTTCGAACATTGCGGGGAAATTCCTTCGACTCATTTTGAAGTTTTGGGGGAAGCCTGAAGTGACGTCAATGCGGGAACGCTTCACTGTGCGGCGAGAGAGCCAAACACGGACAAAGTGTGTTGTCATGCGTAGAAATGGTGAATTACTGAGTTTAGGCACGTTAATAACATTTTAATGAAGTTGACTACAGTATATTCATATTTGTCAGTGCTTTCATGTCAATTCGGCGAACATGAACATAAATGATCGTGGTGAAGATGATGATTACATTAGGATTAAAAATCGGGAGTGAGAGCTGCTGAATTTCCTCCCGTCGGATGAGATATAAAAACAAACCGATTATTTTTGTAGTTGTAAACTCAAGTGGATGAAACTACATTTATTAGTGCTTTCATGTCAATTTGGCGAACATATGAACACATTAAATGATCGTGAGGATGATGATCAAAATTAGTTTGTTTGAGCCGGTCTGCATTTCCAGATGAGAAAACAAACCGATGCTTTTTGTAGTTGAGGTACACCAACATGGATTAAACGTGTTTTTTTTACCACAATGTTGGGGAAATTAATGGATAAAATGCACGGATTATTATTATTATTATTATTCCCACTCCGATCGGGACACTAGGTCCACCGTTTCCCCGCAGCGAGGCTCCCCCGTTGACAGTTTACGTGGGCTGGGTGCAGTGGCGGACTGGCCATCGGGACGAATCCCGATGGGCCGGTACCGAAGTGGGCCGGTCGGATAAGTCACTAGCACATCCCCCACTCCCCCCATTGACAATTTACTAGCGGTACCGAAGTGTGCCGGTCTAGAGTCCCGGGATGAATTTTAGTCCCATTCCACCACTGGCTACATGACCATATGATCGCCCATATTGACGCACCTAATTCCTAAACTTCTAACAGATACAACATAAACCGATCCTTCAGCCTCATATGAGCTCTCAGACACGTTCAAAATGAAACTGTCATCGCTTGCTGCTGTGTGCGCTATCGTGCGTTTACATGCAGATGCTGGGATCCTGAACGGTGCAGCTGGAGCGCTTGGCCCGCAATGACGTCACACATCATTTGGCATGGCATGTCAGGCATTGTTTCTGATAGCAACGTTTCAGATTGTGCCGTTGGTCCGCATTGCTGATATTACGTCATATTGGACGCAAATCTGGATCAGCTCCGTTGTACCTCCGTTTTTAGAGATTTGTGTTACCCCCTTTAATAACGGTATCTCGGCATCGAAACCGTAGTTTCGAATACACACCGGTGAGTTCTGACTTGGCTCGTTGTCAGCCGGTAACCAGCTGGCCAGACACTTCGAGGGGAAAAATATGAAACCGGATGTTAGGGTGCCGTGGGAAGAACCTCAGTTTATTAACGTTCTTCACAGTTAAACTGAAACGGTATTACATACAACTAAGACTAGACACTTTTCCTTTTCTGACAACTTTCTCTATTCTTTCGTCTCTCTCTTCATACATCCACACTTTGCCTTGGCCATCACTTTTCATACACACACAGACTCCAAAACCCACAACCCCTTGCGGCTGCTACTCTTAAAGTGACAGGCCGGGCCTGTAACATTTGGGCACAGAGGAAAAGAGAGAGGGTTATACTTTCTGACGCTGCGTGAGTTCCCTGGCACACCGGGGACACATATTTATATATAATAGACATAAAAAAGTGCATGATAGGTCCCCTTTAAGATAAGATGTACTTTATTGATCTCAACATTCCTGGCTGTTAGCATCCACATAAATTCATAAGTGTTGCGGAGAAATAACGAAGCATTCGAGACATCTGTACTTCATTCAACGAGCACTCCCATTGGAGACGTGGCTTTATTTATAGTATGTCATTGAACTTTAAACTTGCCTATTATTGTCTGTCAGCCATGCACAACAAAATCACAACATAAATTGGTAGCACATTTACATGAATGTTAACAGTATATATATATATATATTTTGTATTCCCCCCAATTTTTGGCGCCCCCCATGGATGGATGCACCCTTAGCATTCGCCTATACTGCCTATGCACCAGTGAGTGCAGAAAAATAACGTGTGCCTTTGAGTTGTTTGCATGCTAGGGCAGCACAGCCTCCCTAGAGTCTCAGGCTTGATCCAGTGTGCTGTGACACCAATGAAACTCCATCAGTGTACTCTTCAGCAGTCAGTGGTGGGCGCAATGAACTCAACATTTTTCATGGCAGCTTTCAGGTTCTTCTTCATTTTCTGTGTTGCCCTTTGAACTATTTTGTTTACAGTGCCACAAGACATTACAACAACATTTGGTTGAAGGAGGTGAATAAGGGTTTTAAAACCCTCCTGTTCAACAACACTGAGTGGGTGTAGACCATAGACTGTATATATAGACCCTGCATTTCAAAGTTAACAATAGATTCATTAACACTGCTGTGAGACCTCTTGTATTTCATTTGCTTGGATGAACGGCCGTCATCTGACGACCGCCTTATCAGAGCAGTTGAAGTGAGTTTGGTATATTTCTCCAAGTGAATGGCATGCTTCGTATTTTATTTTATTTTTAAAAAAAATTGATGTAACTACATACACATATCACATATTGCAGGCATCAATCATAGATAACCCCACCCAGCCTCTCCACCTGCAGCTGGACATACAGCGGAGCTCCTTCTCCAACAGACTACTGACCGCTGTCACAAGGACCGATACAGGAACACATTCCTGCTCACTGCAATAACACTGTACAACAAATCACCTCTGGTCGGAAGAGAACTCCATAACTTCTCTTAATAACTGGACTTAAACTCCCACTGTACATTTTACATTTATATTCAATTTCATATTTAATAATCCATTCCCTGCTGGACGATGATGGGCTGTGAGCCCGCAGCAGACACCGGACATGTTGGAGGTCAGCGTTGACAGGGAGAGGGGCACCAATGACGTGTTGGGCTGTTTTCACCACCCATTGCAAGGCTTACCCACACCGTGATGCAGTTGGTGAGTCTGCTCTCCACGGGTGCAATAGTAAAAATTATTTGGGGTATGAGCAGAAAGGAGGCCTTTCTTTAGCCTCCTCAGAAAGTAAAGGAGTTGCTGTGCCATTTTCACCACACTGGAGGTGTTGAGTGACCAGGAGAGATCTTCAGTGATATGGACACTGAGGAATTTAAGGTGGAGAAACATTCCACCTCTGTTATGTATGTGAATTGGGCTGTGTCTAGTGTTGCCAACTCCATAGTAAGGAAAGTAGAGCAAAAACATTTTCAAGAGCATCTGGACAAGCCAACACATATCACGGTGCTTAGTATGGGGTGGCTTTATTTATCAATACAATGTCCTGCAAATCCCAGATGCCATAAAGAATGAGTGCACCGTCATTTGTGAACAAATATAGGTTAATTAAAAATCTAAAAGGTGTATTCATCTGCTCTTTTTATTTAATGAATATGATTTGACATTGCAAACCAGAAGTATTACATGTTCAGACCAAGGTTGTGACATCTGTAAACATAAAGTCGTGTAAAGATACAAATATTTGTTATCGTAATAATGATGAGCAAAATTATGCAAAGATGTACAGTTTTAAGTCTTCTTGTAATTCTATATAGAATTATCATTCGAGATGATGTGTTACATTCCACCTAAGCCGTTCTATATAAATGACTCTGGTATGTGGTGGCTGACAATTCACTGCAGACATGAAGCACTGTGCAGGAGGAATCCTTCAGGCGAGTCAGAGCACGAGCAAACACACACACACAGTTTTAGTCACACTCACACATATATGGAGCATTCTATCGAATTAGTACACGACAATAAAAACGATTTAACAAAACAATTAAGTATTCAGACATGGACACCGGAGGCCAAACGTGCGCGAGAGCGTCCACGCCAAACGGTGCGTTTAAATCGCGCATTGAAGAGAACAGCTGACATTGAGCGTTTTCTTTTGATGCGAACAGATCCACCGCGACACGGCCGTAACGCACCCACAGCTGACTCACAATTATTGGATGTAGAGTCCAGTCTGCATATAGTGGTGCACCTCTGGACAGCAGATCTGCCTCGAGGTTAATCACTCCTGGTATGTGCGTCGCTCTCAGAGAGAGGAGACGTCCGCAGCTCCATAAGATCAGTTTGCGTGCCAGCATGTGTAACTGGAGAGAACGCAAACCCCCTTGGCGGTTTATATACGATATTGTGGTCGTGTTGTCTGTCCTCACGAGGACATGATGTCCTCTGAGAAAAGGCAGAAAGCGTTTCAGGAACACCGCTAAAAGCTCCAGATAATTTATGTGTGACCGTTGGAGGTCTCTGCTCCAGAGACCCCTCACAGGTCGACCTTCGTATATACCCCCCCAGCCTGTCAGACATGCGTCTGTGGTGACCACCTTCCGCGATAGGACAGCACCCATAGGCACGCCCCGTACTAGAAAAGTCGGGTGCAGCCAGTGGCGCAGTGCCATTATGCATTTCATAGTGACCATCACTCTCCGCGCGCCATGACGCACGGGGTCCAGTCTGAGGGCAGCTACCCAGCGCTGAAACTCCCTCATGTGTGCTGACGCCATAGCCCCAGTAACCGCAGACATGATCTGAAGAGAACATATTTGCGTGGCTGGAAATGAGCGAGGCAAGCCCTGAAGGCTTTCACTCTCTCTGCTGACAGGCGGGCTGTAAAGGGCACCGAATTCAGGCGTAGGCCCTGGAAGAGTACAGTCTGGGCTGGGGACAACATGCTCTTTTCTGTGTTTATTACGAAACCCAGGTCGAAGGAGCCAATCGTCCAGATAAGTTGCCAGGCGAATACCCTGTTGTCTTAACGGGGCTATCGCGGCTTCCGTACACACACTCGTGGGCTGAGAGACAGACCGAAGGGAAGTACTCTGTACTCGTAACAGACACCCTGAAAGGCGAACCTCAGATATTTCCTGTGTGGATAATATACTGGGATGTGGAAATACGCGTCTTTCAGGTCGACTGATGTGAACCAATCGTTTTGGCGCACGAAACGCAACAGAGATGTGTGAGTGAGCATTCTGAATTTGTATCTTTTGAGATATTTGTTCAGAGCCCTCAAATCTAGTATAGGCCGAATCCCGTTCTCTCCCCGTTTGGGAACGAGGAAATACTTGGAATAAAAGCCGCTCTGACTCTGTTCGGAGGGTATTATAGATATAGCCTTCTTGTCTAGTAGCGAGAGAATCTCTTGCTCCAGAATATGGGCCGACTCTCCCCGGGCTTGCGAATGTAGAATGCCCGAATAGTGAGGTGGGGTGACGGCGAATAGGAGCCTGTAACCCTGTGCTATTGTCTTGAAAACCCAAGCAGAATCTGTGAGCATCCTCCACTTTTCGCTTCTCAAAGCAAGTGGAGATGTCGCATCCCTGTCGTCTGCCCTCTGTGTCTTTATTTGTTATGTTATGGAGCCCTCTAGTGTCTGAACACGGTGGTACCCCAGGTTGACAACCCCGGTCGACACTGCGCATGCGTGTGGCAGTGATGCCTTCACAGCCCCGTCCATCGTCCGCCTTCTGAAAGAGGTAGCAGCCACTCTTAGAACGGGGGTAGACGTCAGACTGTTTATTGTTTTTATTATCTTTCTTTTCATTTTTATTGACTGCGCCCTTGGCTTTAAGCCTGGAAACGACACTGGAAATGATTTATTAAGAAACAATAGTGATGACATGTGTTTGTGTGACTTAAACGAGCAGCGGAACATTGTCTTTGATGTTAAGTCCATTTCCCTCATGGCGCGAACTTGAAGATGACGTTCTGACATCACTCGAGAGGCGGCGGGAAGATGGGGGCATGGTTGCACCCCGGAAACACATGAGCATCTAACACTGGAACGTGTTTTGGAGCTGGAGAACAGGGAACTTCCAGCTCTTTTATCGAGGAAAGGAGAGAAGGCTGTCAGGCAGCCCTTTTCTTCTTCCTCGTCTGGTGGCGGAAAGTCTGGACCGGCTGTGCCTGAGCGGCTGCTGCCGGAACCGGAGACTTTCTTGGCCAGCTTGTCCTCGCCTCGTGTCTGGGCTGGAGACCCGGGGCGGGCTGTGGCCCCTGCTGTTTCGGGATCTTGAAACGGGTAGGACGTGAGGCAGCCTGAGCAAAGGACTGCCGCGGGGCCGTTGAAGGCGGCGGCTGGACCCTTCGGGGAAGACAAAGCTGGAGAGCCTCATCCTCCTTCTTTTTGGATTCACACCGCTGCTGCATCGAAGCTAGAGCGGAGCCAAATATGCCCTTGGGAACAATAGGCATGTCCAAGACGTCCTCTTTTTCCCGGTCTGGAAGGTTCGTCAGGGTAAGCCACCTGGCTCTCTCCTGTACCACCATTATCACCTGTGCTTTGCCCGTGGCTTGGACTGCAGAGCGCTGCACACGGAGACAAAAGTCCGTGATCGCTGCGATTTCGTCCCACACGGCAGGCTCAGGTTTGATCGTCATGTCCTCGCAGAGCTCCGCCTGGTAGGCGGTCAGCAGCGAGGAGACGTTGAGCGCCCTGGCGGACAAAGCTGCGGCTTTATAGGCTTGTTCGGTCATTTCTGACTGGAAGCGGTCTGCCTTTGCCGGTAGCGTGGGGTTCCTGCTCGGTGCCGAAGCCAGCCGCGGTTGGAGGTGCGCTGCCACCAGCGGCTCCATGGGCGGCATGCGGAGCAGGCCGAGCTTCTCCATGCCGTCACAGTCCAAAGAGGAGACACCCTGGATTGGGGCCTTGTTGCTGAAAGGGCGGTCTCTCCACAAGACCGACACCTCATCCAGCATCTCTGGAAAGACTGGGAGAAGCTGCTTCTTCATCCTCGCTGCTTGGGGCAAGTTCTTCCCCTCATAGCGAGATCTGGAGTTCTCCTTGGCCACTTCAGGCCAGGGGATGTCCAGCCTGGACGCAGCGCGTTGGCACACGGCCTGCAACTCCATACTGAGGCAGGGCGAAACTGGTGTGCTTTCGCCCGGGGGAGCGGACATCGCCTGGTTTAGCAGCCTGGGCAGATGAAACGAAGATGTCATCTTCGTGCTCATCCGAGTCGGATAAGAGGAACTCAGAGGCATCCTCTTCATCCTCCTCCATATAATCTAGTTGTAGGACATCCTCCGCGGGTGGAACCACGGTGAGGTCCAGTTGGGAGCCCCAGCTTGACACAGCGCGGGGCTCCGCTCTCGCGGCTCTTGCCGCCACCGGGCCCCAGCCTGACACGGCGCGGGGCTCCGTATCCGCTACCATGTCCCGATTGCCGTCCGGCGAATCAATGGACATGAAGGGGTCCCGTCCCGACAGGCTAGCTTGGCGCGCTAGCCGTCGGTGGAGGCTCTTGATGGTGAAGCGGGCACAATGCCCGCACGAACCGGGGGTATCGATAGCTTCCTGGGCGTGTTCCAGCCCAAGGCAGGACGCGCAGACCTGGTGTGAGTCCGTGCCCGAGATCTTAAACCCGCAGTCTCCGAGCCGAGCCTCCAAGCCTCCGACTCCTCTGGTGTGACGGAGAGAAGGATCCATTATGGAGTCAGATTTGGGTCAATATTCTAGCGCGCAAAACAAGCTACTCACGTGCGGAAAATGTGCTTTTACACGTGCATGAAATGACAGAGAGACAGCCCTCTTGCTCCCTCGCGGGAGTGTCAGCCTCATTCGCTCGCGGAGTCTGTCTACGCGCGTGTGAAAAGTTTCTGGCACTTTGGGGCGGAGCCACTGGACTTTGATTGACAGCTGCCAGGAAGCCCGGAGTTGCCAGGTTTGATAAATGCCTGAACTGAGGAGTGACAGCTGAGGAGTGACAGCTGCAAGATCAGTTGGACGAGATTGAATGGTAAATGTGTCCATAAAAAACTATTATATTCGTAAAGTGTACAGCTAATATATATATATATATTAATTAATTTTATATAAAACAATATATTTTTGAGTGGGCTGTATCTGTCGAAAACTGCTAGCAACTGTCTGCTGTATGCACCTCCCTTACGAAATGAACTATAAATGAACTATAGTATTACTATAGTATACTATAAGAGTTGTATAGTGTCCTATAGTAAGTTTGTAGTGTTCTGTAGTATTTTTCACCAGCTATTGTATTACTATAGTTTTTTCTGTAGTGCCATTTTATTAGCTATAGTAGCCCTATAATATTTCAATAGTAATACTCTGTATCTAGATATTTGTAGTATTCCTATATTATTTTAAATAGTACTACTATAGTATAATATATAGTAATATTATGATGTTGTCATAATGAATGCATATTATTTAGGGCTGTCAGTCGATTAAAATAGTTAATCGCGATTAATCGCAAATTAATCGCACATTTTTTATCTGTTCTAAATGTACCTTAGAGGAATATTTTTCAAGTTTTTAATACTCTTATCAACATATGAGTGGACAAATATGCTTTATGGAAATGTTTATTATCATTTGAACAATGACAAATATTCTCATGAATATTAAACACAACAACCTCTGAACATTACAAATATTCGCCTCAATTCAACCTGGAACCTCTCATACAATAATACAATACAAATGGTGTGTGTGTGTGTGTGTGTGTGTGTGTGTGTTCGTTGGAGCTATGTGCAACTCAAGGCATATGCTCGAACGGGAGCTGCCTAGACGCTGCAATCATGTTGCGCGCACTATCCGTGCTGAGTGTGCTGACTTTTCGTACAATGTCCCACTGTCTGGCTTCCTGCATAAAGTCAAGTGCTCGGCGCAGTTGTGGCGAAATGTCGCTCCTCTGTTTTCATTTAAACAGCTCCTTATATCCATTAACGCAGCTAGCTAGCACCAGATGCTAACAACAACAATACACGTAAGGTCTCTCTCTCGCTCGAGCCACACATACACACACCCTCCTGGTCCTCCCGATGGCCAGGCGGTGTCTGTCGGTGAGCGTGGAAGTGTGGTCTGTCACAAGAAGGCAGCAGGAGCGGGGCTGTCAGCATCAGCTTGTACATTTTAAACTTGATGCGCTCTGAAACTACGGGGCGGCCGAGGAAAAAAATATACATGCGTTAATCGCGTTAAAATAATTAGTGGCGTTAATTTTTTTTTTTTCGTTATTAACGCGTTAACTTGACAGCCCTAATATTATTACTATAGTGTTTGTAAAAGTATTGCACTCCTAGATTTAATGTCATTTTTTTAGATCAAATTAATTGAGATATATATATATATATATATTAGCTGTACACTTTACGAATATAATAGTTTTTTATGGACAACTTTACCATTCAATCTCGTCCAACTGATCTTGCAGCTGTCACTCCTCGGCTCTTGGTAGTTCAGGCATTTATCAAACCTGGCAACTCCGGGGTTCCTGGCAGCTGTCAATCAAAGTCCAGTGGCTCCGCCCCAAAGTGTCTTTTCAAACTTTTCACGCGTGCGTAGACAGACTCCGCGAGCGAGTGAGGCTGACACTCCCGCGAGGGAGCAAGAGGGCTGTCTCTCTCGCGAGCGAGCGCATAGCCGCTCGCGGGGGTTTAATCTGCGCGCGGGGGTCATTTTATGCGCGTGTAAAAGCACATTTTCCGCTCGTGAGTAGCTTGTTTTACGTGCTAGAATATTGACCCAAATCTGACTCCATAGTCCATCCTCGTTTGCCGGTGTGTCGGCGCGGAGGGATAAACGAGCAACAGGTATGTTATGTATGCTAGCCCGGCTACTGATATTGGAGATGTGCTCTGAAGCGAGAAGAGTTGTTTGAATGACGCTGCGACGTAGCGCAAGCTACTTAAAGGGTGGGTGGATTCCCTGACGTAGACGTCAAGATCACCAGCCAATCAGGATTGGCGTAATGAGATTGATGCTTCTGTTTGCATACGCGTTGAGGCGCATCCCATAGTGAGACATCGAACGGAGTGTTATGAATGAGAACATCAGTGATCGTATAGTGGTAGTATATTTTTCACAAGCAATGTGAAACATTAAACTTATACAAACTGGTGTACAACACTCACATACCTGCGTTGATCTCCTGGAGTGTCTCTACTCTTTCTTCTCCACATCTCTTGTCCACCATCAGAGATTGCAAACATTTCAGAAACAGCTAGAGGTAGGGGACAAACAACTTGTTCGCTGGGCATGTCAAAAACCTCCCTGCTTTGATCAAGACTTTAGGGAGCCTTTCAGCCCCTCTAGCAAAGGGACTGGAAAGCAAGCTTTGAACATTCAGTACCATCTACATGCTGTCATGTTCCAGACACTGCTCTCAACCACTCAGGGCCTGCACAAATACCTGCAGAAAGAAACAATTGACTTGGTGCAGGCAGTAGATTACAAAACAGCAGTTGAGAACACACTGAAAAGTTACCGAAGTAACGAGAAAGCACATGAGGTCTATGACAAGACCAAGGCCCTGTGCAATGATCTTGATATTCCCCAAACTGTGACACAGAGGAAGAAGCGTAGAAACATGGAAGACTTTGTAGTCAAGGCATCATGTGGAGCAATGTGAAACATTAAACATAAATAAACTGGTGTACAAAACTCACATACCTGCATTTCAATGGACAGCATAAAAGGACACGTGAGCTGGGTTCTGGTGCTCAGATTAGCTATTGATGATCACGTTGATAAATCATATAAAACAAATAGCCAATCACACAAAAAACATGTTGCTGTGACTGTGAGCATTAAACAATTAACATTAAACTAAACAAACACAACAGTACGTTATTGTCCTTATAAAATAAAAACATACATTTTGTCCACCGAGATAATACAGGCACCTTACCCTCAAGAGATCCTCACCTGCTATGAGAATCTCCCACAATCCATTGCCGTAACAAAGCTAATGCAGGCACACGTTTGTGACACCAGATGGCGCAATTGTGTATGTACGTGTGGGGAGTCTTGCAGTAGACAATTCGACTGTAGCGCCACCACTGTGGGCTAAGCCCCGAATGTTTCCAGGTCCAGGCAACGCCCCTGGCCTGCACCCTGTCCAATGTTGACTAGTAAACACATTCCTATTATGTTGTAAAACTACATGGCGACTAAACAGATCTTGTATCTTGCTTATTTTTCCTCTTAGGAAAGCGGACACGGGACGAGAATTTTTTGGACACGTCGAGGCGATGGAGGACCGGCGTGCGGTGGTCAAAGACGCTATGCACGTGGAGCAGATGGCCCAGTTAAGCCAAGCCCATGAAATGGAGGACAAGACGCTCATGATGATGGAGCGCAAGGCGGAAGTGTTGACGCGGCAGGTGGAGCACCAGGATGAAGTGTCGGCGCGGCGCCAGGAGCACCAGGATGAAGTGTCGGCGCGGCGCCAGGAGCACCAGGATGAAGTGTCGGCGCAGCGCCAGGACCGCCAGGATGAAGTGTCGGCGCGGCGCCAGGACCGCCAGGATGAGCAGAAAACCTCTTTCCAGAATGGGTTTCTGCAAGTGCTTTCCCAGCTAGTGCAAGCCAGAGCCATTTAATAGAAGAGTTACGACATCTCCGTTCACTCCAATGGACCACTTTTTTACAGCAATGGCGGATCGTGGAGCCTCTCAATCGTTTCCCGGAAGTTAGCGCCAAGGCTGGCAGAGCTGTGGAGTTGCAGCATAATAGACCGTTCGTGACGGACTTTTAAAGGTAAGAAGAAGTTTAAAGATTTATATTGCGGATATTATCAGTACATCTGATTCAAATGAACATGTGTATTAAAGGATGTCAGTGGATTATCCCTAAATTAGTAGATTTAGGGAACGTTTACAGATAACAGATTAAGCTAGCATACCGAAGCAATTTAGCAACACACGTTGAACAGCCTTTTAATTGTAAATTCCGTTCTCTTAATGTCATTTGGTCCAACATGTTGAATTAGAGAAGAGGGGCTTCTAAACGGGATTGTATGCGGGGGTGGAGGGAGTTAAATATTAGATAAATATAACTTTGGTGTGTGTAAGAGTGAGTGTTTTTAGCAGAGCCATATTGTGTCCTTGTGATTCTGTTGATTATTACCTGTCTGTATAATGTTGCAGCTCAGCTGATTGTGGATTGATGGCAAAGGGAGAGGGACTTAAGTGAGAGTGAAAACACAAGGTACGTTTAATACTACTGTTTTATATAAGTAAACACCTTATCTCCCCAAGGCATTTCCCATCCAATAGGTGTGCTGTGTGTGTATAACCCTTTCTCTTGTCTGTTACTCCCTCTTTCAGCACAAGAACCAGAGGGGGATTCAATTGTTGTAGGGTGGGGGTTCTTACAACCCAACTCCTCACCGCGTGTTGTTTTGACGAGTCCTGCTTGAAATCATAACAGGGAGGGAATTAGAAGACACCAGGATACCAGTTAAACAATAATCCGTTTTAATTAAACAAAGTAATAATGCAATACGATATAATATAATACATTACTATACAATTCAAAGAATCATATAAGCAACGTGTGGAGTACTCCGCCCTTATTCACGCACTGCGGACATCCTTTCGTCTTGTCAGCGCATGAAGAGAGGCCCAACAACCAGAAAAACATTTCCCTAATACTAAGAAGGGGTGGCGTTTCATTTGGGAGATACCAAAACGCTATCTCACAGGGAATCAGTGCCTGGCAGCTATGAAAGCCACAGGTGTTGGGAAGGCCTGCAGGATGCACCTCATTAAAAATCAGGGGAAATGTCCCTCCCCATTTGCAAAGCCTATCGATGGTTTAACCCAGAAAACATTCTCAGGGATAATCTTTACACTCAAAACAGAAATCACCATTAATTCTGCATCTTCCTTCTTCACAAATAGCTTAAAACACTCTTTTGATAAACAGGTAAAAAGTCAAAGAAAAAACTATTGTGCTCATCTATTTTTAAGAAAAAGGGAACATTGTTTCAGAAATCTATAAAAAAAACCTCTCTATATTTGAGAGGAAAAATGTACCTTTTGTTCCTTCAACTATTAACACACAGGAATGTATAAACCCACACATATACCATTAAAGATATGTAGATTTCCTTAAAACCTGGCCTGCCAGAGATCTAAAACAGAATATACTCTCCCCACACCAATCACCCTGTCTTGCATACCTCCACATCCCCCACAGCAATACAACCTAGTTTACTTTTAACAGCCCTTTGTCTACCGCCATTTTAGTCCTCACATTTATGAAAGGATAAAACAGAGAAATCACTATAAAACACAAACACAGGTATTGCTTGAACAGTATTCACTTAACTGCTACTATTTGATAATTACCAGAGAAACTCAACAGACCTCTCTTAGTGTCTGGAAATTGCAACAAGACTTTCTGCCATTTCACATGTAACACACTTCTTTGGTACAATATCTCACATCAATTTCCACAATTCCCTCTTTTGCACTCTTAAAAAAGAGTGCAACTTACACAAGGCACTTGAACCATAACTATTGTCGCTCCTCTTCACTGTGTTCATCTCTCAACATTATATTTAGAGCCCTTTAAACATTTGGAAACAGTCCTTCATAGCAATTTCTCATGGCAGAATGAGAGGGAGACCAAAAAATGTCAAAAAACTGCGTCCTTGTCTGCTGAGTCTCCATACTCGTCCTCCGAGACACAGGCCAACAGTGTCAGGAGGGGGAGAAGCAGCTTTTCCCTCAATGGTGGAACGGATTAGTCTGACACATAATGAGCGGATGCACGGCACACAACAACACCCACATGATAGTCTTTGTCCATGGATATAACTCGAATGGTTTCATCAGACCTCTCTGAGGGCAGGATGGGCTGGTTACACGCAGCACATTTAGGCGCCAGGACCCTGTGGTAGTCTTTCAGACAGTAGATTTTATTCTCAGTGTCCACAGTGAAGGGCACTCCGTCCAGGCTCTCGTTGCAGATGCCGCAGCGGAAACAACTTGGGCGGTAAGACTTCCCCACGGCCTGCATGATCATGTCCATGATCAGATGTCCAGATGCGTTGCACTTGTCTGCAGACTGCTGGAACCCAGAGTACAGAAAGTCCTCTTCACAGAAAACCCTTCCTGCGTCATAGTAGAACGCCTTCCCTCTCAGCCTTCGACTACAGGCGCTGCAGGTGAAGCAGCTGTCATGGTAGAGGCTGCCCATAGCTTGGCAGGCCTGGCTGGCTCCATACACCGTCTTGTTGTACTTAACACACACTCCTGTTTCAGCGGAGAGTGGAGTCCCCTGTGCCGTCCTGGCTTGCCGTGTCTTTGTCCCCTCTGATCCGCTGACGGCGGCTTCTGGGCTGCCTGCTAGAGAGATGTCTTCCTTCTCCTCCGGCTTGCTGATGGCGGCTTCCGAGTCGATGCTGAATAGATGTCCTTTCGATCTTCCTTCTCCGGTCCGATGATGATGCCTCCCGGGACGACTGCTGGATGGATGTCCTCCCGATCCTCCTTCCCCGGTCCGATGATGATGCCACCTGGGACGACTGCTGGATGGATGTCCTCGAGGTCCTTCTCCTCCAGTCCGCTGATGACAGCATCCGAGTCGACCTCCATGACGAGAGCCAGATTCGTCCTGATGTCGGCTAGGGTCCTCGCAGGTGTTTTCCCCCGCCGCACACTGGCTCCAGTGGTACCAGTTGTCCCCCTTTCCTTGTAGGCGGACGGCATGGGATGTCCTCTGGGTCACTCGGTCGGGGCCGGAGAGCCTGGGGTTGATCCACTTTGTTCTGCTGACAGTCCGCCTCCTGCGTCTCGGGTCCCCCTTTTGGCGTCAACAACCTGTGTGGAGAAATCTGATACAAATCCCTCAAGCCTACGCTCCGGGCTCTGGGGCCCTCGGCTGTTTGACCCACCAGTGCGTGGCCACTTGGAGCCTGTTGGTGGGGTGTCTTAAAACAACAGACGTCTGTGCACAGGTTTTCTAAATTAATTGTGCAGCTTCAGAATCTTAATACTTGGACTGTGCCCACTAAATAAGAACCCCAACATCTTTAGGTAAACAAAATAACATATTTCAATAGCTCTGAATTTCTGACAAGCATCTGTGTTTATTTTTAAATGAAATCCCTGAGATCCCATTAAAAATCTAAATATGATTTGAACTGCTAATGTTTCTGGTAAAGAAACACACTAATGTTATGGATTCAAAAACAACCAAAATCACAATACTAACAAAGTGAATGGCTTCCTGGTGATACTGCTTTTACCCGTCAGTTCTTAGATATTATCCCGCTGAAAAAATGAATACAGAATTCCAACAAACTGTCCTCAAATGTCTTTCTATTATAATTGTAGATGAAATGTATATCCCCATAATGACGTAAACAATAAAGTCTATGGCTTTTACTTCTTTACCAGACTAGTTACATGATGTTGTTTAAATTACATTACTATGTTTTAGCTTGAACTGTAAATATGTTCTTTCTACATTTCAAACCTCAGTTACTTTAATACCTGTTGAAACATTACTCACAGGTCAGCTTCTTCAGTATTCCATTCTGGACTTACATCTCTCTGGTAGCCCCTTGGCCACTGATTCTTTATCTGTGTTACCTGCTATAACTCAATCAATATTAGAGACATGTCAACATTCATCAAACAGTATGTTATCCCCAAATATGGAGCAGGTCAATTCTAAAACTGTCAATCAATGGTCAGATTGAACAATGGAGTTGGAGCAGCAGGTTCCTTTCAGTCCCTAAATAAAAAAAATGTACATTGTGAAGTTTACACTCCCCCTTTTTTACACATTAACTCATGTGTAAATAAAATCCTGTATGGGAAGAAAACCTTCAGGTCATAATGGATTATAAGACAATACCAAACATTTTTCCCAAATGTACATCCATCATTTCCACAGTAAACACTTCAGTGAAATGAAGTGTTTCTCTCCATCTTTCAGTCCTACAAGAAACAGAATCGTCAAATGTCATAGTTTGAGTTTCACATTCTGCAAACCGCCACCTCCTGTGGGAATGAAATATCATCAAGCAGATTAGAAACGGTTTCCCCTTTTGGGCAATGTTAGGAAACCTCTCATTTCACACATTATTATCACACAAAAATAATGTGTAAGTCCAAAACATGCTTGATTAGTCATTGTTTTAAATTATGCAGTTGCACTGATCAGATGCAGACATACACTCACTCACACTCACACTGTCAGGTTGTAAAGTCAGGTTTGGTCAGGTACACCTCAGAGTCAGTCATTGACAGTGCCTTCCCAAGTTACCCTGTCGGTCAGGGTCAAAGGTCAGTTGGTATCAGTCTTTTTGGCCATGTGTCGTGCTCTGCAGAGACTCCGATCTTCCAGCACAGGCCAACATCCTCCGTCTATAAAAATCTGTATATATGGAGCGCCATCATTTATTAATTCACAATTCCAACTATAATGTTCAAGATATCTCTGTTTTCCCAAATTCCCTGAAAAGTGTTAGCCAAAAAATGTCACTTCCTTATTGTACTACTACTGCAGTTCATTAACACCTAATCAATATCAACACGTCTAATAGATGTAATTCAGAAACTTGTGTACATCACTATTATCTTGTGTCAAAACATTACTAGGATCTGTAAAGCTCTGCTATGTATTCCATAACTCATTCTATTAATTTATCTTCAATTCTGGTGCACTTAAAGAACAATGTTACCCTCTTTAACAGTGCGTGGAACCTTGGGTGTCCGAACATGTAACAATCACTCCTTCCTTTATCAAGGACCTAAAAACAGAAGTAATTTCATCAATGGTTTGTAGCTGAACTTAGGAATTATCCCTCATGGGATCCCTCCCTCATATTATCCCTCATGGGATCCCTCCCTCATATGTTTTTACTTTTTAACATCTCTAAATGTCAGTTAATTACTAACTAAATGAATGTCCATTAGGAGGTGGTGCCGCTAGTCCTCTAAACTCATAATCTGGTGCCGTGCGCTTCCTGTGAAGCTGCAAGTAAGATTTTTAAAAAACCACTGCAGGGTGGGTCGAGTGACCCCTCCTCCCTATTGGTCGTCAATAATATGCACCATTACAATGGGTGATTGAAGGCCCCACATTATTTCCCATTTCAGCATCAGCCCTCTTTACTCTAAAATTACTTTTAAATAGGAATATGTAGAAATGGAACAAATATTCAATCTTCAGAAAAGTTCTTAACCAATGTCTGTCTGGTGAACAGCCAACATATTTTAAAATGTCAGATGTATAAAAATAAACCTAACTAACCCTCCCTAGGATATGAAATCCATTAATCCCTTTACTCATAGTTAGTTTATATGTCTAGATTATTATGTGTGACCTAATAATCAGATGTCTTGTTTGTCAACCAAGAATATTAAACTTTAATCTTTTCAGTATTCCAGACCATCGTTTAAACAATCAGCCTCCCCTCTCAAACACTAATGTTATTGTTGCACACCACCCTCTGGAAAACTCTTGCACAGTTATGCTGTCAAATCATCGCATCATTTCCTCAGAGTCTGAACCGTCTGAGACCAGCCTGTCTCAAGATCTTGTCACAATGTGAACAGTCAGTAATGCGTTGTCCTCTGCAGCTGTTTCCAATTGGATCAATGAAACTCTTGCACTGGGATGTCCTGAGGGGGAAGGCACCTCTGGATCAATGTGCTACAGTCAGCAGACACACGTTGTCCTCTGCACAGCAGGAATCCCCAAAAACTGCTGTTCCTCTTCCCACCACTGTTGCCTTGGCAACGAGGTACACGCAAAATGTCAAACCCTCCTCAGAGATGCGTTCTCTGCACAGTTCTTCTGTTTCTGTAGTGAGCAACTCTTCACCAACACACTGATTCAGAGTACAACCCAAAGGTGGCACACAACTTTCCAGTGCCGCTGTAATCACAATAAATCAGCAACTGGAGATAAACTCAATTTAAATCTCTCCCCCAAAGGGTTACAAAATAAAACGGCTGAGTGTCTATATGGTCAGGAATGCTGAAACATGTGAATGTTAAAACAAATCAATGGCAGTAGTCTACCCGGATTCTTTACTCCATTAAAAGTAGTAAAACTACATTGTAAAATCTCTTTTGTCTAGTTGAAGTCCTGCTTACTTCATCTTTAAAATCTTCTTTAATTTGAAACCAAAAAAGGTCTTTAATGGTATCAATTGTGAACTTCCTTAATATGAATTGTAAATGCAACATATGTTCTCTTTAGAACACAGATATGACAGTAGCTGCTGAAACTGGTTAATAGCAGTTTTCTGTCAACCTAGTTAAGCATGTTGTTGTTATATCTAGTAAATATATTTTTATTTCATGTTTACTCACAAAACAATATGACATTATTTAGAAACAAGTTTTACTCTCTCTGAACTCTTCAAAACATCTACTTGTCTTACTCTTTTACTCCCTGTGCCCTGCAGCTGCCGGCTCAAGTTTCCCCTCATCAATCACCTGTGTGTTTGTGCAACACCTCTGTCATGCGTAACCATTTAACAGATTCATTCTGACTGACAACCTTATAACAACCTCCCGTTTACTTTCTACTCTTTCTTCATAAACTTACAAACACAATTAATGTCTACTAATGATATTACAAAAACACTAGGTGGAATAATCCACTATTATGTTCAATTTGAATCAAACTTTAACCTGCTTCATATACTCAGCAAACAGTATTATTACTTTCCCTCAACGTTACTGTATGCAATAAATGCCTCTGACATATAAGTAAACTTCTCAGTAAATGACAAATACCACGAAATTCACAATGCAATGTTTCTTATTTATTTAAATATCTACGACACATTGATCTATTAATCTTCAATGTGATTCCCTCCTTTTTCAGAGGAAAGCTGTGAAGTGGGGGCTTTCCCGAACCCACGCCTCCAGCCAGCTTGACTTCGCATGTCTTTATCTGACTTTTCTCCCTTATCTTATTAGTAATTATTCACAGAAAATTATTCCCCGTACAGTCTATCGAGCTTTTTTGGTGCGATGTTTATTTCAACAGATAATGCGACCTTATAATGCGCTTCGACACGGCTTTTCAGCTATGTGACATCCTCATGGAGCCGAAACCCAGGTCAACAGAATCCTTTATCGTCACGTTTAGCTTCTTAGATTAATAACCCCACAGAACAAGAGAACGAGATTCCGTTCGTTTCAAAATGACTTTTTGAAATTTGCGTATCTCCTCTTGGATTTAATACATATAATACACTCCAGCGTCCTATGAGGCTGAAGAAGTATTATTCAGTTTCGTCCTGGGTGGATATCATTTCTTATGAAACCCACTGGACTTCCCCGACTGAAATTGCCGACTTGATTTCTCTAAAACCAACGGGGCCCTGCACCATTTTCTTACATTTCTCGTCGCTTCACGTGTAGCATACCCCCTAGGTTCTTAACCTTTGCTTTATCAATATGAGTAGTCCATCGTTACCTACCTATTCTATATGCATTGCATCATTATATAACATTTATAGTCCTTTGTTACCTATCTATGCTAATGTATGCATTGCACTATCTTATAAGATTAGTAGTCCGTCGTTACCTACCTATACTAATATATGCATTGCATTATTTTATCATAAAGTCTATGACACTGAGAAATATTCCTAACAACTCTAAAAAATTTGAATATATCCAAATCACAGATTTCGAGTGTAACGGGTATCCGTGCTTACCTGTGTTTTTGTATAGAGCTCTGTTTTTAGTTGTCAGAAGTATTTTGAGGTGCCCCCCTGGACTGCTTCGTCCGCTGGCTCCTGATGTGACTCCCTTTGAACTCCCACTCGCTAACGTCGGGTCACCACTTGTTGTAGGGTGGGGGTTCTTACAACCCAACTCCTCACCGCGTGTTGTTTTGACGAGTCCTGCTTGAAATCATAACAGGGAGGGAATTAGAAGACACCAGGATACCAGTTAAACAATAATCCGTTTTAATTAAACAAAGTAATAATGCAATACGATATAATATAATATATTACTATACAATACAAAGAATCATATAAGCAACGTGTGGAGTACTCCGCCCTTATTCACGCACTGCGGACATCCTTTCGTCTTGTCAGCGCATGAAGAGAGGCCCAACAACCAGAAAAACATTTCCCTAATACTAAGAAGGGGTGGCGTTTCATTTGGGAGATACCAAAACGCTATCTCACGGGGAATCAGCGCCTGGCAGCTATAAAAGCCACAGGTGTTGGGAAGGCCTGCAGGATGCACCTCATTAAAAATCAATGTCCCTCCCCATTTGCAAAGCCTATCGATGGTTTAACCCAGAAAACATTCTCAGGGATAATCTTTACACTCAAAACAGAAATCACCATTAATTCTGCATCTTGCTTCTTCACAAATAGCTTAAAACACTCTTTTGATAAACAGGTAAAAAGTCAAAGAAAAAACTATTGTGCTCATCTATTTTTAAGAAAAAGGGAACATTGTTTCAGAAATCTATAAAAAACCTCTCTATATTTGAGAGGAAAGATGTACCTTTTGTTCCTTCAACTATTAACACACAGGAATGTATAAACCCACACATATACCATTAAAGATATGTAGATTTCCTTAAAACCTGGCCTGCCAGAGATCTAAAACAGAATATACTCTCCCCACACCAATCACCCTGTCTTGCATACGTCCACATCCCCCACAGCAATAAAATCTAGTTTACTTTTAACAGCCCTTTGTCTACCGCCATTTTAGTCCTCACATTTATGAAAGGATAAAACAGAGAAATCACTATAAAACACAAACACAGGTATTGCTTGAACAGTATTCACTTAACTGCTACTATTTGATAATTACCAGAGAAACTCAACAGACCTCTCTTAGTGTCTGGAAATTGCAACAAGACTTTCTGCCATTTCACATGTAACACACTTCTTTGGTACAATATCTCACATCAATTTCCACACAATGGAGCCTGAATACCTGCACTGAGACCCTCACCCTGCACCCTGAGTCTCAACTCTCAGTGTTTTTCAAGCCTTTCCCTGTTTTTTTGTATTAAACAAAACACTAAGCTTTCCCAATGGTGTGGTTTTCGTTTTGTGAAAAAGTGCAAATGCAGTGTTTGTATATAATTACATCACATATTTTGTTGCTGTTGGTCGTGAAATTGCTCCTGCTGACTTGAGCCAGCCATTTTTTCCTCCGCTCTGTGTCAGTGGGGAAGCCGTACATTCATACTCCTTTCTCTGAGTGATTTGAGCATCCCCAGGCAGCACAGCAAACCATGGTGGCGACTAGGAGGCAGCACAGCAAACCAGGACAACACGGAGGAAAAGGCACTGACAAACTGCATGATATGCTATTCAATGTTTATTGAATCCCATGTATTTGCAATGGATGTTCCTAAAACAACACATTTAACATCATCATCATCATCATCATCATCATCATCATCATCATCATCATCATCATCATCATCATCATCATCATCATCGCCAGCATCGTCATCGTCGTCGTGTCGTCGTCATGTCGTCGTCGTCGTGTCGTCGTCGTCGTGTCGTCGTCGTCGTCGTCGTCATCGTCATCATCATATGCTGCAAGTCCTGCTAGTCCTGCTGCTGCTGCTGCTAGTCCTTTGATAGTCACCTGTCGGTCTCCTGTCCTTTCTGAAAGCCATAAAGATGACATTAGTCATTTAGATAACTTGTGTCCTCAATTACCAGGGGATTACTGAAACTACCATGAATTTAAGAAAATGGTAGAAATGAATCCAATCTGAATGTTAAAGCATTACTTTAGATCCCCTCCCTCTAAATGTATCAATAAACATTAGAAAGTGATCCTCCTGACTACCATACAAGTTTAAGAAGATAATATTGGTTTGAAAGAATTCAAAGCTATAGCCTACATAAACAGCAACAGGCTCTTTAACCAAGGCACTGTTAGCCAAACATGTAAACTAGTTGTTCACACTAATCCTAATATTATCACTTAATATTAGCAAATTCGATTTTATTTTTTTAAACATATTGATGTAAATACATACACATATCGATTTGTTGTATAAATATTGCAAATCAAAACCTTTATTCACTAATAATTACCAAAAATCGTAGTTCTATCTCCTGTTATCAATGCATTCACATTGCCCGCCATGAACTTCCGGGGAACGATCCTCGTCTACATGAACCACGTGACGATAACCGTTTTTGGACTTCCGTTGTCGTAACTCTTCTATCTATATGGCGCTGGTGCAAGCTAACCTGTTGACAACCTTTGCACCACTTTGCACTAAGGTGTGCGCTGAGCACTACACCTGGGACAGTTAATTTTTTTAATTACTGTTATATCTTATACAACTGACACTTTATTTTATATTGTTAACTTAGTTTTACATTTACATATTCTATTTTATTGACATAAAAACTATAATACTGTAATGTCTTTAATGTGCAATAAACGAGAACCTACATGACATTAAACAGATCCTGTATCTTGCTTATTTCTCCTCTGACACTTTATCTTTACAGTGACCTGTGTAGCATCCTATACATCACATGTAAGTGATTATTCTGATACCATCATGTTTCATCGGTTATAAACTGGCAAAGCTTTATTTATTGTGTCCCACCCAAGCGGCAAACTCTGGGGAAGAGCCGGGACGCCAATACGGAAGTGCCACACACTACAGTTCATCTAGTGGCCAGTAGGAGCAGTCTGCAGAAGGGAGCAATTTCCATAGACCCCCATGTTAAAATGCCCAACTTTACAGCAGAAATAAACATGTTTACATCGTGGTTCAAAAAACCATATTCTCTGTATAGTTAGATTCCCCCTTCATGACTACTGTGTGGGGGGTGAATTGTTTCTCAACTCATCTGTTTAATTAATATTAAGCCTTAAAGCTTTTGCATGAATTAGGGCGTGGTCACTTTGATGGACATGTACATGCCTCACTGTCAGCTAACAGCAACTTGTCCACTCTGCTAGGCTACAACCATAGAGGCTACAACGTTAGTTAGTTGTAGTTACTGTACTTGACCCTTTAGCCGTGTTCGTGGTGATTGTGCCTTTTAGGGAATATTGTTACAAATACCAGACAATTAAAATGTTGTGCTGTGCGCTTGAATGTACTAACAGAACTTCCAAGACGTCTAAAATGATAATATTATACATGTTAACCCCGTTCGCAGGTGTTTGTGTGCTTGGTAGCTTAGCTTGCTACTTATTAGCCAGCTAAGGACGTAACCCTTTATACATACATATACATTTTAGTTTATGATTCAGCCTTGGGTAAGACTTTTATAGTCTATGGCTATGACGCCCATAATGCTAAACGGGAGCAAATGTTAATAGGGGACCCAATTATCCCAGTGGTGGCCGCCGGAGCTAACGGAGCCACCGCAGGGGGCTAGCTCCAGCCGGCGTCCCGGAGCTAGCCCACTGCAGCTCCGTTAGGTCCGGGCGGTGGAGTCCGTCGTTATAACTGAAGATCAAGGAATGCAGCGAAACGCAGACTTGGTTCGCCTGCTGTAGTATTAGCTAAATAAATTATGTTGAACAAGGCTTATAAAGCTGAACATCACCACAATTGTTCTGCTATGTATCGGTACTTCTTTTCTCAACGTGTGAATGACAAGCATTAAGAATAACAAAATATAGCTAATTCTCTTGCAGATTGTCTCATTTGATTATGAATATAACGTTTATATAGGGGAACTACACTGTTAGCAGTAACTTGGTATGCATGTATTTCATGTTAGCTTAGCTTCTTAGCCTGAGCTAGCTCTGTTTACTTCCAGTTCGGAGGCGGCAGGTCCCGCCTCGGCTCCGCCTCTTTGCCCTTATTTGGGATTAGACTCTGACGTCACAGTCGAGCCGTTAGTGGCCGACTCCGCCTACTAAGGGCTTCACGGCAACTCTGCAGAATCCTATGGGTGACGTCACGGACACTACGTCCATGTATACAGTCTATGGTCCCACCCCAAATATGTGGCTTTGAAAAAGATAATTTCATTGTATTTCAAAATGGAGTCCATCAACACAAGCACTATTTATAGAAAGACAAATGGTTAAGTTTGTAATTACCAGTGTTGTGAGTTCAATATTTTAATTAATTATAGTATGGGAACATCCTAGGAGTTAGTGTGGTGAGTTTCAGAGCCGTGTAATAATTATTTGACCTAAAACTAAATGTTTTTATGAATGTCCTGAGGAGGACATGGGGATTTGCTAACCTTTTATTTGTGATTTGTGTCGAAGGCCTAGTTCGCTCAGGCTTCAATAACCCAGCTTCAATAACCCAGTTAAAAGAGCCGGCTCGCAACCGCGAACGAGCCGTTTTTTGTTGTTAAGTAATACAAGACAGAATGATGATGATGATCTCCGCACTGCAGCTGCTCCCTGCATGCATGCAGTGACATGTAATATCCAAGGATTAGAGACGGTTGGATGCTGCTGTTTTGAGCATTGCAATATATTTATTTGTATTGTGTTTTTTATGATTAGAGACGGTTGGATGCTGCTGTACTGAGCATTGCAATATATTTATTAGGTGGGTGAGAGTGAGAGGAGGAATAAGAGGTGGGTGAGAGTGAGAGGAGGAAGAATGAGAGGTAGAGGTAGAGCTGGCTACTACTATAACTACAGAAATCCTGCACAATGTACTGTGGTAAAGTTACTTTGATGCAACACAGACACTGACCGACCACTTTGTCTTTGTTGTTTATCTGAAGGACTGAGAAACAAAGAGGTGGAAGGCTAAGGGTGTCCAATGAGGCACAGGAAGCAGCAGCTACAAACTGGGTCTTAGCAAACAATGCATCCCACTTAGAGAGGTCCGAAGCAGAGCAGCTGTGTCGCTGAGATGCATATTGCTCAGTGTTATCTTTGAATACAATGTGATTTGTTTCAACAACTCATTTGTATTTCTTCATTTACTGTATTTCTGTAAACTCAAGCAATCTTTCTCTGCAGAACCCTCTCTGTACAGAGCCCAGCCCAGAACAGATTAACGTGCTTTAGAGTATGCTCAGCAGTGTGTGGTTGGGTGGTCAAACAATCTAGTGTTAAGAATGAAGTTATATTTGGTGCTAAAGTTTGCATTTGGTAAGTGTTTATGTAGTTTTGAGTGCAGTTCTTCACTTAGCAGGAGAAATGAGGTGTTTTGCACTTTGGGTGTGTGGTTTTGTGAATTGTGTTTAGTGTTCTGAGAAACTGAGCGATTTAAAAAAAAAGGAAGTGTGTTAGCAATCGATAAAAACTGTAAAGGTCTCTTATTATACTATTGTTAGGCAACAGATCATGCCTTCTAGCCTCATTCTCCTCTATTTCAGCTGTTACTAAAGTGCTGATTCTGGGTGAGTAGCTTCAAACATTCACACTTCAACATAAGGCATGTTATGAGTTAGGATTAAGCAATGAGGTTAAGGGAATATGATACAACCTTGAGACAAAATACTGTGGTCACTACCGAAACAGTGGATGTTTTGTAAAAAATTAAGTATATTGAGTTATCAACTAAAATGATATGATACTGATTGGTTTAATATATGTTCAATTTCAACAATCATCAACTCTGGAATCAATATGATCAGTATTATGCATTGTACAAAGAAAGATTGCATTATCATTTTTATGAATTGTATAAATTCAACTTTGAAATTTGATTAAAATGCTTTTATTAATTTAATTGTGAAAACCCTCAAGAAATATTTGTTAAAATATTATTTAGAGAAGGGAAGGTAAAACAATCTTAACAGGTTAATATAATACTTTTTTACTACAGTGTATGTCGGCTACCATAGGCGCTTTCACACCGCAGTACCTTTCCCACAAAGCTTCATGAGAGCTTAGTTCATGAGAACTCTTTGGTTCTCATGAACTACCTACAGATCGCGTTCACACCATGGATGTATAATAAGAACTGGATACAGCGTGGGAGGCGGGGCCTCATTCATTCCTATGAGAGTTTCTCATTGGCGCATGATGATAAAATGGCCCAACTTTTGAGAGAGTGAAACATCACAGATTACCCGGCATGCCTGAGAAGTACCCGTATGTGCGCTCATAGCGCATGCGCAACTTTAACCAAAAGGCTCGTTCACATCAAGCACGCCAATTTGCGTACACGTAACAGCACCGCACGTTCATGACAGCATGGTAATGATTTGTTATTATGATGGATTTGATATTAACGAGGCGGCAGTTAGCAGCTAGCTAGTAATTATGCTAATGTACATCAATCGTTATGTACTTATATTACGCTGTAACAGGATCTAGTGATATCCAAGCAACAGAGCTTCATTTAGCATGAAATAATTAGTGCACTGTATATATATATATATACATATATATACACATATATATATATATATATACATATATATATATATGTATATATATATATATATATATATACACACAGTGCAATAAGCTTCTTAGTGCAATAATAAGCTACAGGGACGTTAATCTAACGTCGGTAATATTAACTTTATTTAATACAACATTTACGGTACAAGATTTACATCATACAGCCCATGTAGTATAATATTTTACAAATGATGAATTACAGCAAACATGTGCAATATATCCATTATTACAGCTCCGTGGGCTGGCAGTAAGGCGATATGGTCCGTTGTTATTGTGCATCCATGGGTAAAGAGAAACTCATGTAGTGCTGAACACGTAACATGAACGTGTCGGGCGGCGCGGTCCCGTGGGTTAGATGTGCGTTCATAATGTCGAGGGAAATAACTCTCAGAATAACGTTATTAGCACATTTTTACAACTTGAGGAACGAATGTTTTTAATAAGCGCTATACAAGTGTTCATACTGGGTTGTTTATTTAGTTTAAAAAAAAGTATCCAACGATTTACCGACCACTCTTTCCCCATGTAAGTCAATGGGGAAAAGTGTTTCCGGGCCTGGCAACCAAACGGAAGTGTAGCACCACCGTTTGGCCACCACGAATATTTTCATCTGAGTCCGGTGTACTTCCTGGGGGCTTGGTTCACACCGGAATAAGTTCCTGGGCGAGGGTTAGGCAAATGAAGCCGCTGACGTCACTTCTTCTTCTTCTTCTTCTTCTGCTTTGGGTTTACTTGCAGGCCGCAAACAACTTCACGGCGTATACTGCCGCCCAAAGTCCCCGGCAGGAAGTCCCCGGAGTTGGGGAAGGCTTCAGTAGAAGCTGCTGGGAGTCCCAGCAGCTTCTACTGAAGCCTTCCGAGTAAATCGTCAGAACGCCGACACCTCCTCATCTCCACCGCTCCCATCTTTTCTTTTGTGTTGCCATAAGTTAGTCTCTCTGCGTTTCTGCGCTGGGCTAATGCTAATAATGCTAATGCGAGGATAATAAAATGGCGGCTTCACAAAACTTTTGGGGAGTTTTACGAGGCGTGGTTTGCAATCCGCCCAGCCAATCAGACATAGGAACCTTTTTCTCCCACGAAAGTATACCTGCTCTCTAGCAGGGACGGAAAAGGGGGTAAAAGGGGTCTTATTAACTCATTTTAGTTCCGGATTTTTTTGGTGTGAACGTGGTGTGAACGTGGTGTGAACGCAGCATTTCGGACCTATATCGGAACTAAAGTGGGAAAAGTACTGCAGTGTGAAAGCGCCTTATGTTTTGGTAGTGACCATTTTTGGTAGAGGAAGAACATTCCAATACAGTCTGAAAATACGGTATAAAAATGTACGGTTCTTTTACTAGATATGTGTAATTTACATATGGTACAAAATATATATGGACAAAGTTTTGGGAAAAAAACATACAACATTTCAAAACATTTCCAACCTGACTTTGGTCCAATTCGGTAGAATGGCCCATAATGCATCGTCTGGACCGATCAAAGACATCACAGGAAACAGAGAGAGAGAGAGAGAGAGAGAGAGAAACCCATGTGACTGAATTCTCACAGCCACCACTGAAACACACACACTGCTGTTACGACTGGATGGGGGGTCGGGGGCTCTCAGTGGCTCTGAAGCACAGAGGATTAATGCCAGTGGCTTTTTATGATCTGCACAGAGGCTGTGTGTGTGTGTGTGTGTGTGTGTGTGTGTGTGTGTGTGTGTGTGTGTGTGTGTGTGTGTGTGTGTGTGTGTGTGTGTGTGTGTGCGTGTGTGTGCGTGTGTGTGTGCGTGTGTGTGTGTGTGTGCATGTGTGTGTGTGTGTTGGAAGGAATGTTTAACAAAAACACTTGAGCTTTGCTCATGTGTGTCACATGGAAGAATGATAAATTAGCCCACTTTGAGTTGTATTGACATTAAAAACATTTTGACCTGTTCAACCATCAGATGATTAGGTTTATTCTAATTGTGAGGAATGTTAATATAAACTATCTATAAAAATCACCCTGAAGCTGAAATTCAACTAATTTCCAACCTCAGGCCAAAAAGGGAAAAGTGTAACTTTTAGGATATATCAGTGGGCACAATTCATCAAGGTCTTTCTTTCGTCCAGTTTTTCATATGTTAGGACAATTGTTGCAGCTGTGTTTCTTCAGCACGTGGTATCGATAAAACACACGTGAGTAGGTAATCACAACAAAAACTAATTCTGTAATGTTTTCTTTAAAACGATTTGTATCAAGTGTTACTTTGGTCCCAACCTTTCAAAGAGACCAGAACATCTGAAAGATTTGATGTGCATTTAAGAACCAATAGAAGGTATGGCTCTACTCACAGACCTAGGTGTTTATGATCGTGTTTATGATCTTAAACTGAAGATTCATTTCAAATTAGGAAAACAAAGGCTATTCAAATGATATAAGATTACACTATTCCTATATTTATAATTCACAGTAGGCTATGGAGCATTGATGCATCACACTATAAAACACAATACATGGAATAGATCTCAGTGCAGGTGCCTATAGACACGTTTGGGGAGTAATGGATTACAAGTAGATCACTACATAATCAGGATACAAAAAAAGTTACTTTCTTCCCACAGTTACATATACAAAAAAGGATTAATCAAAGAGCATAGTGTTTGTTGTAAAAGGATCAGATGGTATTTCTTAACTTCTGAAAGATAATGTATCACCATAACCATGGCATAATCTGGTGGTGAAGTAGGGCAGGGGTTCCCAAGCTGTTCAGCCCGCGACCCCCAAAATAACAGTGCCAGAGACTGGCGACCCCTATCTCCGCAATGGAGCGAGTTAAGTTTGTACCATTTTCTGGCGATTTCTAGAGGACAGCAGAGGAAGGAGAAACCTGACGGAGCTCGGATATTTTCCAGGTGTTTCGCAGCTCCGCCCCCGTCCCCCGGGTCCTGCTGCGGGGCAGAGCTGCAGCAAGCAGGGGGCTGGGCCTCCGACACACCGAGCCTCCTGCAGTGTGCCCGGCCAGAGGAGCCCGGATCCCGCTCAGCATCACACAGCGCGGAAGTCTTCCACTGAGGATACACGGTTTATTCTTCAGGTTTCTCCTCTGGCTCGGAGCGCCATCACGGAGCCGCAGTCAGCATGTCGGAACTCTCCGTGAACGACCACCTCGAAGGGATTTTATCAGATTTCGAAGGTATGTGTAATATTGAATGACTTTACGGCTGCCTTCAATAAACGCTGGCTCCAGGCCGTCCCTCTGCTCTGAGAGCGGGCTCCTGTCTGCATCAGCCCGCGGCCTGTAGCTACGCTTTCTCGGTCGTTACTTTACCTGAAAAATGTGACTGAAGTCTGACAGGTGCAAAAAACAAAGTGAAATATATCCTACCATAGTTTTAAAAAGCAAATAATAGCCTACATTGAGTGTGGCTGTATTCTTTGTTTTAATGTCCATTAAAACCACAGCTGGAACTATTAGTGCCGTTTTTTATTAGTTAAAAACAACAGAATGTGAAAATGTTCATATGTGTTCATTTTCTTGGTAATGTGTCTAATATTAGGTTGGCTGTGATTGGTCATTTGAAGATGGCACTTTTTTTCTATGAACAATTTTCTGATATTTTATTTAGCCTACCTAATAGACCAAGCTATTACTGTAGATTAAACAACAATAACACTAGTTCAAAACTATTTAGTGTACTTGTACTCTGACAACTATGGCTTACATTTACAGCTCTTCCATCCATACAGCTCATCTAAACGTAGCTGTCCCAGGTTAAATATAGTATTTTGGACATGTATTAAGAGGTTGAAGATACTTTTGGCTTTTTTCATAGAAAAAATGGTTTGAATGACTTCATAATGTTTGCTTTTATGTGCCTTTGAGCGAGACTTACAGTATAATTATGGAGTCTGATTTAAAACGGCCTGGGCAGGTAAGAGAGGCGCACTAATAACACAGTGTAGGCAAAGCCTTGAGCTCTTGTGTGTGTGTGTGTGTGTGTGTGTGTGTGTGTGTGTGTGTGTGTGGGTGTGTGTGTGTGTGTGTGTGTGTGTGTGTGTGTGTGTGTGTGTGTGTGTGTGTGTGTGTGTGTGTGTGTGTGTGTGTGTGTGTGTGTGTGTGTGTGTGTGTGTGTGTGTGTGTGTGTGTGTAGCCCAAATGCAGACAATACTATCTTTTAGAAGCAGTAAACCCAGCTCTGTGGGTTAGTCTCTGTTAAATCTCTGCTGCTCTTTTCTCTCTTCAAGGCCCCCCACTTATATCAGCTCCATTCAACTGAAACATTGCTAGCTCTCACTCTAACTGTTTTTATATATTTTGTATATATATGTATCCAGTAGTCTAATGCAATGAATTCATATTTATAGGGGAGTGCAAGGGAATTCAACAAACAAGAATTAACGGAAAAAAACTACAACAAAAAACCAGACACTTAAATATTACTGCTGTTTCACGTTTAAAGGAAAGAGTCAATGTTACAGGATGAAAAGAGGCTCTTCAGGTTTCCACTTTGCTCCAATTAATATGTCCCATTATTAAATAATGTATAGCCATTGCCCCAGGTTTTCTGAAGCCAATGCTTATGGTTTTGTCTCCTGTAATCAGTCATCGACCACACAACACATTTTTATTTTAAGAACTCTTTCAATGGGGTTTAGATGTGGAGAGCTGAACATTGAGTGATTTGATGGACTTCACTTCATTTTGTGTTGAAAGAAAAAGATTAGAAAGACCTCCCTATGAACTTAGTGTTATCCAAAAAACAACAACTATTCTTCTCACCACAAAAACATTGAAGTATAAGTTCAACTTGCAAAGCTTTTGGGATTACGTTACAGGAACAGCTTCTTTCATGCTCTCCAAAGTGGATATCATTGAACTCTGGTCTTAAACGTCAGTGTGGACAATGCAACACAACATGACGTATGGTCAGATTGTCATGTGACAGGACTTCCACAAAGTATACTTCCGCTTGCCAGCTATTTATTTGTGTTGCCTCTGACAGTAGTTGATGCAACCTTTCTTTTTGGAATACAGTTGTGTCGATTGGACAACAGTTGTGTAAAAGCAACTATAGTGGCGGTCCTCGGCCAAAGGCTCCGCCAATTTGTTTCAAGGCACAGATCAACACCTGTCCAAACAGAAGAATGTGGAAAGAAAGTAAGAATGGGAGCAGGGGGGGCAGCTTTTGTTCTACTGTCCCTGCAGGGCCCCGGGGCATGACAGATCACCCTGAGCAGGAACAGTGTCCGTCCCTCCTTCACTGTCTTTGGGTTCTCTTGTTTTTATATTGTCTCTTGATTTATAAATCAGGTAAAGGCTGGTACAGGGCACTTTCTTTCCACATTCTTTCCACATTCTTCTGCTTGGACAGGTGTTGATCTGTGCCTCGAAACAAATTGGTGTAGCCTTTGGCCTAGGACCGCCACTGTAGTTGCTTTTAAACAACTGTTGTCCAATCGACACAACTGTAGTCCTTCTGACACTTTAAAAGGTCCCATGTCATGACCATTTCTACTGATCATAATTCCATTGTTGAGCTCTACTAGAATAGATTCACATTGTGCAAGTTTCCAAACTCACATTGGTTTCTCACAGCATCTCTGTATAGTGTGTGTATTCACTCTCTGTCCTACACGCCTTGTTGGAGCTCCTGCCCCCCCCTCCCTGGGAGCCAACTGTGCTCTGATTGGTCAGCTCGCCCATTCTGTTCTGATGAGATCACCACTGTTACAGCGGAGCATCAGTGTTTATGTTTTACAATGGCGTTTGTTAGCAACCAGAAAATGACACCAGTAAGGACAAACAGGTGAGAATGCTGCGTGGGGTCTGGGTGCCGTGTTGGCGGGACGTTGCGGGGCTCGCCGCTGCGAGGAGCAGACAGTGTGAGCAAGGTTCATTTCCTGATTGCTGCGTGGGGTCTGCGAGACAGCGAGACCCTGAGGGGGATGCAGCACCCCCATCTGCGAGGCTCCACTAGCACCTGCACCCCCAAACGCGGCACACCTACAGTGTAAGCGCGCCACTAGCACCCCCATTTGGACCAATGGGTCCATTTGGATATGGGCACGTCACAGTACCCAGGAAGAAAACAATGGAAAAGATAAATCCCAAACGAGGCGTTCTGGGGCAGCAGACAGGTCTTCTCTGTGTTAGAGTTTTACTCGCTACAGGGTGAACTTTGAGGGTTTGTGACTGCAGACCGTTTACATGCAGACAAAGCTACAACACACAAGGGACGGGTAACAACCGGATAAGCATGACATGGGACCTTTAAACCGATGTCCTTGGACAGTCACTGACTATACTTCAAGATGATTTGTATGAAAATTAGTCATGTGATTTTTTTAAAGCAGTTCAAACACAATTAATTAATGAAATATAACCTGAATGATTGTACTTGTAGTTCTTGAAGAAACTATTGGAATGGAAATTCATACTGAAGATTAGTTATGTGATTTTAAAAGTTGTTTTAGGAAGACCACCTTAATACAAAAACAAAATTAAATCAATGAAATACAACCTTAAGAATGATTATACTTGTAGTTCTTCAAGAAACTATTTATCTTGTGTGCCTCCACCGGTAACAGGCAATCGAAAATGGAAAGAGTAAACAGGGGCAGCGTTCAGCAACAGAAAAATGTACTCTGTCCTCAACAATCATCGAGGCTCCAGACTTTCCTGTCAATCGGATCCGTGGGGACGTGTTCTTTTGTGTCAGTTTGGTGTGTCAGGGCCTTTACCCTCACTTAAAGGAAATTACCGTGTGTCAGGCAGTGACCCAGTTCCTTCAGGAACTCGGTAAGGTCCCGGAGCCCCTATGGTAGAAGGTGATGTGATGTGACGGATCTATATTTGATTTGGAAACAGGGGGACTGCTTCTTGATGCTGGCCCGGCCAGCGGGCTGTGGAATGCAGGGTAAAGCGTCCACTTTTATCAGATGGATAACTACTACTTGGCTAACTCAACATATACTGTAACATTGAAGGTTTTAAAAAGTAAATATAGTTGGTTTTACCTATGTAAATGTGATGACTGTAACTGTGTGAAAACAGCTGGTTTTATTAACCTTTATTTATTAACTTTGTGTTGACTTCCTGTCAACTGTACAACTTTTGTTTTGTTTTGATATTTAGGTCAAATCGTAGTATAAATCATCCTCCAAATATGGGTTACACTCTTTAAGGCAACCTCATTCCAACAATTACAAAAAAAGACAAAAAAATAATTTCACTATAGTTAAAGGTGGGGTAGGTAAGTTTGAGAAACCGGCTCGAGATTGCTAGAATTTGAAAATACACAACCGGAGAAAATCTGCCACTTCCTCAAAGAGCCCCTCCTCCAACACACACGAACGCGCACATGACCAATGAGGGCACGAGATAAATTTGTGCCCCGATGGCAGGCTGACAGGCAGGTAGGCCATCGGTTGTACTTTTCACAGTATTACGGCTTCTACAGATGAAATGTTTTTATGTATTTTTTGTCAAAGCACTTCAGATATTCATTGCTATCGGGATGTTAAGAGCATTCCATGGAATATAACAAAAAGTGTTTCTCGAGCCGGTTTCTCAAACTTACCTACCCCACCTTTAAGACATGTCAATGTTAAGTCAGTATTCTATTTTTTGAATAACATCCATTTTATTTTGTTGGCAATTAGATAAAATAACCCCTTATTCCGACATCAACATATTTAGATCTGAGGACAACAGGAAGGTTAATAAAAGCAATAGTTTGTCTTTGCTCTATACATGTAACTAGGTGTGCACCCTATTAGGTACAGCCTCATCAAATCCAAGTGGCAATCTGTTTGCACAATAGCTGAAAGGAGGGGCATGACAGCTGAGCACAGTTTGTTTTTAATGTCCAACAGTGGCTGGGAAATATTTTATTCATATTTTATCTTGAACTAAAAGTTTCATGAGTTAAAAACAATAAGATTCCTTTTTTGAGTTGTTCATTTGGGAATCCATCTTTAGAGGTGGGCGCAAGTATAGGGTTCCCATTTGAGAGTCAACGGCAGAGTGAAGGCAGCGGAAGGTGTGGACTAGATTGGAGGGGGGGGGGCAGGAGGGCGTTGGGGGACTTTGGGTGACACAGGAGATCAGAGAAGGACAGGGGGGCTAAGAGCTACCCCCCCAGCACTGTCGCATCCTGGTACTGCACTGCAGGCCACAAACCCTGCAAAGATCAGAGGGGGTCCCATGACTTACTGACCCAGTGACCACACAGACACACATAGCTCGTTGTCTTTGCTCATGACAAGTGGGACATTCCAGCCTGCATTAACGCAGTGAAGCACACACAGATGCGAAAACACAGTTAGTGTGAGTTTTCTTCTTTCGACATCATTTATTATTAACACAACATTGAGGGATTTAAATTAAAGTGCAACCCTAACCCCAACTCAGGTTGTCAGCATATTAACACGTATAAATGTACACATGTGTCCACATAATTAGCTTACATTTTTCTCTGTCCTGAGCCCATGATCGCACACACACACACACACACACACACACACACACACACACACACACACACACACACACACACACACACACACACACACACACACACACACACACACACACACACACACAGACAGACACACAGACACACACACACACACACACACACAGACACACACACCCACACACACACACACACACACACACACACACACACACACACACACACACACACACACACACAGGTAGCACTTGATGTGTCTTTCTGCCAAGTCATTCTTCCATAATAGATGACAGTGGCGAGCTGTGACTTTTGTACCTAGGCCCTCTGACCCACACCCCTTCCCTTAAAAAGTATTACGTCACAGCGTATACTTCAGCGGAATATCAAAACAACGGACCAGGGTGCAAAACGCATCAATGACAGCGACCCTCTACCACACAAAACAACACCTGTAAATAACCCAATTTGATGAACGGGAGACTATATGTGTTAATTGAAACGGAAGGCGAAATACAGATCTAGTCTCAACATTGAGCAGAGGCCTGTACTACGAAGTTGGTTCAACCTAACCTGGATATGTTTGAGTTAGCCGGTTGGCCTAATCCAAAACATACTAGGGCTGTACCCGAATATTCGACTATTCGAATATTCGTTCGTTGGCCAACTATTCGGGTTTCAATTTCATTATTCGGATATTCTTTTTTTTTTCTATTTTTTTTCAAAATAATTCATATTTTTTTCTAAATGTATGCTATTAATAAAGGCGAATTGCCATATTCTTATACTATATTTATACTTTTGAATTGCACTGTTAAAATGCGGAAATATATACAATCTCAGCCTGTGCTCCTGACATCGCGTTCACTGTTCACAGTCACGAACGCAAACGGCACGCTTCACCTCGCTTCACCTCGTTTCACCCATAAAATGCCGAAGACTTCAGCTGTGTGGGACCATTTTAAATTGGACGACGGTAAAAAGAAGGCAGTGTGCCAAATATGTGATAAGAAACTGGCCTACCACGGTGGCACAACAACTCTGAAAAGTCACCTGGATGCTGTAAGTAGTAGCCTAGCTTAGCTTAGCTGTTGTGAAGTTGCCATGATGAAGCTGCTTTATCCGCCGTTTAAACAGTAACGTTAAACATGATAAAAACGTGCACTTACTTAACCGAATTGTTTTTTTATATTAGTTTTTTAATTTTATCAGAATAGTGAAAATAATAGGAGTAATGTGGGAACATCTTTATTGGCATAAAGTTGAGTAGCTCAGCCTAATAATAAATTGTGTCCATCGGTGCATCCCCACGCATCCCAGCCATCAACATCCTCAACAATACAGCAGACCCTACAGTTCCAAAAACCGATAACGGAGAAAAGAAAGATAGAGATAACAGATGCCATAGTAGATTTCATCGCTATGGATATGTTATAGCTCAATCGCGCTACCTCCCTTGTTCTATTTGTTACAGTTTGTTTTATTATAAAGCCAAGCCATTCATTTATTTGTATTTAAATTGTTCGTTTATTAAAATGTAATATTATTATATTTATTACAGTTCGTTCATTTATTTTTCGTTCTTCATTTATTTAAATAGTTTACTGTATCGGTAACAAGTATGACACTGTTAGGCCTACTCTTATACGGCTATGTTATTAAAAGTATTGTTGTTATAACAGAAATATGCGTTTTGTATCTTTGTTTGACTGTTCAGGTTGTAAAATGTTATAGACGGAATGTGGAACCAGATTTAGTTTTAATGTTTGCGAGTACTGAGACAATAAATACATATAAATCGTAATAGTATGCTCTTTCTGCGCTTCTGCTTAACAGCGTGTTGTCAGGTGTCTCGGAATCGGAGCGTGTTATGAAACCTTTTGAAAACAAAAAAAAATGTGAAAAAAAAATGTATTAAAAAAAAATACAAATCTCTCCGCACCGAATATTCGAATATTCGCTGCTGATTACTACCGAATATCCGGAGCCCGAAAAATTGTATTCGGGACAGCCCTAAAACATACGCGCTCTCGCTAAACGGTCCTACAACGCGGGTTATCAAGTGGATCGCTCAAGCCAGCCGTATCCTATCTAGTTAGGTGTGCGTTCACATGAAAGGGGTGGTATTTGGAGCATTCGACCAATCACAAACATGGAGAAGCACACTGACAGCGCAGCGTCATACTTCCTGAATGAAAAGTCAACTATAATATTAGACATATGAAGAAGTTAAACTTTAAACATCCATGACTTAAACACTTTATCCAGGATCAAAGCCACAGAGCTGCACCTGCAAGGTGAATACAGCTGGGAACAGAACAAGTGTTTGAATGCGTTCATTAACAGGTTTATGATATCACTGCCCGTCTAACACACGATCTGACTTTAATTACATTTGGCTCGAGTGTTTCGTCAACTTAATGTGTTGCTTAAAATAATACTTCTGCATACAGTATGTGACACTGTGAGTTTTCCCTGAAGTTAGCCCGCTAAACGGAACTCCTGCTTCATAGTACAGGCCTCTGCTCTACAAATAATCCTCTTGGACCCCTAAGCTCCGCCTACTTTTTTATTTTTAATTAGCATAATATTCAAAACAGTGAAATATTCACTTACATTTCAATGTTTTGATTTTCAACACCAGACTTAGTATACAGCATCGGTGGAGGGTCACACACATTACCCTAGTAAATGAGTATGTTCAGTCGATAACTATGGCCACCATTAATCAAAAAGTAATTGCAAAAAGGCGGGGCTTAGAAATAAATGCTCATAACTCATCACCAATGTATCCAAAAATCACAGATTTTGTTGGATAGGTTCATTCTGTCTTGGGGAATAATAAGCATTTTCATTTTGGACTATAGGGGGCGCCAAAAACACCATCAATTTATAACTCAAGAACGGATGCACAAATCTTTATTTATTTTTTTTAGACATACTCTGTGGGTGACTGACTATGAACTGAGATGTAAAGTGTCGCAAAAAATGCAGAATGTGGGCGTGGCCTATATATATATTTTAATTGCGATAGCATAAAATGAGCCCACAACCTTTTCGAGAATGTAAAAAAAAAAACGTAATTTAAAAAAAAACCCTGCTCACTAGCGCCCACACAATATAATTTCTCAGAACTTCACGAATTTTGGCACAGACATTTCTCATGGAATTGCGGACATATTTCTAATTGGCTTCCATTAGCCCCGCCCCCGACAAAGTCGGCCATTTTCATGCATTTTAAGGACATTTTTGCGAACTCCTAGAGGAATGATCGGAAAAATTCCAATCCAGGACAAGTTCAGCCCTTATCCAATATGATGCTAAATTGTGAAGCCAATTTTTTATAGCTCAATCGTGGAGGTTGTAAGCTAACAGCGAATACACCATTTTTGACGATTTACATGTAGCAAATTACTCCAAACTACTCGCATACAGTTTTACCGATATTCACGAAACGCTGTATATACATTGCTCTTATGAATCTGGACATATTTCAAATTGCCTTCCATTAGCCCCGCCCCCCAGAAAGTCGGCAATTTTCAAAAATGTGAGTTTTTCATGCTTTTTAAGCACATTTTTGCAAACCCCTCCTAGGGGAATGATCGGAAAAATTCCAATCCAGGACAAGTTAAGCACATATCCAATGTCATGCTACATTGAGAAGGAATAGTCCTTCGTTCAAACGGGGAGCTCGTAGGCTAACGGAGAATGTACCATTTTTGACCATTTATATGTCAGATAAGCCACTGAGGCCTGCCTGTCTGCCTGGCAACTCAACTCAACTCTCACACACACACACACACACACACACACACACACACACACACACACACACACACACACACACACACACCACACACACACACACACACACACACACACACACACACACACACACACACACACACACACACACACACACACACACACACACACACACACACACACACACACACACACACACACACACACACACACACACACACACACACAATTGTAATTTTAAATTCTATCCTGTGTTCTATAGGGAGCCAGTGTAAGGCAGCCAGAACAGGAGTAATGTGGTCCCTTTTCCTAACTCTGGTTAGTACACGAGCCGCAACATTTTGAATCAGCTGAAGCGACTTGACTGACTTCTTGGTACTCCCTGATAATAAAGAGTTACAATAATCCAGTCTAGAAGTAACAAATGCATGGACTAGTTTCTCTGCATCGTTTTGAGGCAAGATATGCCTGATTTTTGCAATGTTACGTAGATGGAAGTAGGCGGTCCTTGAAATTGATTTTATGTGGGCGTTAAAGGATAAATCCTGATCAAATATAACACCAAGATTCCTTACAGTCTCACTGGAGGCCAAATTAATGCCATCCATAGTTAGTATGTCTTTAGATAATTTGTTTCGTAGATTCTTCGGGCCAAGTACAATAACTTCAGTTTTGGTCGTGTTTAACATCAAAAAGTGTAAGGTCATCCACGTTTTTAAGTCCTTAAGGCAGGCTTGAATTTTATTTAGATGATTAATTTCATCAGGCTTGATTGATAAATATAGTTGAGTATCATCCGCATAACAATGAAAGTTTACAGAATGATTCCTTATAATATTGCCTAATGGAAGCATATATAATGTGAACAAAATAGGTCCGAGCACTGAGCCCTGTGGCACTCCATGGCTAACTTTGGTTTGCGTGGAAGATTCATCGTTGACACGTACAAACTGAGAGCGTTCAGATAGATAGGACCTAAACCAGCCTAAAGCAGTTCCCTGTATGCCAACTAAGTGCTCTAGTCTTTGCAATAGGATGTCATGGTCGATAGTATCAAATGCAGCACTGAGATCGAGCAAAACAAGAATAGAGACAAGTCCCTTGTCTGAGGCTATTAGAATGTCATTTATGACTTTAACCAGAGCTGTTTCTGTGCTATGATGTGTTCTAAAGCCAGACTGAAAATCTTCAAATAAATCATTGTTTTTTAAGTAATCACACAACTGTTTTGCGACCGCTTTCTCAAGAATCTTTGAGAGGAACGGAAGATTCGAAATAGGTCTATAGTTGGCTAAAACCTCTGGATCGAGGTTGTGCTTTTTAAGAAGCGGTTTTATCACTGCTACTTTGAATGATTGTGGAACATAGCCTGATAAGAAAGGCATATTCATAATATTTAATAAAGAAGTGCTAATTAATGGAAAAACTTCCTTCAACAGCTTAGTTGGAATTGGGTCTAACATGCACGTTGATGGTTTAGAAGAGAGAATCATTGAATTTAATTGTTCAAGGTTTATGGCTGAAAAGCATTCTAGTTTACTATCTAGTGTAATATTAGAACGTACGTTTCCGAGAGCTGTTGATAACACTATACTGGTCAAAGGCAAGAGGTCATTAATTTTGTTTCTAAGAGTAACAATTTTATCGTTAAAAAAGCACATAAAATCATTACTACTGAGTGCTATGGGTATAGAAGGCTCAATGGAGCTGTGGCTCTCTGTCAGCCTGGCTACAGTGCTGAAAAGAAATCTTGCATTATTCTTATTCTCATCTATTAATGAAGAGTAGTAGGCTGCTCTCGCTTTACGCAGTGCTTTCTTATATTCATTGAGAGTAATATGCCAAATTAAATGAGATTCTTCAAGTTTAGTGGAACGCCATATCCTTTCAAGTTGTCTAGACTTTTGCTTTATTTTGCGAGTTTCGGCATTATGCCATGGAGCTAATCTATGTTGTTTTATTTTCTTCTTTTTCAAAGGAGCAACAGAGTCTAATTTTATTCGCAGCGCATCTATAGCACTATCAACAACATGATCAATTTGGGGTGGTGTACATTTGTATAAGTTTCCTCCCCTACATGCAGACATGCTATCGAGTTAAGTATTGGTGGAATCTCTTCCTTAAATGTGGCTATAGCACTAAAAGATAGGTTTCTGCTGCAAGAGCTTTTGACTAATGCTTTGTAGTCTCGTAATAGTACTTCAAAAGTTACTAAGAAATGGTCGGATAAAGCAGGATTATGCGGTTCGACTAATAGTTGCTCAATTTCAATACCATAAGTCAGAACAAGGTCAAGAGTGTGACTATAGCAGTGGGTTGGTTTATTTACACTCTGAGAGAAACCAACAGAATCTAATATAGAGTTAAATGCAACAGTAAGGCTATTTTTATCGTCGTCAACATGAATATTAAAGTCACCTACGATAATTACTTTGTCTGTTTTAAGAACCAAAGTTGATAAAAACTCAGAGAATTCTGATAAGAATTCTGAATAAGGACCTGGTGCACGGTACACTGTAACAAATAAGATTGGCTGCAAAGTTTTCCAGGTCGGATGCGTAAGACTAAAAACGAGGCTTTCAAAGGAGGTATCATTTAATTTTGGTTTAGTATTGATAAGTAAACTTGAGTCAAAGATTGCTACAACTCCACCTCCTCGGCCCGTGCCTCGCGCAGTATGAGTATTGATATGGCTGGGTGGAGTGGCCTCATTTATGCTGACATATTCTTCATGTCTCAACCAAGTTTCAGTGAGACAGCATATATCAATATTATAATCTGATATTAAATCATTTACCAATATTGCTTTAGATGCTAGAGATCTTATGTTTAAAAGACCACATGTAATCTTCCTGTTTTGTTGCACTGTAGTAGTTGTTACATTTACTTTTATTAGGTTATTATGTATGACACCTCTATTAGGTTTTACCTTAAATTTTCCTTGGGCACACACACCGCTAATATTGGGTATTTTATTGGGTTCGGGATTCCTATGGATGACTGCCTAGGAGAGAGCGCAGAGAAGCGTGTAAGACTGCGACTCCGCCTCCTGGTCTCAACTCCAGTTTGTCATGGATTAAGTCCACAAAAGCCCTGAAATGTTTGCCGAAATGAGATCTGCACCTTCCAAAGTAGGATGAATGCCATCTCTCTTAATCAGACCAGGTTTTCCCCAGAAGGCTGTCCAATTATTTACGAAGCCCACATTGTTTGCTGGGCACCACCAAGACAACCAGCGCTGAAATGATGACATGCGGCTATACATGTCATCATTGATCAGATTGGGGAGGAATGACAGAAGAAGTTTGAGAACCACTGGTGTAAGGGTCTTGAATTGCACACGACTACTGTGCAGGAAGTAACAGTTGCTGCTGTTAGCTAGCTAGCAAAGTCTGTTCCCAGTACCAAATCATAACAGATTGCTCAACGGACACAATGAATAGCACAGTTCTTTTCAACACCACGATAGTGCTACGTTACTTAAATAGTGAAAAGATCCTTCATCTATAACTTTTTTAACTAACGCAATCAAAATAGCAAGTGTAAGAGCATTAAAATGTTATTATAATGAATGAAAAAAAAACTTGCAACAACCAATCCCAGCCCTGCAGGTTGGAAAGGTAGCTGTTATAGAGGATCACCTTCTCATGGAACATTTTGTTGAGTGGAATGTTGTCATTCAGTTTTCCGTGGTCCATTTCCTACTGCTTTGTGCACAACAAAACATGCTGTATAGAATCTGTTATTTGGTGTGGAGGTGGGGGTTCATTACTAACATGGCTGGATAGGGGTGATTAAAAACTTGTATACAACATCCGCTGTGCTGATCCTCCCTTCTCCCAACAGGCATGAAGCCCCGGCAGTTTGGACGCACTGTCCCTTTAATAGACTCCAGCTTCAGTCTAATACTTTTACCGCAACAGGTGCTTATGAGGCAAATAGCAGCAAGACATCAGTGTGTGTGTGTGTGTGTGTGTGTGTGTGTGTGTGTGTGTGTGTGTGTGTGTGTGTGTGTGTGTGTGTGTGTACGTATGTGTGTGTGTGTGTATGAGTACTTTAGACACTGTGTTATTTTCAGTGTTACAACATTGCTAACGGCTGCTTCGAATGTGTCTTCCAGATGTGCTTTAAGAGAGTGGAAGTTGTGTTAATGTGTTTGTGTGTATGTGTGGGTGTGAGAGTGTCTTCTCTAGAGCTGCACCAATTAGTCAGCTCATTGACTATAGTCCAGAGACAGAAAAATAATAGGGAGCTATTTTGATAATAACGATAACTTGCTTTAGAATACGTGTTTCTCTTAAATAAATATCTAAATATTTCCTGCGTTTATCAGTTTTCTTTTCATGTGACTATCTTTATCACATCAACATCAACTTGGACTATAATATGAACTTTTCCTGTTTCTGACATTTTATGGACCGAATCAACACTGTTATCTCTAATGATAATTATTATGGTTTACAGCCCTAGTCTGACACAGTGTTGTGTCTGCGATAGGTAGCAATCAGCATTTACTTAACATAACTGTGGGTTTGCGTGTGTGTGTTCACACGTGTCAATGCACATGCTGGGTTGTCTGTCAGAGGGTTCTACCTGTATGGAATGTGCAGACAAGGGGTGGTTGGACATGGACAAGCCCAGACTCAGCGTCCCCTCATCGTATGTCCACAGGGCAGCCTCCTGTCCTCCCAGTGCTTACTGGTTCCCAAATCAACCCAAATCTCCCTGGCCTCAAGCCTGTTACTTACCACAGGGGTTAGTTTTGTTAGGAATCGAGAACGTGCTTTTCTTAATGCTTTTCCCCAGCTCTACAGAAAAACCCTTACACACGTTTGTTTTGTGGAGATCTGTCGGAAAAGTCCCCAAAAAGGGTAATTGCAATTGTCAGAAGTAAACAGCTAACGTAATGCTATAAACAAACGACATGAAGGCTGATGACTGTATGTGACCACGCTAAGCTAAAGGTAGTTCATATTGGCATGCATACATCTAATGGTCTCCTTTAGCAATTCCTTAGCAACAACCATGTTTAATACAATTCAAAGCTTCAGGTGTTCCCGAGCACTGTGTAACTGACAAATGTTATATCGTAGAGCAAAACATGAAAATCATGATAGCTTATATTTAACATATTATTTAGGGAATCTTACCATTCAAAAACCTGTCTATTACAGATAAATCACGTTAAAATATGTTCATTTTGTTGTAGTTGGTATAGAATCTACATGGAGATAAACCCCGAATGTCATTTAAAGTACCTTAAATGACATGAGTAAACACAACTGACAGCCGCGGTGAAACTCTAGAGAGTAAAGCAATGTGAGTCAAGTGATCTGGTGTGAATGCACCATGAGTCTCAGACCCTCTTATATTTTCTGTGAATATTTTATTAATTTATGTTTACACATTCAGCTGAATACATCCTAACGCATTCCAGAAGACTCCTTCATTGTTGGTGTTTAAATGTGGCGGCAGAAGCTCTGTCCGGAGGGACATGGCTTTGAACCCTGAGGGTCCCAGCATGAACCAAGTACGGAGACCACATCTGGGACAAGGACTTAATTGAAACTCTGAAACCTTTTTTGCACTGACTTAGATCCCTTTCCCAGTTAGAACTTACAACAGACAACAGACATGAACACAATTCAAAAACAGATCCACAAGAAACTCTATATTTCCAAAAAGAATGCAAACGAACATAGTTCTGCAAAAATGGAATGTGAAGCCTGTGAGAGAAGTCAATGATAATTTAAGGAAAGCCAGCAGGACTTACTGGTTATCAATGATCTTCCAAAAACTGGTGGATTATATGCAGGGTTGGGAGGGTTACTTTGTAAATGTAATCAGTTACTGATTACATGGCTCTGAAAGTAATCCGAATACAGTTACAGTTACGTGTCTTAAAAACGTAATCGGATTACTTTTAGATTACTTTTGGATTACTTTCTTTTTCCATCACAGATGGGTATGTTTTGGTGAACAGGAGACACAAAAAGCAAAAGGAAACTGAACGTGTTTTACTGTTTTAATGGCTTATCAAGAGCACAACTGAAACATAACATCTGAAACGATGTAACAACATAATAAACTTTTCGGGGATGCAGCTTGGGACGTGAGGAGTGAGGGACACGGCTTAGAACGGGCGTGTCGCCTTCTGTCCTGCCAGTGTTGGCAGGACATTAATTAAAATGTCGAACTCGGACTTCATTTTAAGGACATTTCGGCCAGGGGTTTAGAGCTATATTTGTTTAAGCACTGGATTGGCAAAACAGGAGAGGAGAGTGTGTGCACCAGTCTGCCTTGATCTATGTATTCATGTCTGTGACTCTCACAGTATCTGCTGCCCACAGCTGTTTTATAGAAGGAACACCTCCTTCACTTCATGAAATCTCTGCAGCACCAGGAGGCAGCGGGAGGGTTAACTCAGCCTCTGAGAAGACGAGCTCGCAGTGCCTTTCACGCACCGCCTTTCACGCACCGCCTTCACTGTGTGTACCTTCAGAAATAATCATTAGTAAGGCTAAAGAGCGTATGCAGGCTGATGTGTTTTAACCACACACACGCGATTTAAACGCAGAATTTTGTTCCTCCATGTTTCGTTGTTATTGTTTCACTGAGCGAGCGGACCCGCGATTTTTTTTCAAACGCTTTTTTGGCCCATCTGCGGCGGTAATAGGTTTTGTGCGCTGTGATGATTCGACTGTACCTTTAGTAATGAATATTAAATGTTGTGAGGAAATCTTTCCACCAATAATTCCAATAAGTAATCCATAATGTATTCACTTCAGGTTTACGAAAGTAACTGTAATCAGATTACTCGTTTTTCAAATGTAACGCAAGCTGAATACAGTTACTTGATTTTTGTATTCTGATTACGTAACGCCGTTACATGTATTCCGTTACAACCCAACCCTGATTATATGTCATTTATGAAAAACATGCTACAATGTACGTCTTTCTTTAAGCATGAGAAGACAAAAATCCGGCTCCATGCATGGAAGATGATAGGACGGTGTTGTGTGGGCCTCTGATGAATAGTGAGCACTTTAAGTGAATGATCCTATCATGTATCTGTAAAATGCTATCCAGAAACGCCTCACTTTGGTAATGACTACAGGAATCAAGCAAGGTGGGAGTTGTGTAATATTTGTGTTCAGTGTATTCACTGTAACATTTGAACTGGGGATCGACCGATATGGCTTTTTCAAGGCCGATACCGATTATTAGTAATCAAGGAGACCGATAACCGATATTTGGAACCGATATACATTTGCAGTAAAATCAGAAAATCTATAGTGTCAAAATGTAGAATAACACAAACTCCAACACAACTCAACACAACTTCTTTGAAATGCATTTAAGCATATATTATATTATGTTTAATGAACTTTTAAACATCTTACAACTGGTTTCCTCTCTGTGCCCTTTTCTTTAGTGCAGCCATCTGCAATGAGTTAGAGAGAGACAGGGCTGCAGGCTGACATGCTTAACTAACAATAATGCTTAATTTATTATATCTCTAACATCCCAATAAGCTGCTAGCAACTGCAAAACACTAGTGCTAGCTAATGTTTTGCAAACTATTAAAAGTGAGGCTATCACAGTAGACCTAACGTTAGTCTAGTCGCCTCACTTCTAATATTTTGCTAAATATTTGCTAGATACACGTTGGCTAGCTAATGAGCTTCACATATCAACCTGAAAAACTGCGAGGCTCCACTCGCAGCCCCCCCCTCCCCCCCCACAGTTACTCCGCTGTGAGACGCTGCACGCACCCCCAACTCTGACTGACTTCCCGCGTCCCTGTGTAACTGGGAAGCTGATAGAATTGGATCGTGCTATTTTTGCAACTTCAGCATAGGGGATTGGGGTGTTTATTGAACTTCGGCTTTCAACTGATTTACCTTCGAAACACATGTATGGCTCTGCCGCTCAGCGCTGCTGCTTGCCTCTGTCTGTGTCTGCGTTCTTCGCACCTGCCTGTAATCTGAGAAGGTCCCGCCTCTATGGCTGGCTCCCGCCCGGAAAATCTTCAGTGTTGATTGACACTTCAGTAATAGCCTATTAGATAGCGCTGTGGGCTGGACATTGCTCGTGTACAGAGAGTGGTGACTGCAGACAGAGAAACGGCCGCATCAGAGCCAAAGTGTTATCGGCAATTTTATATAAAAAAAGGCCGATACCGATAATCGGTCAAATGAGGAATATCGGCCTGGCCGATAATCGGTCGACCCGAACATCCACAACTGTGATATAACACAGGGGTCTTGAACCCCTTGCTAAAAGAGAGAGACAAGCAGAGACCCTCTACTACATGTGTAAACATACAGTGTCATGGTACATGCAATACGCAGCATTACAAATAACAATGATATGATAAGATGTTTTTCTGTGGAGAATTTCCCTCATGTCTCCCCAGTGTAGAAAGGACACTTGGTGTTTGTGTGGACAGCGTGCACGAACATAAAGAGCATGGGTTTCCTCTGGGAGGGAATGTGATTCCGACCAACTGAACTGGGGGCCAGTTGTTCCATGTTTTCATCCTTCTGGGGATCTGGCATTTTGCCAAAAGCTGCAACAACTGCAGCTCTTCACTTGCCAGTGTTTACAGACTTCAGAGCAGGAAGACACATTCACCCTTTCCACTGGAGCACTTCATTTAGCAAAAGTCCCAAAAGCAATCCTAGGAAGACCGACCTGAAACGTTTCTTTTCCACTCAAAGGATGGCTCGGAACAGATGGATAAAGAAAGCAATGTTGTATATCCCATGTTTAAAAGGACTATAAGTGGTAAGCTGGTCACCATGCACTTTAAATATAGAGGACAAACTGCTGTCTTTGTGTATGTGAAGTGACAACAACATGAAGCCCATGGAATACAAGGTACCTTTGAGACTATAAAGATCTACTCTTTATAATAGTTCATTATTGCTTCTGCCTTCAATTATTATTTGTTACATTAATAAATACAAAAATAACTACCTCTGAAAGGAAAAGCCATTGTGCAAATTACTGAAAATATAATAGTATAATAGTTCACACCGCAGTACTTTTCCCACTTTAGTAGTAGGGGTGTGGTTAGGGTGCTGGCCGCCGGCTGCTGGAGTGAAGGGAGTGGCTCGGCCGGAGGCCAGACAGCTGATCGGAGTGAGGTAATCAGTGCCGGAACCTGGTTCTGGGCTGTTTTGCAGTAGGCGGGATCCTGGAAGGTCGCCAAAAGACCTGTGAAGGTTCCCACACGGGCAACGTTTGAGACCCGTGTATACTTTGTTTGGAGCTAATAAACGCCTGTGATAAACCAACCTGCTCTTTCCGTCCCTATTTCAACCCTGTGTGAGCGGAGAGGCTCACAGTCACGTTCACACCAAAAAGAGCAGGAACTAAAATGAGTTAATCAGACCCTTTTTGCCCCCTTTTCCAAGAGAGCAGGGACTTTCGTGGGAAAAAAAGGTTCCTATTTCTGATTGGCTCGGCGGAATGCAAACCATGCCCCGTAAAATTCCCAAAAAGTTTTGTGAAGCCGCCATTTTATTATCCTCGCATTAGTATTAGCCCAGCGCAGAAACGCAGAGAGACTAATTATGGCAACACAAAAGAAAACATGGGAGCGGTGGAGACGAGGAGGTGTCGGCGTTCTGGCGATTTACTCGGAAGGCTTCCGGCCGGGGACTCCGGGTGGCAGTATACGCCGTGAAGTTGTTTGCGGCCTGCCAGTAAACCCAAAGCAGAAGAAGAAGAAGTGACGTCTGCTAGTGGATCGCCGGTCGCCGGAGCTGTATTAGATTAACATTAACATGCTTATTGTAGTTGTAAGTGCACTGCCTTGGTGGCCTGTAGCACCATCCTTGATGGAGCATATGTGTGGGCTGGACCTGTATTTTACAGGAGGAGTGAGCAGAGGGTAGAGTTGTCGATTCTTGTTCAGTTTTCTGTGACTATCTGCCACACCCTCTCAGACTTTCAGTTGCGCGCGCTACTAAAGAGACGCGCTACCATGGAAACCAAACAATGGTGTAGCTGTATTAAAGTCTGAGTGGAAACAGTCCTGAGTAAATCTGATTTTGTCAGAAATCGGGAGAAATGCGGGAAAAATATGACCCCGGGAGGAAACCGGGAGAGGGCAGTGAAATCGGGAGTCTCCCGTGAAAATCGGGAGGGTTGGCAAGTATGCTCGTAACACATAGCGACACACTGCTGCTAGGTGTCGCTACTAGAAAACACCATCTAAGCTTCAGTGCACAGGTCACAAAACAAGATGCATCTTGGGACGTGTAGTTTAAGGACAGTGTACTTCTGTAAAGCAGCATGTAATTGTTTTATGAGCAAACTCTTTTTTGCCTACATCAAATGAGGTGCCGATTTGGACCCAGGCCTTGAGTTGGACATGCCTGATTTAAACACAGAGTCTGCCTTCTCTTAGCTCAATGGAGTCATGTGGTTCTCATTATGAGTGCAATAATTGGATCAGGATAACAAAATGGAGTCTCTAGAGAGAGTTGGGCTTAACATTCTCTGACAGCCGGAGTCTTATTTCATCCATTTTATATTGTTGAAACTGGGCATCAGCCAGGAGCAAGTTGGGTATTGGAATAGCTTTAGGTGCTAGCTGGGTTAGCTTAGCTCCCCTCTTCTCCTGGGACAAGCACTTTGCCCTCAGTTGGGTCTGTCAGGTCTGGCTGGATGGTTGGAAGATGCTGACATGCAGGGTTCGCCACAATTCATTCCTTTTTTTCTGCTCCAGTAATATAGACCATAAACTAACATTAAAAACATTTTTTATTTGAGGTACCAGCCGCTGCCGCCAGGGACTGTTCAGTGGTGGAAAGTAACTAAGTACATTTGGTCAAGTATTGTATTTGCGTGGTTTTTTGACTTATTTGTATTTTATACAAACCTTCATTTTATGCTACTTTATACTTTTACTCCACTACACAGACATTTATTTTTATACTCACACTGAATTTGTATATGAAAAATCATGATATGCTGATATGGGATAATGCAGTACTTCATCTTCACAGTATCTATAATTGGTCCACAAAATACAACATCAAAATGCTCTTATATGCATAAGTGGTGCAGATGAGTGACTCCTTACAGCGTGTCATCCAAAAAATAGCTCCCAGCGCTTTTTAAATGTTTCTATGACAACAGTATATCACCGCTGTTGTATGATAACGTATGATACATGGTCATGGTAGCTTGTACCGCCCCTTGCATTTTATTATCTGTCCGTGCTACTATCTGTTTGTTTGTTATTTTTATCACAACCAACTGTAAGAATCTTCCTAATATGCGGAGATAAAAGTACAACAGTCACCAGCAGCAACATCAGAGGGTTTACCCACCGATCAGCTCAAAGAAACAGGCTTTTTCACACACACACACACACACACACACACACACACACACACACACACACACACACACACACACACACACACACACACACACACACACACACACACACACACACACACACACACACACACACACACACACACACACACACAAACACATACACACACACACACACACACACACACACACACACACACACACACACACACACACACACACACACACACACACACACACACACACACCATGTATACATCACTTCAGGGGACATTACATTGACTTTCATACATTTCCTGGAGACTTATCCTAACCTTAACCATAACCAACACATGCCTAACCCTTACCCTATGGGGACCTCCAATGTGTCCCCATAAGGGAGGCGAGTTCCCACACGTGACTGTGTAAACAGATTTAGGTCCCCACAAGTATAGTAATGCTAGGCCACACACACACACACACACACACACACACACACACACACACACACACACACACACACACACACACACACACACACACACACACACACACACACACACACACACACACACACACACACACACACACACACACACACACACACACACACACACACACACACACACACACACACACACTCATTCCACCATTTTGGAGCCAGGATAGCAAACCCACGTGTTTTTGCTGATGGGAACTTGGGTCCCCCTCACAGCGAGATGCAGAGCGTAGTGCACGCGCTGGGGTGTACAGTTTAACCAAGTCCTGGATGTAGCAAGTAGGGGTCGATATTCCGCATTTGACCGATTATCGGTATCGGCCTTTTTTTTAATCAAATTGCCGATAAAACTTTGGCTCTGATGCGGCCGTTTCTCTGGCTGCAGTCACCACTCTGTGTACACGAGCAATGTCCCGCCCACAGCGCTATCTGATAGGCTATTACTGAAGATTTTCCAGGCGGAAGCCAGCCAGAGACGGGACCTTCTCAGATTACAGGCAGGTGCGAAAGAACGCCAGACACAGACTGAAGCAAGCAGCAGCGCTGAGCGGCAGAGCCATACATGTGTTAAACCGAAGTTCAATAAACATCCCAATCCCCTATGCTGAAGTTGCAAAAACACCACGATCGTATGATCCAATTCTATCAGTTTCCCAGTTACACAGGGAAGTCAGTCAAAGTTGGGGGTGCGTGCTGCGTGCAGCGTCTCGCAGCGGAGTAACTGTGGTGGGGAGGGGCTGCGAGTGGAGCCTCGCAGTTTTTCAGGTTGATATGTGAAGCTCATTAGCTAGCCAACATGTATCTAGCAAATGTTTAGCAAAATATTAGAAGTGAGGCGACTAGTCGAACGTTAGGTCTACTGCAATAGCCTCACTTTTAATAGTTTGCAAAACATTAGCTAGCACTAGTGTTTTGCAGTTGCTAGCAGCTTATTGGGATGTTATGCTAGATAGACAGATATAATAAATTAAGCATTATTGTTAGTTAAGCATGTCAGCCTGCAGCCCCACTTCTTGTCTCTCTCTAACTCATTGCAGATGGCTGCACTAAAGAAAAGGGCACAGAGAGGAAACCAGTTGTAAGATGTTTAAAAGTTCATTAAACATAATATATGCTTAAATGCATTTCAAAGAAGTTGTGTTGAGTTGTTTTGGAGTTTGTGTTATTTTACATTTTGACACTATAGATTTTCTGATTTTACTGCAAATGTATATCGGTTCCAAATATCGGTTATCGGTCTCCTTGATTATTAATAATCGGTATCGGTATCGGCCTAGAAAAAGCCATATCGGTCGATCCCTAGTAGGAAGGGCCAGATCCATTCACAGCATGGTACGCAAGTACCAGTGTCTTGAAGTGGATTCTAGCAGTTACCGGAAGCCAGTGGAGGGAGCGGAGGAGCGGCGTGGTGTGGGAACATTTAGGAAGGTTGAAGACCAGGCGAGCCGCTGCATTCTGGATGAGCTGCAGAGGTCGGATGGCACATGCAGGTAGACCATCCAGGAGGGAGTTGCAGTAATCTAGGCGTGAGATGACGAAAGCCTGGACCAGAACCTGCGTCACTTTCTGTGTCAGGAGGGGGCGTATCCTCCTGATGTTGTAAAGAGTGTTTCTGCAGCAACGGGTTGTAGCAGCGATGTTTGCAGTGAAGGACAGGTTGTTATCTAGGATCACACCCAGATTCCTTGCAGTCTGAGTCGGGGAAACAACAGAGGTGCCGATGTTGATAGTCAGGTCAAGAGTGGGACATTCTTTTCCCGGAAGGAAAAGCAGTTCAGTTTTGTCAAGGTTGAGCTTGAGATGATGAGCGGACATCCACTGAGAGATGTCAGCTAGACAAGCAGAGATGCGTGCGACGACCTGGGTCTCTGAGCGGGGAAAGGACAGAATTAATTGGGTGTCGTCAGCGTAGCAATGGTATGAAAAACCATGCGGGCTAATGGCAGATCCGAGCGAGTTTGTGTACAAGGAGAAGAGGAGGGGACCAAGAACAGAGCCCTGAGGGACCCCTGTAGTTAATTGACAAGGGTCAGACTCGGACCCTCTCCAAGTTACCCTGTAGGTGCGGTCTTTGAGTTATGAGGTGAGGAGGGAAAGTGCAGAGCCTGAAACTGCAAGTTCTTGGAGAGTGCGAAAGAGGATCTGATGGTTCACCGTGTCGAATGCAGCAGACAGGTCCAACAGAATGATGACAGAGGAGAGGGATGCTGCTTTGGCAGTGTGCAGTTCATCAGTGACAGCAATGAGAGCAGTTTCTGTGGAGTGACCTGCCTTGAAACCAGACTGGTGCGGATCCAGAAGGTTGTTCTGATGGAGATAACAGGAGAGTTGTTTAAAGACAGCGTGTTCAAGTGTTTTGAACGCACGCACGCACGCACGCACGCACACACGCACGCACACACACACACACACACACACACACACACACACACACACACACACACACACACACACACACACAGGGGGAGGGGGGGGAGAGAGAGAGCACGTTTGAGCATATCTCTTTATCAGATTGACTTGGTATTGTGTAAGAGGAGAGGATTAGGGTCTGCACCCTACTGAACTGTGAGAATATAAGGAATGGAGCCAAACGTAGACAACACACAGACACACACACACACACACACACACACACACACACACACACACACACACACACACACACACACACACACACACACACACACACACACACACACACACACACACACACACACACACACACACACACACACACACACACACACACACACACACACACACACACACACACACACGGCCACCGTAATTATTCCCCCTGTGTTTGACAGGTTGCCAGCAATTACCTGATACCAGAACTCCTTATCTGTTGAATGGGGGGCAGGTTCACACTAGCCAAGTCCACACAGTCTACCCCCCCCCCCCCCACTCAAATACCCCTCCCCAGCCTGCCTGGAGCCTTTAGGTAGGAACTGTTAGGTGTGTGAATGAAGGCTTGGTTGTTAAAAGGCTGTGCGTTTGATCAGTTCAACCTTTATACCTTAAAATGGGCGGTTGTGCAAAAAGTATTCAGATTCTTTACTTACAGTAAGTATAAATACTAATACCACACTGAAAAAAATATTTCTTTCAATTAAAAGTACTGCATCGAAAATGGTTCTTAAGTAAAAGTATGATTAGGAATGTGTACTTAAAGTATTAGGAGTACGATCTTTTTAGTAAAAAAAGTAAATAATATAAGTTTTTCCTAAGTATTGTGTGTCAAAATCTGAATGTATAAAGTAACAAGTAAGTTAATCTTTAAAATAAATGTAGAGGAGTAAAAAGTACAAAAATGGCCACCAAAATGTAGTAGAATAGAAGTGTAAAGTAATATAAAAAGAAAATATTAGGGTAAAATACCTTAAATATGTACTTAAGTACAGTACTTGAGTGAACATGGGATAGGTTTGAAAGGTCTTGTCCATCCAAAAGTCTAAAAAATTAAAAACACAGATAGTTTACAATATTATAGAGACATGTGGACATCCTTACATTAATTGAATATTGGAATTTAAAGCTGCTATTGGTGCATACTGAACCCCTTCAGCCCAGACCATATAATACATGGTTTTTGTGTACTATTTTATCAGACTGTCACCAAATAATTGTCTTTACTTAATCCAGGGACTCTTTGGAATGTCCCAGAGTCATGACGACTGAACACCGTTGCTATTGCTTGCCAAAGAAAAGCCAGTATTCAGATAACGGTTAATATAATCTAAGCCAAATATAAAAAGCTCTGGTGAAATGACCTGTCCAATGATGTTCTCAAATTCAATATACAATTCTGTAGCACTAGTTCATTTAGTACGACTACAGAGTCAAGTCACCACTTCTGTCCCTGTACGTTGAAATTGTGAACATAAAGTGTGTATAGTCGTTCTCTTTGAGCTCTGTTTTTGGTCTCGACCAGCAGCCCTTTGAGGGATATATCCGTCTCTTTGGCTGCTAAATGCTTAACTGTGTTCACGAGCTAGTCTATAACAGTGTGTGTCTGCTGTGTGCTTTTTTAGAGCTTTTCTCCAAAAGCTGAATACCTTCAGTTAGTGAACTGGGTGTTTGTAAAATCTGAAGTTATAAACACAGACACCCCAGAAGACCAGCATAACGGCCGGTCCACACACAGGCATGAAAACAATCTTGAAAGATCTTGATGCTGGGCGTGTCTGCAGCTTGGCGATTTTTTGCGAGCAACGCGACCAACAACCAATCACATGAATCTCCCGCCCCCGGCATACAAAGCAATAGCAATGTTAAAACAAAGTAAACTGGATATAAACTCCCCAAACAGGCGAAAACCTACCAGTTTCATCCACTGTCTCTGCCACCTCCCTCCATGCCTGGTTCCTCCGGTTTGTATCCCGTTAATAGTTCTGGTCGTAAAGAACCAGGTGATTTGCTACCGTAAGTTCTCGTTTGGAATATGAGGAAATGAACTGCGGTCTGGCTCTCCCAGCTTGCACGCGGTTTGATTGGCTAGCGCTTGTACAGGCGGGATTTGCATAAACGGGATTTGATTGGCTGATGCCAGCTTCGAAAGCATCGGGAGCATCAAAAGTTGAACATTGCTCAACTTTTGATGCTCACGATGCTTGCAAAGCCATGCCATGCTCCCCACAATGCAGTTCGGCGAAGATTCAAAATCTTCTACGTCACCCCTTTGAATTGAATGGGCGAAGCTTTGAAAGATTGTTTTCATGCCTGTGTGTGGACCGGCCGTGAGTGATCCAACTTAAGGATCAGTGAATGCTGTGTGTGTGTGTGTGTGTGTGTGTGTGTGTGTGTGTGTGTGTGTGTGTGTGTGTGTGTGTGTGTGTGTGTGTGTGTGTGTGTGTGTGTGTGTGTGTGTGTGTGTGTGTGTGTGTGTGTGTGTGTGTGTGTGTGTGTGTGTGTGTGACTGAGAGCTCATTGGTCTGGTCCAACAGAACAGTGACTGTGTTGAGTCTTAATGACACGAGGAGTCCTGTAATTACTCTAGCTCTTAAAGCTAAGCAGCATGGATGCACATTCTCGCCTCATCTTAAGTGTGAAGGCCTTGCCATGTGTGTGTGTGGCTAAAATGTAGGGTTTATCTTTGTGGCTCTGGCTTTTGGATCTCTTAGTTATGAGAACCTTTTACTCATTAGCCACTTTCACACCAAGTACTTAGCCGGTACTTGTCCCCTGTACTTGTGCCCCCCGAACTCTTTAGTCCCTCAAACTGTCCTATAAAGGCCCGGACACACCAAGCCGATTTCGGCCGTCGATAGATGTCTGGCCGTCGATGAGCGTCTTGTCGCCCTACTCAGATTGGTGTGTCCAGCACCGTCGTGTCTTTTTGGCTGTCGGCAAAAGGCTGTCAGCAAAATAAATCACTCTGATTGGCTGTTCAGCTTAGCGAATCAGTGCATGAGAAGCGAAACGGAAGTGAAGAAGGCACACACAGACGGCTATTGTTTTTCATTTTCCAGTACCGCACTAAACATGTTTTCGATTATAAGTCGTTATGTGAAACAGTCTGTGAAACAGTCTGTGATGGACGAGTGAAAATGGAACGCACGCTATTTGTTGTTTGTATATATCACGCAGTCTGTCTTCCGGTTGCCTCTTTTGAATTAAGAATACACACTACCGCCGCTTGCTGGTAAGGAGAGTTATTGCGACTCACGCATGTGCAGTGCTTACGTGCTACTTGGCCGTCGGCTGAAGTCTTTGCGGTGTGTTCCAGTGCGACTTTGTGGCCAAGACGCAGGAGACGTGAGGCGACACAACAATCGGGTCAGTCGGGACGTGTTCTTCGGTGTCAGTTTGGTGTGTCAGGGCCTTAAGATCACGTTCTCACCGGAATGAGTCACCGAGGGAGGATTTGGCAAATGAAGCCGCATTTATCTGTGACTTTCTGTTTGTGTAAGAATGTGTGTGTGTGTGTGTGTGTGTGTGTGTGTGTGTGTGTGTGTGTGTGTGTGTGTGAGGGGGGTCAGTGGATCAGAGTGGCAGGTAACGCTTGCTGCGGCAATTAATCACCCGTCAAAATGCTTCTGTCAAATGAAGCTGCCGGGTCGCGTCCTCCGAGTAAATCGGCAGAAGCGCCGACACCTCCTCATCTCCACCGCTCCCATGTTTTCTTTTGTGTTGCCATAAGTTAGTCTCTCTCCGTTGGTGCGCTGGGCTAATGCGAGCAAATAAAATGGCGGCTTCACAAAACCTTTCGGAGTTTTACGGGGCATGGTTTGCAATTCGCCCAGCCAATCAGAAATTGTTCGCGTGGCCGACACAACCACGAACCATTGACTCCCCAGGAAAGTACTACCTCGCTAGCAGGGACGATCCGGGGGGGAAAAGGTTTGCGTGAACTAGGGACTAGGCCCAGATCGTTTTTGGTGTGAAACCAAATCTTCCCCCCCTATCGGCCTAGTTCGGGGGGGAAAGTACTCCGGTGTGAAAGCGGCAGAAATACAGGTTGTAAAGAGTCCGTAAAACTGACCTGTAGTGCAGTTAAACTATTCTCATCCTACAGATAGAAAAACAATGGTTGTGCCTTTAAAATGTTGTGATATTGTTTTCCTTTCAGTAGTCTGTGTTGGAAGAAGTAATCATATCCTTCACTCAAGTAAAAGTACATATGTGACCCGCTCTATCGAAATCAGTCGGAAGTCGCAACTCAAAATAAACGTGGATCTGCGTAACCCATTTTTCCGGGGTTCGGGTGTTTTGTTTGATTTTAAACAAACAAAGTCTTGGCTTTCAGAATATTAAACTTGTTTCGCCATATTCAGATGATAAATACAGCTTTGAAGCTTCGGCATAATTACAAGCGGAGAACGGAGTAGCTTGACGTCACAGCAGGCATAACAACAGCCGGTGTTTCTCGTGAGTGTTTTCCCCGGGAAACAAACACAATACACACAAACGCAAAAATACACACACACACACACACACACACACACACACACACACAACATACATACATACATACATACACATACACACACACACACACACACACACACACACACACACACACACACACACACACACACACACACACACACACACACACACACACACACAAGCTTCCCCCAGACCAGTAATCCAAACGAAAATATCTTCCCTCCGTACTACTTTGATCATTTGCTAATAACCAATCAGATCGATGGATTCCAGAGAAGAGGAAACTTTGAAGGCCTTTTTATCAAAATGATGACTCGGTTAATGAGTGTTAAAGTAATGTAGTGCAGTAAAATTACGATATTTGCCTCTGAAATGTTGCAGAGTAGAAGTATAAAGTAGCATAAGATTAAAGTACTCCAGTAAAGTACAAATGTCCAAAAAAATACTTGAGTAAATATACTTTTTATATGTATTTTTGCTGCCCAAATGTGTGAATATTTTTATTTAAGAGTAAGTAAACACAGATATATACATACATTAACCACATCGGTCAGGCAAAAAATACAATAGTATCACAAAAATCACACAATTTATGAATATTAATAAATGTGGCACTTCAGAATCTAACGGATTGAAGCTTACAAAAGGTGTAGCAGCTGTGATGACTGGATGACGTCTCAGCTTTCACTTTGAACTATAATTATATACCCCTCCTCCTGAGACCCTCCCCCTGCTTCCTTCTCATGGTATTTATCATCGCAGTGGTTGGTTTCTGTAACACTAAACCGCCCTGGATGCCCTGAGTCAAGCCCCGACCTCTATCCACCCTTTGTGCTTGGAGCTCGGAGGAAGTGTGTGTGTGTGTGTGTGTGTGTGTGTGTGTGTGTGTGTGTGTGTGTGTGTGTGTGTGTGTGTGTGTGTGTGTGTGTGTGTGTGTGTGTGTTCGACAAAGGAAGTGACACTGTTCGCATACAAAGGCAAGTGGTTGAGATCAGGACCCAGAAAGCAAAAGAGCGAGACAGATTTAATATGCTCTCCTGAGCAGAGACACACACACACACACACACACACACACACACACACACACACACACACACACACACACACACACACACACACACACACACACACACACACACACACACACACACACACACACACACACACACACACACACACACACACACACACACACACACACACACACACACACACACACACACACACACACACACACACACATACTGTCGAGGGCAAGTGTTCTAACCAGGGTTGGGAGGGTTACTTTGTAAATGTAATCAGTTACTGATTACTGAATACATGGCTCTGAAAGTAATCCGAATACAGTTACAGTTACGTGTCTTAAACCTATTCAGATTACTTTTGGATTACTTTCTTTTTCCATCACAGATGGTATGTTTTGGTGAACAGGAGACACAAAAAGCAAAAGGAAACTGAACGTGTTTTACTGTTGTAATGGCTTATCAAGAGCACACTGAAACATCACATCTGAAACGATGTAACAACTTAATACACTTTTTGGGGATGCAGCTTGGGATGTGAGGAGTGAGGGACACGGCCTAGAACGGGCGTGTGCTGCCAGTGTCGGTACCCAGACGGTTATGTTTATGTGGGAAATTACAGTGCATACATTATTTGAGATATATTTCGAACTCGACTTCATTTTAAGGACATTTCGGCCAGGGGTGTAGAGCTATATTTTAAGCACCGGATTGGCAAAACAGGAGAGTGTGCACCAGTCTGCCTTGATCTATGTATTCATGTCCGTGACTCTCACAGTATCTGCTGCCCACAGCTGTTTTACAGAAGGAACACCTCCTTCACTTCATGAGATCTCTGCAGCACCAGGAGGCAGCGGGAGGGTTAACTCAGCCTCTGAGAAGACGAGCTCGCCGAGCAGTGCCTTCACTGTGTTTACCTTCATCATTAGAAAGGCTAAAGAGCGACCGCAGGCTGATGTGTTTTAACCACACACCTCTACACACACACACACACACACACACACACACACACACACACACACACACACACACACACACACACACACACACACACACACACACACACACACACACACACACACACACACACACACACACACACACACACACACACACACACACATTTATTTATATTGTTATTTCAACAAAAAAAAGAAAAAAAACGTTGACTGACCTCCAAGTGCTTTTTGAGATAGGACGTGGAGTCCTTTGATGCAGACGGTGTGTATTGATGGTTGGAAGACACAAGGTACACTGGACCGTGATATTCTTCCCATGGTCTTGTTTACATTTGAAGTGGTGTCGATATCGCCACGATTTAAACGCAGACTTTTGTTCCTCCATGTTTCGTTGTTATCGTTTCACTGAGCGAGCGGACCCGCCCCCTTTTTTCTGCGGCGGTAATGGGTTTTGTGCGCTGTGATGACTCGGCTGTACCTTTAGTAATGCTTTCCACCAATAATTCCAATAAGTATTCCAAAATGTATTCACTTCTGGTTTACGAAAGTAACTGTAATCAGATTACTCGTTTTTCAAATGTAACGCGAGCTGAATACAGTTACTTGATTTTTGTATTGTATGTATTCCGTTCCAACCCAACCCTGGTTCTAACACACAACTTGCATTACACTCAGTCATTCCTGCCTTCACTCTCATAACCAGGGATGGGTATCGTTAGGATTTTATCGATACTTTTCAATAATTTGGTGCTCAAAATTATAGACATGATTACAAGATGTGAATATTAAACAACAGTCATTTTATTGTAATTGATTTTTTATTTATTATTTAATGTAACTTTTTCAATGTCATACCAAGCAGGTATGTGTGTGTTTGACAGTGTGTCTCTGGAAGGGGGGTGGTTCATAAATCCATGTAAACAAGACCATTATTCAGTTAAAACGAGACGCTGCGTGCGCACCTCCTAAACCGGAAGCTCCGGTCGGCTAACCATTATAATCCGTTTATTGCGTTTAATATTTATAATTGTAATGATGGATCATCAGTAATAATTGTAAGGGAAACTTCTGCAGCAATGGAGAGTCAGGACTCAGAGAGACACGAGGATAGTTGGAGCTTTGATGTCAAGAGCAGGGAGGCTTCCAAGTGTTCAAAGCAGAGGTCAAGCTTTCAGTTCATGGCTCGGTGGGGGGGAGCAGACCCACGTGAGACAGTATCAACGGCTGTAATGTTCAGTTTGAGGAGCGTCATTCTCTCTGGGAGCAGGAAATGGTGTCCATTCTCGGACCAGACCATTAATGTCATGTAGAGCAGCCATAGCATCTCTGTGACTGCACTCAGCCGGACGGTAGCAGGGCAGAACTGGGTGACTCTTAGTGAAGACAGAACTAGACTCAGACATAATGTAGAGATGTTAAGATTCACTGATTCGCATCGGTGCACCGGCATAAACGTTCAAGATGCGAGTGCACCGGTTGAAAGAGTGCACATCGGCTACAGTTTGGGTTGAACCGGGTTGAACTCGCGATAAATCGATTGCGTAGCGTCTTTGCATCGGTAAAATACCGATTAATTCATATAAAATCCCCTCATCTTGTCAACGCTCAGCAGACACGATCTTTGATATTTGCTTCGCCACTACGGAGGCCGAGAGTCTCAGTTATCAACACACCCGGAAGTTGAGGAGAAAGAGAAACACAGCGCACCGAAAAATACCTACAAATCAAACGTTTGGCAACACTTGGGATTGTTCAAGAAAGACGGTGTAATAGTCCTTTATGCTATATAGCTGACCGCAGGTCATGGACAGTAATAAGGTATCCGTAGACCTTTGTATGAGGCATCTTTATTACTTAACAGATCTACAGCCATGATACATAGATCCGTCCTAGATGCGGGCTTGCATACTCACAGTATCACTCCGCAGCCGCACCCCATCAGTAACGTCCTGATGGTATATGTGCGCGGCACTATATACTACAGACGGTCAACTTCAAAAATCGCTCGCAAATTGTAAACAATGCCGAGCCGCTTTAAAGTACACAAGTAGTACGAGGAACGTAGCGACGCACATAAAGAGGCGACATGGGGTCTGCGGCTGAAAAGAGAAACCTGAAAGTTAGACTATGAGTTAAATCACTCAGTGAGGTGTTCTGTCAGAGAGAGGTGTTTAGTTTACAGCAGCCTGTGACGGCCAATCACAGTTTAAATGTCTTCCTCACTGTAAGCATTTATGAAATACCTGTTTGGAAAGAGGTTATTTGTGTTTTTTATCGTTCCTATAGAACCCACTGGTTTCTGCTCACTGGTGAGTCAGCCTATGGATGAGTGTTCAGCACATCAGGCAGCAGCTGTATGGGCATTGCTCTATGGTAGCTGTTATCAGCACATTGTTAATCATGAGCAATGCATCCTTACATAGTTTAACTGTGAGGTGTTATCACATTGCACTCTGGAGAGCTTTTAAAGGTAAAAAAAGAAACGGCATGATGGGATGCGCAGTACAAGTAGAGAGAACCTTGCCTCTGACACCCCCCCCCCCTTCTATCGCCCTGCCGAGCACACTGGACTGTACCACCACACCTTTGATGTGCCTCCCCTCCACTGAGCCATCAAGCCCCCCCTCCCCCCGCTTCACTGTTACCTCATTCACACCAACGGTGTTTCAGGGCCGGTTCGGAGCTGGAGCTTGTAAAGCCGGGTTTTCCTCTTCACACCGCAGCGGAGCAGCCTCTTAGCTCCGGAATCCGGTTCGTTTCAAGCACCAAAAACGTGTCCGGCTAGAGCAAAAGCACCGCATATGTCACGCTTACGTCGAGGCGGGGGGAATCGGAATCGTCGTTGAAGTTGATGGTTACGATTGTAAAGCAGTTTTGAATGTAGCATGTAACGACTGTACAGTTGGTAGTAAAGTCGTCCCATTTCTTCCATTTCGTTTCGACAGAGCAAAACGAAAGCGAGCAGCGCTTCAACACAATCGGTCATTGTTATTGTTGTCGGTGTGAGCTGTGAGGGGTTTCCGTGCGGTTTGGCTTTACGAAGCAGGCACGCAAACAGTTACGTCATGACGCAAACGATGACGCAATGACGCAGCACCAGTCGGTCTCTGGGCGGTGTGAAAAGAGCCGGAGCTAAACCGAAGAACCGGTTCTGAACCTGAAAAGCTCTAGCACGGAGCTTGAACCGGAGTTGCGTTGGTGTGAATGAGGTCCGTGAGCACAGGACAGGTCCAGAGACAGATGGACAAACTCTACCAAGGCAAGGATGCTGTCTCCTGTTCTACAACTGTTCAACGTGAGCCTGCACCTGGAGACCATAGTGGTGCACGTCCTGCGTTGTTCCTGTCCCTAAAAAGTTTAGGGACACTACGTTTTAAAGTGTTCGCCCTCTAGTGCTCCCGTTGAATGCTAATGTTACAGATGGTCGTTTATTCACAAATAACCCTCTCTGTAAAATCCTAAATTGTAGGATAGTTTGGCCATTAAAACGCTTTTTGATTAGATTTCTAGCGAGAAGTGTATATTGTACTTTTAGAATCCACGTCCAGTCGATATGTAGGATCTATAGTTCTATAGATATTGCGAAGATGATTTGAGGTATGCGGCAGCCTCCATGTAAAGTTACGGGGTGAAAACAGTATTTCCGGTCTCAACGTTTTCATAATAAAACCAATGATCAAATGATGTAACAGTGATATCTGCAGTACTCATCCACTAAAAACATCAGTTTATCCTGGTTAATTATACGACATGTATTGGTTTAAATTGTGTACAATGCTTTTGTGTTTTTCCCATAGGGTTTCCTCTTTCGATTCTGAGACACCTTTCTTTTTTCAGAGGTTTTGATAGGCTAAAACATCGCTGCAATGCATGTTGGGATATAGTGTTTATTCGATATGAAATCGGAAAAACATTTTTTTCAAATAAATAATACTTTATTCCGAGTGTTCTTGCTTTTCTCTTTGGAAGTCATCACATAACGGCATTGTAATACACGGTTCGGCTGCATTAAATATTACATATCTGCCCTAGATATGTATTTATAGCGCCCTGATCAGAAGACCTTTTGACAAACTGGAAGAGATGCCGCCAAAACTGAATACGTGATGTGGATCATAAATATATCAGCCATTAAACAACATCTTCCATTTCTTTTCACACAATACGTCTCCTTGCAGTATCAACACTAATTTGGCTGACTTTTATATTTGATCCAATTGGTAGATAGGCTGTATTTACACCATAACGGTGCACAGCTGATAGAAAGGGATTCTTTTGTAGCTTTTAAAGATATTATTTACTACCTTTCCAACTCCTCACTCAGTTGACTGTTACTGGTCTATACAGGTTCATGGTACAATGCATAAGCTTCACATCGAGAGACTGAAACTGTATTTTCCTTTACCGTTCTGTTTTAATTTCACAATAAAGTTAATAGTCATATTACGTTTGATATTATGTTTTATTAACACCACTGTTTTTGTAACCCCCTAGTGGTTAAAGCACGTTATTGAATGTTGTTGTTGAATACGTTTTATTTGATGAAAACATTTAAATATTAAGAGTAGCCTACTTACACAATAGGGGGAAAGTAGAAGGCATGATAGAAATATAGAATAGAAAAGATCAAGAAGATACTGTAGTGATCTCTACAATAAAACAGTTTAGTGCAGGACGTCCAAAGATATTAACAGGAGGATGTGCAAAACAGACCAACTAATAAGGCTTTCTTTAAACATTAAAGAATACTTTAAGTTAAGGTCTTCTTTTGAATAAGAACAAAAACGTTGGGGTTATCCACAGATAAATAGGAAGTACTTAACGTCCAATATATTGCATAGTTTATTTTGGCACTTGTCAATCACCTTCCCTGAATTTGACTCAGGTGTAACTAAAGTCTGATTTAAGGGTTGTTTATATTTCACATCATTAATCAGAATCTGCAAAGTAACTAAAATAAATGTAGTGGAGTAAAAATACCAGGTTAACCTCTGAATGGTAGTGGAGAAGAACAAAGTAGTACATGCTGCTGTAACAAAAACATTTCCCAACTTGGGATCAATAAAGTATCTTATCTTATCTTATCTTAAGATGATCGATGGCTACTGCCATATTTGCAAAATGAGCCATGGAGGTGCTCTAGTGGTCGTGTCAGAAACATGCACTTTAAAACGTGTCTCTGGGTCGTAATGAGGGCATGAACAATCGGCCTATATGGTCGTTTTTTGTAGGAGGACAGGCTGCAAATATTCTAGGGTTAGGGCAGATCCACTGAACTAAGGGTTTAAAGGGGCCTTTTATGCTTTCGGGGTTTCCCTCTCCTGTAGTGGGTTATGTGTGTGTGCATGTACATGGTCTGCAAAGGCTAACATCCCAGTGTTCCCTCCAGAGGGAGTTTCTCTCCCACACACTCCACCTGAGGTTATTTGCTACCATTTGGTACATTTGATGGCAGTCTTCATCACACCTTTTTTTAAACAAAGGCTGAAACCGGAAACTCTGAAGATGTTAAAATATGATGGAGGACGAAGCATTTTAGATGTCCATCACTTGTCTACTTGCTCTGGTCGGACACAGTACATTATCTTGTTATTAACAACTCATTTTCTTTCTTCCCCCTGCAGCGCTAAAGAGATCCTTCGACATTGAAGATGTGGACGACATACCATCCTTCTCCCCAGCTTCTCCCATCTCCAACCCTGTGTCTCCATCTTCCTCTCACTTCTTCCTCCACCACAACAAGGCCAGTGAGGGGCGTGGAGGAGGGGGGCAGTCCCCTTCATTGGCCTTCAACAACAACAACAACAACAGCCTGGGCTCCACAGCACACCACTCCCGCATCAGCCTGAGTTCCAGTCCCAGCCCGGTGCTCAAGTCCCGGAGTGTAGTCAACAGTATGTCCTTCAACCGAGGAACGACAAACAAGCCGGCCATCCACAACAACGGCTCCTCCGTGACTAGAGCTGCATCCTTTCAGAGCAGGTTGAACCCCAACGGGTACTCCATTCTGTCCGGGCCTGGCAGTGACAATGACAGCCTCCACAGCTCCACCTCCAGCCTGGAGTACTCTGGGGTTGGTGGAGGTGCCCTTCCTCTTACTAAACCAGGGTCATATCACAGCCCCCCGCCTCATGGGGAGTACCTCCGAACCCAGCTCGCACAACAGCACCGTGACGGAGGTGTCAACTTGGGAAGCCACCTCAACCTGAAGAACTTTCCCTCCCATGGAGGTGTCTTCCACCAGATGGACCAGGGGCCAAGGATGATGCTGGGAGCTCCAGATCCTCAGGGGGGGAGCCATGGCTCCATGCCAAGCCTCAACCTCCAAATTTGTGATGGAGGAGGAGGACTGGTGAGTATGCAAAGAAGCGTAGGTGGAGGCATGGTGTCTCCAGGGTTGAGGTACGCCAATGCCAACTGGAATGGCCGACTTCATAATGCCAGTTCCTTTGGGGAAGAGGTCTATTGTGGTCCAAAAAGTCCCTACCAGCAGCAAGGGCCCCAGGTCCTGAGGTCCCCCCAGCCCAAAGCCAAGGAGGCTTCACGTCTCAACAAGTTTCCCTTGGATCTGGACAGCTTGGTTAACAGCTCCAAAACAACTCCTTACACTAAGTCTCCAGAAGGGTCTATGAGCCCAAACCCCCCCAAGCCTCCACCAAGGAGCACAGGGAGCCTCCAGCATTACACCAGCCCCCCATCCACCCCGGCCAGTCCCTCTGCCTCTCTGAGCAGCCTGGACAGTTCTTCTGACACCCCGTCGCTCCACCATCCCTTTTTGCCTCTCACACCACGTTCTCAAACCTTTTCCGAGGGTTTCGTTCCTCCTCCAGAGATAGGTTCCCCGGTGCCGCTTTCTCCAGGCTACAGCCCCAAGCTGGAGATCCTCTTACAACCCCAGGCTGTCCAGGTGGCTCCCAATGTGCCCAACCCTTCCAGCCCCAGAGCCGTTTGGTCTGTGGAGGAGGGCCCAGGTGATGCCAGAGATAGTGTTGGTTCAATCCTACAGAGGATCGCCTCCTTCTCCCAGAACGTCACTACTGACACCGCCCCGGCAGCTGTGACCCAGCCCCCCCCAGCCCAGAGCAATGGTGGGTTCTCATCTGAGTTTGGAAGTCCTGCTGAGACCACACCCATGCATCCATGGAAACCGGGGAAGAAGAATCTGAAAGGTAGGATGTTATTTGAAAGTCCTTCAACAGTTGCGTTTGCAGGAACAACACAATATTTCCCTAACCTTGGCTAAACTTAAACACCAACAGAACTCAGGATGCTGTTTCTGGCCAACATCCTGAAGTTTCTACGGTAAAGAGCACTACAGTATATAGATGTTTTGAATTGAAACTGATATATATATATATTATATTAATATCTTACACACTGCACCTTTTTTGGTGCCTGGAAACTCTGAAAGATCCTTTCAAAGCTTGGGATAGCAAAACACTTGTAAACATACACTTTAATTTAAGTGTATCAGTGTACTGAAAACAATTTGAATTGTGTGTGTGTGCGTGCGTGTGTGTCTGTGTGTGCGTGCGTGTGTGTGTGTACACAATGGTCTGTTTAACAAATGATGACAGGGAGCATCTTTCTGTTTTCATGTCGGTGTAGGAAGACAAGTCAAGGTTAGCAGATGAGCTTGGCAGCCACACCCGCTGTAGTAGTTTCCTGTTGTATTGAGCCTGTTAACACACACACACACACACACACACACACACACACACACACACACACACACACACACACACACACACACACACACACACACACACACACACACACACACACACACACACACACACACACACACACACACACACACACACACACACACACACACACACACACACACACACGTTGCGTGTCTTTGTGTTGGCTGCTCGTCTGACACGGTCACAGGGGTTTACGGCTATGTTTAGTCCACCTCCTGCTTCCTCTGATAACAAGTCAACATGTCTGTGTCTCAGCAACACAAGACAGCAAGACATTAGCAAACAAAATGTCCCTATTCATTAGTTTAATTGTTTTAGTGGACAGATTATCGTTTGCATTGGCAGGTGAGATGGAAATGATAAAGATAGTGATATTCTGTATATGTGAAACCCTACAGTAAGGCAGTGCAATCTGAATGTATTCCACTTAGTGTTAGTGTCCCATATCAAACTACAGTTTCTTATTTGATGATTGAACAATTCAGATGTTTTTGTTGTTGTAATATGTCAGTTGGACTGATTGATGCCCTATAAGACGCCTGGATGTTTTTTGTATTGTTTTTTTTAAAAAGGAACAATAAACACAGTGATTTTATACCTATAACCTACAGGAAAGGGAAACCCCCAAAAAGCATAAAAGGGCCCGTTCAAAGTATGAAGTTGAAATGTGTTGGCCAACTGCCTGAGGTGAAACCATGCAGCTGTAAGATCAGCCTGATTAGAGCTCCCAGTCACACCCTGCCTGGATATCAACTGCAATCATTTACTCTTGGAATCTGTAGCTCCAGGAGGGGTCACACATTTCTACATATCCTTCAGAGTGGGGCTTCAGGCTGAGCTTTGTCAACAATTTCCTCAGAACATCCCGCTGTCATCCCTGTTCACGTTGTAATACACATGCAGGAACGGGCGTTCACTGCGGAGTGGTTGTTTTGCTCTATTAATGTTTTACTCGCCTCATTTGTTTTCCATGGACAGCTTGGAAACAAAAACGTGGCCCTGGGGCCCTTTCCTCTTCTCCCTGTCTCGGCTCTTAGAGAAATATACAATTCTGAGAGTGGAAGAAAGAAAGCAACGCAGAACAATTGTGGAAAACAAAGAAACAAAAAGACAGAAGCAGTTGGTCAAGATGGAACTCAAGTTGGATAGTTCAGGAGCAGAACATATTGTGTTATAACTGTTTAGTCAAATACACGCACATCTCAGAGTAACAAGTATACGTTCTGGATCAATAGAACATCACATGAAGATGAAGAACTTAAACCAGATAAGAATATGTATGTCTAACACATAATAATGGCTCTGAATGGATGTGAATGTCACATGTGCAGTTCTCCAGAGTCATAACTCGCACGGTGTGAGCACAGCCGTCACACACAGGCTGTAGCATTAGTGACACGTACACATCGCTGCTTGGACATCATCACAATGGCTTTCCCCTTCCCAACACACACAGACACTTCAAAGCAACTTTATTTTCATCTAGGTTCCAATACGACCCACAGTTAGAAAGAGGAAACCCTGCCACATGCCTCTATTGGCCATTCTGAATTGTATCTTTACTTTATCCATTCCAAAGTACCATTCAAAGGCTTCATGTAGACTCAGTATTTCATTAATTAATAGATATAACATGTTTTTGGTTTTGTGGTTCAGACATGTTTTGTGTAAAGGGTTAACATATTAGGAGATTTTAAACGGAATACAGGCAGTTTAGTTTAGTTTTGTATTTAGGAGTTGCTTATTTCTGCCAGACTGTGAATTCAAACAGACAGAAATACATGTTTTATAAATGAACACATGTGAAATACATTATGGTTGGTTGATTGGATGAATCTATTAACTACTAAGTTGACTACAAGGTGTTTTTATTGTCTTTTTATTTTGATCGGGAACATCTGTTTACACCTGCATGAAAACATCGGCAATGCAATGCTGTTGGGATTGACAGAAACACAGCGCACACCCTAACATACAGTGCGGCTTTGCATTGGGCTCGTTCACACCTGAGCAGCGCCAGGACTGGAGCTTGTTGGTGCGCAGATCCTTCTGTTGCCTGTTCTTAATCTTCTCAGTCGGCCATGAAAGCCGTAATCTAATGTGTTGTTTAACGCCATGAGCTGAATAAAGTCCAGCATTGTTCACCCCGTAGATTATCTCCCTGTTCATATCTCTCGCATCTCCTCCTCTCTGGGAAAGCATTCTTATCTTTGCTTCATCTCTTCTACATTTCTCTCTACCCCCCACACTTTTCTGCTGCATCCCCACCTCACCTGTACATTTATTTTATAGCCATGGCTGCATCGACACACGGTCCAAACTTCATCGTCATGGTTTCGAAGATGTTTTCGATCTTTCCTCTCTACTCTTTGAATCAGTCTCTATTTTCTGGCCTGCTCTCTCCCTAAAGGTCCTTACACACCAAGCCGATTTCAGGCGTCGATAGATGTCGATAGATGTCTGGCCGCCGATGAGCGTCCTGTCGCCCTACTCAGATTGGTGTGTTCCGCCCCGTCGTGTCTTTTCGGCCGTGCCGACACCTTCCGCCACCGATTCAACATGTTGACGGCCTTTTACCGACAGCCGTACAGTCGGTAAAAGGCCGTCGGCTAAAGAAATCACTCTGATTGGCTGTTCAACTAGCGAATCAGTGCATGAGAAGCGAAACGGAAGTGAGGGACCCAAACAAACTATTAAGAAAGCAAATCTGAGATTTCATTTAACTCCAGCTCTAGACACAGGTTCAGGAAAGCCCCGTGAGCTTCTCGCTGTAGAGTGACAATGGAACGCACACGCTATTTGTTGTTTGTTTATATCACGCAGTCTGTTCTTCTTCTCTCGGTTATCACGCAGTCTGTCTTCCGGTTGTTGCCTCTTTTGAATGACGAATACACACTACCGCCGCCTGCTGGTAAGGAGAGTTATTGCCACTCACGCATGCGCAGTTCGTACGTGCTTCTTGGCCGTCGGCTGAAGTCTTTGCGGTGTGTCCCAGTGCGAAACATGGCCACGACGCAGAGACGTGAGACGACACAACAGTCGGGTCCGTTGGGACGTGTTCTTTGGTGTCAGATTGGTGTGTAGGGGCCTTTAAGATATCATGCCCGGGCTTGTCTGGGCTTCCCCTCCAAAGCCCTCTCTCTTTCTGATTCAGGCTATAATGACAGTGATTTATGGAATAAATTCCTCCCCAGCAGATGTCTAAGCCTTCGTCCTGTTTCTCCTCACTTTATCTTCTCTGTGACAGAAAGAGTTTTTTGTGTGTTTGTAATGGGGAAAAGATTATACCTCCTGTTTCCTCGTCTCCTTTGATGACTCCTTACTCATCGCTCATCTGAAGCCTCCTCTCTCCTTGTCTCCATTGAATCCCTTCTCCCCCCTTGTCCTCTCTTAGTGTTCTACCCTCCAGTCTTGCTCTCTTACGGCTTTATTCACTGACATTTGTTTCGTTTTAGTTCCGTGCTTGGGCTAATTTGGTTTGCAGTTGGTTCGACTTGTGAACCACTTAAGCACCCGTTTGCTTTCCCACCAACCAGAGCCCGGGTAGTAATTGACTGTCGCCCAAGTACAGTTCTCCGGAAGCAAAACGATGATTATTAAGTCAATTAAATCATTTTCAATGAATATTGAGAGTCAAGTCATTGGTTTCATTTAGTAAGTGGCGGTGTAAGAAGCCTAATGTGTTGATAGGCGGAACTTAATGAAATCTTGGGGTGTATTTATTTGTATTATTAATGACCGCCTCACTGCACACTATTCCCAGACTCAGTATCATTTATTTACGTACACGGTTAAAAACAAGTTTTGTGTAAAGTGTTGACATATATGGAGCGTAACCACAGAAATTAAGCAGTTCCAAAATCCTTGTATTTAGTTGCTGCTTTCTGTGGATTCAAATACAAACAGCAATTAACTTTTGAGAAATTAACTCAACAACATATTTCAATGTGTGTACTCATTCTTCCATTAAACACGGCGAAAAATACAAGCACCTTTAAAAAAAGGTTCACAATTGGGCAAAGTCTGAAACCTTGTTGGTGGAAAAGAGGTAACTGGGGATGTTGTCTTTAGAGTGTACTGGCAGAGATCTTAGAGTGTCAGAGTACATCAGTCAAACAGTAAGGACCCATTGCAGGAGACTGAACCCCTGAAACAGAACATCAGCTGTCTGTGCACACCAGACCAAAACCACCCACAGCAACCCGAGAGTCAGTGAGCGGTTCACATGGAGTCAGCACGATCAGCCCTGATAGACACTCTGAGAGGGGCGATCCACTGACAGAAGGCTCGTTCTCTTTTGACTTATTCCTTTTTCTTAAATCCACTTTATGAATCCACGACAGGAAGCAGAAGGAGAGTTTGCAAAGCACACTTTTACTGTGCTTGTCCTTAAGGTCAGGAGCGATACAGGACATAGGAATAGATGAAAGAAACAGCCAATCAGATGTTGTCGAAGGGGAACCTCCTCTCTGCTGCTGTTTGTTGCTGTTTCAGCCCCGTGGTTTGTCCTTCCCATCAGCTCAAATCAGACCCCCACTTCCTGTCCAGTTGTTTGGTTCAAGGCCCTGAAATGTGTTTCCTGCACCAAATAAGATTAGCTCACCCTGTCTGTGGAGGCTTTTGTTATGAACACCCACACACACACACACACACACACACACAAAGTCACACAATCCACACACATAGAAAGTAATGAAGACACTGAGAAGCAAACATGAAAAGACTTCAATGACTGATTCAAACCAAAAACTACTTTAAAGTAGTGAGCGTCACAACGAGTCAAGATGACCTCACTTTTTAACCATGTCCTCAAAATAACTCACACACGTTAAATCTTTCAATAATGGTAACTTCCACTTTAAACACAGGGATAGACAGTTTTCAAAAGGACAAGGAATCAAGAGGGATGACTGAGTGAGGCTCGTGGTTCAAAGGTGTGAGAGATAAAGGTAGAACTGAGTGCACAGTCACTCAAAAGCTCCGTAAATCAACTGATGCTGGATAACAGGCTTGTAGAACGTCTGGAAAACACTGCTGAGTCACAAAGGTCTCTGAGCATGTGTCATGGTAGTATAACAGTCATCACTTGTGAGGGATATAGAGTGGTGCAGGGATGATTCCCAAAACAAGGAAACGAGTTGGCATATTAACACTTCTGGTTCCCTTGTCTACAAGTGAATGGTTTTTTGAATGAGTTAATGGGTTAGAAGTCTGGAAAAAGATCTTTGGTTAAAACAGGCTGAAGACATTTTAACTTTTTTCATCTGCAACATAAAATACATCAGTAAATGAATGAAAGGTAAATGTCTGAAGCTTCTCTGTGTCTCAAAAATGGCAGCTGGCTAAATGAGACTATTAAGAGTCCTCACGCCGAACATTAGCCACTAGGGGTGTAACGGTATCCGTATTTGTCCCGTACCGTCACGGTTCGGTGCATGCAGTCACACGACGAATACGCCTTTTTTGACAGACATTTTTCATTGCCCTGAATGACAGACATTTTTCCCTCTTGTAAAAAAAAGGCGTATTCGTCGTGTGACTGCATGCACCGAACCGTAACGGTACGGGACGAATACGGATACCGTTACACCCCTAGTGGCTAATGTTCGGCGTGAGGACTCTTAATAGTGACTGTGCACTCAGTTTTATCCATTAGACTATATATAATCCAGGGGGCGGTATTGAGCCTAAAAGCTGTTTGCCAGCCGCCACAAAATACAAGAAGAAGAAAAGTTAGTATTGCGAGTTCAGATAACACACAGGAGCTAGAAGACCCGCCTGCTTCTTTTAAATCAGCTGTGTGGGAACATTTCGGGTTCCCTGTGGACTACAACAACGATGGAGTGCGAGTGGTGGATCGGACGAGGGCGGTGGATCAGACGAGGGCGGTGTGTCGGCGTTGTTCGACAGCGGTGCGGTATGCTAATGGTAACACACGCCAAACATGCTAAATCATATCAGAAGGCATCACCCAGATTTGCCAATCACCAGAGCCCGGCAAAAGACAACAGCAGTTCAACAGCTGATCCCCGCTGTTTTTAAGAAGCCAAGAGACATGAGAGCCGAAAGACCAAAATAAATAAGCTTTTGGCATATGTTTTTCAGCGGCTAGGCTTATGCAATAGTAGAGGACCCCGGCTTTCATTGATTGTGATTGAAAGTGATTGAAACACTATCTTATTATTTATTTTGTAATTTTTCAAGACATTCTTTGTAGTTATACAGCTTATTGCAGCTTTTTGATTGACATCAGCCATTATAGATAATATGGCCATCTGAGTGTGTGTGGTACGGTTTGTGGTTTGTTTTTAACTGTGTAATAAAGTGAATTATTCAAAATGTTAGAGTTCCTTATTTTTAAACTGAAACTTGCACCACCGATAAAAAATAAATAACAACAAACCTGGAATTATGCATTTGAGACTTTTTTTTACTTTTTCTTGTTGTACCGAACCCGTACCGAACCGTGACCCCCAAACCGAGGTACGTGCCGAAACATGAATTCTGTGAACCGTTACACCCCTATTAGCCGTCTTTACCTCAGCGGTGGTGACATGAAGTCACACGACCATGATGTATTAGTTATTCTGCCCAGCAAAACGTTTAAGTATCAAAGTGTTTTGCCTGTTTGTCACAGATCTTAAAAATCCCATTGTTTTTGTCGAGGGAACCGTCCCAATGCTAACTTCCTGGTCGGCATACAAAGATACGTCATCACTGCACCACTGTAAAGCGGACACTTGGCGGACACACCAACACAGACAGTGTGAATTGGCTTTAATGCAAAGCTGCTATGGCAACAATCGCCAAAACATGTTTTTACTGTTTATGTATGTGTTAGTTTTTTCAAAAATGAATTTGTGTCTGTATTTGGATTCAAAGTATGGCATAAGCGTCACCTAAATACAAGGGCTTTAAAATGGACTCATCTGCCTCATTTCTGTTAACTCTCCATGTTTGTAACGTTTGACACATGTTTTAACCATGTACGTGAATTAATAATATACCTGCATAACAACTGTTAATGGTCCATGTGGATATGGGGAAGGGGCATGCTGTAGGATTGTTCCTCTTTATAACTGGAGGTTGTTCTGCACAGTTGGTTTGAAGTGTCTGTGGAGATGATTTCCCAGCAGGCCTTTGGACATTGTGTACGTTTCACTAATTGCTGCAGCCTGTGTGTGACGTCTGTGCTCACATCAGTGCGAGTTATGAGAACAAGTGCTGTGTGTTTGAGAAGAAGTGTCTGCTGTTTCACAATCATTCAGAGCAGATTATTATTTGTTTGTGGACAAATGTTTTCACATCTGGTTATGGATGTGTTGATGGTCAGTATGTAAATGCGTTTCAGGGAGATGATCATTAAATGTTTATTTGTGCCTCTTACTGTCTGGTAACCGGATGAATGGTAGTCCTTTGCATTCTATCGGAGGTTCAGTGGTTTGATCCTGAGCCACTTCAGTCAAAACCTCAAAGTGTCTTTGGGCAAGATACGTAACCCCACATTGATATGTAAACGGTATTGAAGTCTAAGTCGCTTTTGATAAATACGTCTACTAAATAGCATGTAATGTAAAACCAGTCCAATGGATGAGATGGAATCATTTGCCATGGAAGTATGCATTCTTGGCATATTAATCTCAATTAAAAAATGCAATCACTTTATTACAGCACCTGTGACAAAGATGGTTGGCTGTAGCCCAGGGGTGTCAATGGGCTTCTACCAATTGGAGTGTAAGTGGTTCGATACCCAGCCCAATGTCAATGTCGAAGTGTCCTTGGGCAACATACTTAACCCTACATTGCTCCAATAGGCATGTCTACGGTATTGATGCGTATGTAAATGGGTTTGGAAAAAGCATTAGCTGAATGACATTAAGCGCTATGTAAAAGATGACAAACGTCACACCTGTTGGCTGTTGCTCTATCAGGCTGAGGAGAGGAAACCGCTTTGACAGTGGAGGACAGTTAGCAGTGACGCAGCGTCCACACGGCGGCGTGCGTTGACGCTTGCCGGTGGGCGTGTCTGAAATTCGACTAACAACCAATCACATGAATCTCCCGCCCCGGACACACAAGCATGCGGTTTGATTGGCTAGAGCTTGTACTGGCATATGATTTGATTGGCCGACGCTTCTGTCGAAGCTTCAAAAGTTGAGCAATGTTCAACTTTTGAAGCGAGCAACACGACCAAAGCGAAGCGACGGAACCACAATGCAGTTCGGTGAAGCGTGACGTCACCAGTGTTGGGAAAGTTCACTTTCTACATGAACTAGTTCAGTTCACAGTTCACACATTTTAAAATGAACTAGTTCAGTTCATAGTTCATAATTCAAAATGTTGAACTAAAGTTCATGGTTTCAAAAATGAACTAATTTATAGTTTATAGTTCTTTTTTCAATACGTTGCTGCGAGCTATTATTTGTGTCCTGTACGATGTTAATGGGCCATTTCAATTTTTACAATATCCTCAGAGGGCCGTACAAGTTATTGACCTCTGCTTAAAAAAACTAAAATCACAGCCCATTCATTTCATTCTGTGCAAAGAAAAAGCAACCTCCTAATCCAGATATCTCACCATGACTCGCGTATGCATGCACGTGCAGGGTGTGGCGTGACCACCAACACAGAAAGATATGGACACAAGATGTGTGCAAATGTATTTAGTTTCCTATCCATGTGAACATGGTTTAAGTGGGGGGGACCTAACCTCCTCTAGATGGGTCCGGGGGGCATGCTCCCCTGGGAAGATTTGTTGCACTTTGAGAGCAACATTAGGAGATCTATGGACACATCTCTCAACACCCAAACACAACTGTAAGCAGATTTTCTTTTAATTTATGGATATTTGACAAATCACTCCCCTTTCAAACTGTATTCTTCTTTATTAATAACTGTCATATAGTATTTTATACCTGTTTACTTTATTCTCTTATTTTTTTTATAACTATAATGATCATATAAAGATGTGCCTTTACCTCACTGGTTGTAGACAAAGCTTCTTATATTCGTTAGCATAGCTAGCTAACCAGATGCTAATGATAACAACACAGTTATTGACTGTCTGATCAGTATGACAGATGAGCAGATCGCCACTGGGCTTTCAACTAAAGACACAGACACGCAGAAACTGCGGCATGTGTATGGACTTATCGGTACTGCAATTTCTGAAGTGCTGGAGTGGCGTTCTGGTGCTCTCCGTCAGAACTGCACCCCTGCCAGTCGAGACATATACCACGTGATGACACGTTAGGCTCGTGTTGTGTTCAAGGACCCTGACCGTGGCCAGGAAAAACAGGCACTCGCTTGTTTAATTTTTTTGCGGTCTAGATTTCTTTAATTTTTTAATTTTTTGCGTGTGTTTATAAATTACCTCGAGGGCCGTACCAAATTGTCTCGCGGGCCGTATACGGACGGAGGCCGGAGGTTCCCCACCCCTGCCGTAGAGTCTCACTCTGAGCGAGTGCTGCTGCAGCTGCTCTCGGCTTCGTCCATACTAATTCATTCATGCATTCAATGCTCGCCGGTTCCGCGGTTCCACATTGTTTGTTGTGAGGAGTCTGATATATTTAGTATATTTATATTTTAGTGCGACAGCCAGGGGTGACAGGCGCGTACGCGTCACAGGCAGCTTGCTGTTGCCAGATTGGGTGGTTTTCCGCATTATTTTGAAGCCTGTTTACGGTGTGTTTTAACTGGGTTTTCGGCTGAAAGGCATGAAATCTGGCACACTTTTGAACGCCGTTATAATACAGTGCTGAGAATGAACGCACTTTTGAACGCCGTTATACAGCGCTGAGAATGAACGCGTTCTCAATTACGTTCATCTAGCGGAAATACAGTACGTTCAGTTCACGTTCGCCCAAAATATGAACGCGTTCATGAACGATCGTTCATTGAACGCGTTCAGGTACATCACTGGACGTCACCCCATTCAAAGTGAATGGGCAGAAGCGTTGAAGCTTCAACACACGCCGCCGTGTGGACGGGCCGTGAGTTCACAGGAAATCCTTCTCCGGACGTCTTCCTCTCTAGTTTTATGAGCTGTTTGGAGAAAACTGTAAAGCGTTCTCATGTTTCACGCATACTTGCCGTTAGCTTGGTTAGAGACTGGTTAGTACATGTCCCAGTGGTAGCTCCAACCTTTCTGTGGAGAATGTTCCAGACTGAAGTGTCAGAAAAACACAGACCCTGTCCTGAATGTGTCTCTCACTCACTGCATCCATGTGTGAAGGTGTGTGTGTGTGTGTGTGTGTGTGTGTGTGTGTGTGTGTGTGTGTGTGTGTGTGTGTGTGTGTGTGTGTGTGTGTGTGGCGCCTGCAGCTGAGCTTGGTTGGATTTGTTTTCAATCTGTGTAGTTGTTCTAACATGGCTGCCCTTTGGCTTGTCCAATCAAAGAGCTGTGTTATCCAAGTCAGGGTTATCGGGACTGACTGATTTGGGGTTCTATAAAATATCCATACAATTTTAATTGTGCAATTCCCTTGAACCTGGTCCATAACAAATGCTCAATGCAGCCTGAACCTCATCACTTGAGTCATTTAGAGTTGACTGTTGTCTAATTTAACTAACTACCATCTTATATCTGCTCCCTGATCTCTCTGCGAATTGAAAGTACTTATTGCCTGAGATCGCATGCTGTGGTTTTATTAAATGTCCCAAGTGCTAGGACTGTTTTAGGGAAGAAAGCTTTTAGATGTGCAGCTCCACTAACATGGAACAGTCTGCAAAAAGAATGGAAAATTACCAAGCTAGTACCACTACATGTTTTTAAAGCTCGGTTGGATGCTACAAAGTCAGATGTTGTTGGTACCTGTACATGTAGTTAGATATGTAAATTGTAATCCCTGTACATTTTGCTGTATGCTATTTATGTTTTTATGTCTTCTTGTGGAACCTACTGCTGCAGGTCTCCCTTGAAAAAGAGATCATTGATCTCAATGGGATTTCACCTGGATAATAAAGGTTTTGAATTGAATTGAATTCCGTCTCCTAGCTCCTCCTCCCATCTCTCTCTAATTGTGTCGATGGATGTGTCTCCTAGGGATTATATGCTAGAATAGGTTCTTGAAATGAAGCCTTTTAGATTGGAAGGAATTTGGAGGATGTCATCTATAGCGGAAGAAAAAAGGACTTTGGGAGAAATATAGGGAGACATTGGTAGAGGAATCGGGGTAGAACGTTCATGTTAATACAGTTGATCTTCCCTGCCAGATTAATAGACCTCCATCGCTGTAAATCATCTTTTAATTTATTAACGAGGGGTGTGAAGTTGTTTTGGTATAGTTGAGAGAAGGATCGTGTAATATTTATTCAAAAGCAAATAAAAAGGTACCTCCACTTATAAATGTTTAGTAAAATGTTGAAAACAAACAATTAAAACGGCGAAAACGACTTTGAAACCCCGGGATGCACACCCCCAGTACCCTAATACCCCAAACAGAGTCCCAAATTACCCCAAAACAAAACACAACATAAACAATGCCTATGTTTGCGTCTCCAATTGAGGCAAACTGCAGGCTCACCATATCTCCGTTAGTCTTCTGCGAGTGTAGTCCTAATCCCATTAATCCTATTCTCACTCGAGGAACTCCCAATCAGTCTGTATAAGTAACATCACTACAAAAACATATAATACAGGCTATTTATATATAGATTATATTAAACACAGGTAGGCTATATCACCCAGCACATGAACAAGTGTAAATTAACGTTGATCCGACAGGTAGGCCTAATACATTGGTTATTTTGTTAGAATCAGTCCAAAAGCAAACATAATAGGCTATTACACGCATTGTTTTGATTTGTGCGGCTAGAATAAATCGAAACAACTATGAACTAGTTAAAGCCTAACAAATTCCAACTTGTGTAATGTAAGAAAGAAAAAGCAGGCAAGATAATAATTTAGCCTATACCTGAAAGCGGGATCCCATGTCGGATGGTAAGAGAGAGTGTGAACATGTCACAATGTTCATGTAAACTCCAGTTCGTTAAATACTGTGCTTGTATGGTCCTTTTCTCTCGATGCGAGTGTCACCAGTCAGTCGTTTTATCACTCCTTGACGCTTGTAGAATTCCTGGGCATCTTCAGGTGAGTCGAATGTGAACATTTGTGCCTCGAAAGTTACCACCTGACGGACGGGATGCATCTGACTGAAGCGTACACCCTTCTTGTAAAGAGCCTGTTTCACACCGTTGTAATCCGCGCGTTTCCTCGCCAGTGCGGAGCTCAGGTCGGGGTAAAACCTCAGAGGGGATCCCCGGAAATTCACCTCATGGTTCCTGAACCACCGTAGGGCTGCCTCTTTCTGTTGAAAGCGAAGAAAGCGCAAGACAAACGGTCTTGCTGGTTTCCCGTCTTTTGGTTTTGCGGTTCGGTAACCACATCAGGACTCAAGCATTCTACCAGGAGCTCGGCAATGAATTACTCTCACGTCGTCAACCGGAAGTCCCTCTTACTCTTTTCTATTAGTAATAGAAAATGTTGTATAAATAAACGTCTTCACTTTCAGGAATACACCTTTTTTCTAATAAGCTATGCAGAGTATTCTTGAGTATTTATAATTATAAGTACTTGAGTGTTATAATTCTCACAACTTTGATGCATACAGGTCCAGTTCAAATTCAGTGTAGACATTGTGGAATTAAAGTTCCACTCTCCGTGACTTGTTGACCTTCTTTACGCCCACCCCACCCTAACCTGCATAGCTGCCAATATCCCTAACGATTATCTCTTCTCCAATGAGATTCACTTGAGGGAATTCCCATGATGTGCATTGGCAGGCCCCTGTCCCGGGCTCTCTGCCTCGGGGGGCCAGCATTCATTGCTAATTCCTCTAAAGTAAGACAGGCAGAAGGATAAAGCAAGAGCGGGGGGAGGAACAGGAAGGGAAGGGTTATGAAAGAGAGAGAGTAAAACTTTGCTCTATGTGCCATAATATTCTGTCTGCAGAATTACATAACTCTGGCCATAAATCCTTCATGTTTTAAAAGCTACAGCATGTGTGATTTAGTATCAAGTGGAAAGCCTGATGATTTATAATGTTCTCCAGAGAGATCCTATCAGTGACACCCGCCTAATGGGCTGCAGGAAATATCAACAACCTGTCCAGCTCTGACTAATTGCCTTCAGAACATCATAAAGAATAACTAATCTCTGGTTCATCCAATGACTTGTTGCGGGTTCTTCGTATTCATTAAAGGTCAGCTGAATTTGTTAAGCTATTAATAGCAAATTAATATTGAATAAACATCTTCTGTGGTTAAAATGTAGCTTCTTTTAAGAGGGGATTACCATTTAGCGATTTTTTTGGCACCCAATTCTGTAGGTCTTTCAAGGGAACATTAAATGATTAAGAAATGATTTGGGAATTGTGGACCTGTAAAATACTTTGTGTCAACAGTGAACTCAGCTGACGATTACTTGGCTTATCTACTAAACTTTCAGGCAGTAACATGTGAGACAGCAGAGGGTTACTTCACTGAAAAAAGTGGAACGACTGTGTCATTTAATCAAAGTACATTTTGAAATTGGTCTAATTAAGAATCATGGTTTCCGTTTTTGACATGATTTTTTCCGTTTTCCGTTTGAAAAACAAAATACACCCCCCCCCCCCCGAAATAACTTAAAAACAATATTTCACCTAAATCGATATTTTCACTTCAAAGCATGTCACATGACCACGTGACGTACAAAGCAAGGTGACTTCAAGATTTGCTGCAGCCGCCATTACACCGCTACCCACTGTCTGTGAAAGTGTCTGACCCAAAAACACTTTTAAATAAGGTAAGGATTTGAAATGGTTCCTTTTTTTGTTTTAAACTATATTTAAATGTTTATCCATTTAGTGTCGTGTCAAGATAAACAACTAATTGACCATCTGTCTTTGTATTTGGCTATGTGTTAGCAAAGTTTAACCACGTGTAATTTTTTTTAAGGATGGCTTAACCAGATAATTTTCATACATGCAAGTAGCGAATTTTTGTTGTGTTGGTTTGACTAGTGAAAAGTTTAATGGTTTAACTAATGGGTGAACAGCATTTCCGTGCACATGACTTGTGTTTAAAGTTTATAGTCCGTTTGAGTTTTGCCCGTGTGAACACAAACCGAACCTTCTGAAAAATGAAACAATGTAACAAAGTGTCGTCTGGTGCGCACCAGAGAAGCGGACTATTAGGTGTGAATGCGACCTTAAATGCATATAACTGTGAGTGGCATGGGCCTTTGGAGTAAAAACGAGAGTGTTTAATTGAAGCTTGTTTTTTAGGGGCTGGGGCCGTCGGGGGCTAAACAGAGCACATAGTGCAACGCTAACTTAATCAGCATCACATGTCTTCATTAAAAAAATGCATTTTCAATGCATGCTCCGCTCATTAAAAAAAACACGCAGCATATAAATACACTAACAGCCAGACCCCAGCCAGCGTTAGAGATGTTTATACTTTTGGCGAGCCGTTATTAAAGCTCCGGGACCGCTATAGTTATGTGGCTAGTTTCCACTGGGTCCGTCTGCGGCGCGTTACAGCTGCGACGCGGTTTTGGTCCGGCCTCCTCCGGCGTCATACCCTACCGGGCGCGTTTCACGAGCGTTTCAGAAGCATTACGGAAGCAGAGCGTCGTGCATGCCGGCTCGCAGTTCTTGTTGATTTGGGCATATTTCCTGGACATTTGTACTTCTACAAGAAAGTAAGTAGGCTACGTAGTTAAATGGTTTATTTTTTTGTCTGTTTAAATCGTGTTTATTGTTGTTATTTCCTATTTTGTTGTGTTGTAGACTACAGAAATAATTAATAATAATTGTAATAGTCCAGTTAAAAACAACATGAATCAAAGATGGTTTGCTGTATTTTAGTGGTAAAAAAAATGCATTCATCATCATAATGATTCTATATAATTTACACACACCGAAGGAGAACGCTGGCCTTTATTCTCCTACTGGAAAGACTACAGAGGAGGGATGGGGGGAGGAGAAGGAACCGGTTTTGGGGGGTGGGCCGGATGCTGTCACCGTTCCACTTCCTGCCCGACATTACCTTACGACTGTGTCGCGTCGGAAAATAGACTTTAATCCTATTTCGAGCGGAGCCCAGCGGCGAGACGCTTCTGGGACGCTTCTGAGCCGTAACGCGGCGCGTCTGGTATAGCACCCATTGACTGGAGTAGCCGCGATCCTTGCGGGCGCTCGCTTCTGCCCATTCACTTTGAATGGGGTGACGTCACGATTCGCCGAACTGCATTGTGGGAGCAAAGCGTAGCTTCTCTCGCGGTGCTCGCTGCAAAAGTAGAGCAATGTTCTACTTTTGCCGCCTCGACGGAGGCGTCAGCCAATCAAATCCCGCGTATGTAAATCTGACAGTACAAGTACTAGCCAATCACACCGCGTGTATGTTGGGAGAGCCAGACCGCAGTTATTTCCCATATGTCAACAAATGGAGGAGAAAATGATCGTGGCGGTAGGGAATCACCCGGTACTCTATGACCAGTCCCTCTTTACATACAGGGAAACAAACCGGAGGAGCCAGGCATGGGGGGAGGTGGCAGAGACAGTGGGTGAAACTGGTAGGTTTTCGCTTGTTTGGGGAGTTTATATCCAGTGTACTTCGTTTGAATGGACAGCTAGCAAGCATAGACAGTATATTTAGCCAGCATGGATGTAGCATGAATGCTTTGCTTTGTATGTCCGGGGCGGGACATTCATGTGATTGGTTGTTGGTCGCGTTGCTCGCGTTGACTCCCCAAGCTCAAGACACGCCCACCGCCAAGCGGCAACGCACGCCGCCGTGTGTAGGGGCCGTTACGGCCTGTCCACACGGCAGCGTGCGTTGAAGCCAGGGTTCGAGTTATGTGGGAGCCAACGGACGCAGTGAAATCATACATCTGTGTGGGTCGCTAATACATTACCAACAACCATTATTTTTATCAAAAATAATGCGTGTGTCAATGTAATGAGTATTATTTATGCTAACGAGGTGAATAGGCTAAACTCAAAACATGATTTCCAAAAGAACTACGCATCTCTTGAATGACAATATGCCTGCACTGCACTTCCAAGGTTGCGCAATCTATGCCTGTGAGCGTGCTGCGCGAGCCAAGATCATGTGTGTGCGTGTAGTTGAACCTTTTCATATTTAAGTTTGTAGCAAGTAGAGGGCTGGTGTGTATGTGTGTGTGTGTGTGTGTGTGTGTGTGTGTGTGTGTGTGTGTGTGTGTGTGTGTGTGTGCGCGTATTTTTGGTCGAGCTTCAGACACGCCTGCTGGCAAGCTTCAACGCACGCTGCCGTGTGGACGCTACATTACTCTACTCTAATCTCAAGTGATAATATATCTAGTTAGGTACCCAAATGTTAAGTAAGGTAATTTAAAATATTAAAGTTAAATGAGAAAAAGTATGTATTGTACAAGTAAATAAAAAATACAAGACTGCACTTCATTAATATTGTTGCATGTAAAGTCAATCCTCACATCTGTATGTTTATTGAACAAGAGCTACTGGTGGCAGTCATTTGCTCTGTCATTCCAGGCATGTCACTGTTGTGAGACATCCATTGACATTCAGTCGTCAGTGTATCATTGCACTATTACTAATACCATTGTTTATGTTCTTGTTTTTTCTAGTTCCTTTTGGGTTGCCTGACATGACCGTGAAAACGCCAGCCAGATTTTGGAAAATAGCTGGAAATAAGGTCTGTGGTTGACACACATTTAAGAGACGGATCACGTTTTGGTCAGTCGGATCATAAATCGAATTGATAGATTTAGATTTCACCAGAAGTCATAATTTAAGTTATTTTCTCAAAAATTACTTCCGGGGGAGCGTCCCCCCGCACCGCCCTAGTATGGTTTGGTCACCACTTCCATTTCCCCACCAAAAATATTTTCCACCAGCCGCCACTGTATTTATGTATAAAAGACGTACAAAAGTGAATTTTGCACGATAGGTCCCCTTTAATGTATATTTTCTTGTGTCTGACGCGTTGTGAGAATGAACGTGCATATATATTATTTACTTGTGTGCGCGAGCGTGACACGCATTGCAGTTAACCGCAAGTTTACCTTGACTTTCTAAAGCTTCTCATGCCATTTTTGCCGAGGTTCAAGGCATTGGCTACAGACAAACAGTGCCATTTCTCCCACTAGTTCAAGTCTTCATACTGTATGTATGTATTGAATGTGTGTGCGTTTACCGACAGGCAAGTGCTTTGACCAGAAGGGGCCCCCCAAATAAGGTAGATTCATCCAATCCAACTTTATTTATATATCACTTTAAAACCTCCAGACCAAAGTGCTGTACAGAGAGATACTTCAAATATAAACTCACACAGCTCAGCTCACAAAACATAAAATTAATTAATTAATTAATTAAAAATAAAAGATACAAACACAAAACAAACCAGAATAAATGTGACAATTTCCAAAAAGAAAAAAAAAAAGATTAAGAAGGTCCACAGCAACGACAACAAGAAACACCCTTTAATTTACTGCAACGACATGTCGGGAAACCCCCTCAAGGGGGGCCCATGCATAGCGCGCCAAAACGGCTTCTTGATTTCAGTTTCGTTGCTCCGCTCCGGAGGGGGGGGTGCCTTTACTGGCATTGATTTTTTTATTCTTTAACAAAAAAGTTTGAGTACCCCTGCTGTACAAGAACTCGTATCTGGTTGAAATGATTGAACTGACACAAAAGGCCAACCTTGTTCAAAGATTGCAATGCTAGTGATTGAACTGCATTTTCCATTGCTTGATTGTTTTGGCCTCTGTGTTTTATTTGAAGTTAAAAAAGAATGTGACTTCACAGATTCTGGTAATGCTACTTAAACCCTTCTTAATGGCTAATACATCTGTATCTGAAGTTGTAATTAAGAGCTGCAGAAAATATTGTTGAAGTGTTTAAAAATGTAAAGAAAAACAAGATGTCATGCATACGTTCTAGTGTTTAATTAAAAGGCAGCCAGGTTTAAACGCATTACATATTTACATTTTAAAGGAGAGATATGCAAGCTAGTTTAACATGTTCATATGCATCTTTGTGATGTATTTGGTTAAGGCTACAGGAGAGTCAAGTCAAAGTGATCTTGATTTACTTTTATTTATTTTTTACATAAGTGCAAATTGGTTGCATAATTTACTCAATTGATGTATTTATTTTTAATTTAAAAAATATTGTATTTTATAAAACAGAATAGGTGATGCATATTTTAAAGACATCCCAATAAATGTTAAGGTCTTTTGAAGAGAATATTCCTGTCTTTATGTGTACTGAGCTAAACAAAGTGTTATAAGTTTAAGTCAAAATATAATTTGTTTCCAGTAAACAAAACACAGTATTGTATTGATGTACATTCAAGTTGTTGCTCTGTAATAAAATAAAAATATTTTAAGCTATAATAAAAATGCAACAAAATGAAGTCTTTTTTTTAATTTGTTTTCACAAACTTAAAAACGACTTAGATCTAATATAAATATGAGGTTAGTCCAAAAGGAAAAATGAAGTTATAACAAAGTAATAAATGTTGTGCGGTCTTCAGAATGAATCATCTTATTACTTTGTGTGAATGTAAATATATATCTTAGGCGGAAGCAAACAATTTTACTTGACCCAAATTAATGTATTGAGGTCAAAACATCTATTTGGAATAAACTAAAAAGAATAGCTGTAACAAATTAGCGAAACATTTTTAAGTTGATCCAAAGTATCAATGTTTTCAGTGTTGCTGCCGGCACATGGCCCGGCTCCTCTCAACCTGGGGAATCCACTGTGATTGACAGTCAGGTTCATTTCATCACTAGCTTTAGAATGTATAAAGAAAACATAAACTGTGAGGAAGCCGGAAACGGGAAGCTTAATTCTGTTTTACGAGTAACAACAGCACAACACTGTGTCTTTAATCTTTCACAATAAAAGTGTCCGTATTCCCATAGAAATGTTTCAAAAAAGTAGCGTGCCATAGGTTGAGGTTCACTGGCACCTCTGATTCTGGGACTTGAACCGGTGACCCTCCATTCCCCAAGCCAGGTCCCTACAGACTGAGCTACTGCCACCCAAAGCTTTCTAAGTCAGGGCCTTTTTTTTGGTTATATAGATTGTTTTGTAAACTAAAACCACAGACCATCAACGACAAACCCTCCAGCAAAATGTATGGTAGTTTGCAGATAGGTGGCGCGACAGCAACCTACATTTCAATGGTCATAACTCAGTGGGCCCTTCTGTCAGGAGTGTGCATGTTCAGCCTGTGCATGGCTGTCCTCTGTCAGAGGCTGAGACAGGCATGTTAGGGTAATGCAGTGGTTCCTCATCGCTCCAATCAAATGATAGGCCAAGCTTAAAATTGTCAAATGTATCGTTCTATCTCAGGGGTCTCCAACCTTTTCAGGATGAGAGTTACTTTCAAAACATAAAACAAGTCGTGAGCTACTTTTACTCCTTTCTTTTCTTTTTTTGCAGTGTATATATTTAGCACATTTTAACATTATGATATGCTGACCTTTAACCTTTGTGTGCTGTTTGGGTCTGTGGGACCCTTTTCCAGTGTTTACTCAAATAAAATGTATGCAATTTAATTATTTTAACCTGCTTTATTTGGGAGTGGACCTCACCTCCTCTAGGGGGGGGGTCCTCACCTCCTCTAGGGGGGTCCGGGGGCATGCTCCCCCGGGAAGATGTGTTTTTAAATGTTGAAGTGAAATGCATCAATCTGGTGCACTTTGAGCACAACATGAATGTATGGATACAGCTCTCAACACTCAGATGAAAGGGAGCTGTATACTTTTCAATAATCCAAACATCTTTAGAATATGATCACAACCAACAACAAACATTTAAACTGGTTTATTCTTATCTTATATTACCTAGTTACCATTCTTTCTTTTTATTTATGCATATTTACTAATCACTGCCCTTTTTAAACTGTTTATTTTTACTGTCCTATAGTACACATTGGAATGATTTCTTACTTTATTTGTTACACCTAGGCTCTATGAAATAGATAAAGGTGTGCTCTCTCTCGCTCTATCTCTCAGAGGCTGCGTGCTCCTCCGTGGCGTCGATCACGGCTTGCATTAAAAAATATAAACAAAGGCCTATTTGTAAAGCGGGGGGACAAACGGGATTTAGAAAAGTGTCACGGTTAAAGTCCTTATGAAGTTGTGAGGTGCCGCTCAACATTGCTTTTCTACCCCTGTGTGTGTGTGTGTGTGTGTGTGTGTGTGTGTGTGTGTGTGTGTGTGTGTGTGTGTGTGTGTGTGTGTGTGTGTGTGTGTGTGTGTGTGTGTGTGTGTGTGTGTGTGTGTGTGTGTGTGTGTGTGTGTGTGTTCTGGGCCCAGTGCCACACACTACTTCACTTCACATCAACAGGAAACCTTAAAGCTTCGAGTAGTACTCTGAGCAAAGCTTCAGAGCCTGACTCATCTTTAATAGCCCCTCTGTTAGTGGAAGTGTGTACAGACACTTGTTGGAGCCACTCTCTGGTAGAATAATGGTTGTTTCTGAGTGCAAACTGTACGGAGACCTCTACAGGACACAGCAGCTCCGCGCTGACGTCCACAGAGTGGCCGGTCAGCTGGGAAACACGGAGCGTTGGTGGAGAAGCAGCATTCCACAGATTAAACACTTAGAGGTCAGGTTGCTAGTCATTAGGGTCCGACTCCGCCCATGAAACAGTCATGGTTGAAGTCAGGGTGATTTAATGAATCCTAAGAGTTCTTTGTGGACCCTGTAAGCCTGATCCTGAAGCTCGACCGCATGCTGATATGCATGAGCGGAGGACGGGGAGTAACTCACATTGAAGCTCATTTTATAACTTTTACGACCGTATGATTTAAAGGGCTATTTAAGTATTCAGTTTATCTTTGTCTCAGCTGCACATATTTCTTTTCCTTATTTGTGTTTCTCAAGTCCTCCGACTTTACAGCAAGTCAAGACTCAGTTACAAAACATGTGTTACAACTTTATATGGATCATATCTTTTTCAAAAGTAGAAAAGATAACATAAAACCATAGACTAAGTGTGTGTGTGTGTGTGTGTGTGTGTGTGTGTGTGTGTGTGTGTGTGTGTGTGTGTGTGTGTGTGTGTGTGTGTGTGTGTGTGTGTGTGTGTGTGTGTGTGTTTATCCTCAGCTCTTTGGTGTGTCCCATTAGACGATCCAGCTCACTGAGCAAACAGCAGACTATAGTACACTGTGACAGATTCATTCACACACACACAGCTGACACACGCACACACACGCGCGCACACACACCTCGTTTGTATTGGTGTTTATGCTTCCGCTGGATAAAAGAAGGGAGGAAGAGGACATGATAGTGAGATGGGGAAGCCCTTACCTGTGTTTCCCTCAGCCTATCAGCAGGTCGTAAACCTCCCGACTATGTGGAGATACCCACGATAAGATGCTTGTGTTTTGGTGTGTGTGTGTGTGTGTTGTGGGTCTGCAGAGGTGCAGCTGCATGTGTACACACCCCTCTGTGTCTGCACGGCCCTGGGTGTGTCTGTGTGTTTGCACAGTGCTTTCCTACAGCCATCAACTCGCTGACCCTCACCACTGCTGTCAATGCTTCACTGTGTTCACACTGTGGCTCTGCCAGCATTAATACATTCAAAGAGTCAGAAGCTTTATGGTCAAACGCCCAGTCGCTACAGGATAGTTATGGCAATGAAAATCTCAAGTCCCAGGCTCCTGCAACGCAACATACATATATAGAAGACATAAAACAATTAAACACATTCCAAAAACAATACAAACTGTGGAAGAACAAACAGAGTAGAAATAAAACACTGACATTATGTTGCAGACCAACGTGCACGTCCACTACCAGGGACGCAACTTGGGTACCTGGCTGGAGTGAGATGTTGATATCATGGGTTTAATTACACATATGCACTAAATGACTGCTATCGTGTCAGTAGCTGGACCTTAGCAGGATATATATATATATACAAATACACAATATTGGGCACAGACTATAAAGGGCACAGTTTCATTCACTAGTGAAAGTCAAACTCATGTTTGTTTCCACTGTTTTATTGTGTGCATAGGCCTGATAAGCTATTAATTGACTTATCGTAAGATAAATAAAAATGAACTCCATAACTTTTCTGACCTCGATACATTTACATTTACATGAGGATGTGACTAGCAGTTTGAAAGGATGTACTTGAATTATTATTATATATTATCATTATGTCAGTGGTCTAAAATGGTCATACAACGGTGCCGACAATATTATCGTTTATCGCAATCATTTCAGGGAAAATGTATCCAACCAAATTAATTATCGTGAGAGGCCTATACATGAAACACACACACACACACACACACACACACACACACACACACACACACACACACACACACACACACACACACACACACACACACACACACACACACACACACACACACACACACACACACACACACACACACACACACACACACACACACACACACACACACACACACACACACACACACACAAACAAATCTACAGACTTACTCCAAACTGCCAACTATATTAATTAACGCACTCTCACTCTCATATACTCTTTGCAGGGTTCGTACGGGTGCTTGAAATCCTTGAAAATGCTTGCAATTTGACGTGGTGTTTTCAAGGTTGGGAAAGTGCTTGAATTTTGGGAATGGTGCTTGAAATTGAGATAAAGTGCTTGAAAATGTAAATGCTTTACTTTTACAATAAATTGCTGTCTGACTGAATAGTTCGCTTTTTAGATTAAAAGAAAAGCATTGCTTCGCTTCTTCATAAAACATCTCCGCTGCACCTTCCCGCACAATGCGCGCGACCTGCAAGTGTTTGTGTTACGTGACCTGGGCATTCTGATGAGAGAGATAGATGTGTGCCAGGACAGGAGGTTGCAGTTTCAACGAGCGTTGGCTAGCAGAAGACAAATACAAGCCATGGCTAAGACGAGGGTCAAGCCCACGAGTAGCCTCCTGCAAAGTGTGCAACATAACGATGGGAGAGTGCGCTGACGAGCCACATGAAAGGTACACTGCAGCAGAGCATTTTAGATTGTTGCATGTTACGTTTGTTTAAGCCAGGGGTGGGAAACCTCCGGCCCCCGGGCCGTATACGGCCCGCGAGACCATTTGGTACGGCCCTCGAGGTAATTTATGAACACACGCAAAAAAGAAAAAAATGAAAGAAATCTAGACCGCAAAAAAATTAAACAAGAGAGTGCTTGTTTTTCCTGGCCAAGGTCAGGGTCCTTGAACACAACACGAGCCTAATGTGTCATCACGTGGTATATGTCCCGTCTGACAGGGGTGTCGTGCTGACGGAGAGCACCAGAACACCGCTCCGGCACTTTCAAAAATTGCAGTAGCCTACCCATAAGGAGCCGTACACATGCCGCAGTTTTTGCGTAGCTGTGTCTTTAGCTGAAAGCCCAGTCGCGATCTGTTCATCTGTCATACTGATCAGACAGTCAATACCTTTGTTGTTATTAGCATCTGGTTAGCTAGCTATGCTAACGAATATAAGAAGCTTTTTCTACAACCAGTGAGGTAAAGGTACATCTTTATATGATCATTATAGTTATAAAAAAATAAGAGAATAAAGTAAACAGGTATAAAATACTATATGACAGTAAAAAAAAGTTGTTATTAATAAACAAGAATACATTTTGAAAGGAGAGTGATTTGTAAAATATCCATAAAGAAAAAGTAAATCTGTTTACAGTTCTGTTTCATCTGGGTGTTGAGAGATGTATCCATAGAGCTCCTAATTTTGCTCTCAAAGTGCACCAGATTGATGGTATTAACTTCAATATTTAAAAAAAAATCTTTCTGTTTTGGTGGTCATGCCACACCGTGCACGTGCATGCATACGCGAGTCATGGTAAGATATCTGGATTAAGAGGTTGCTTTTTCTTTGTACAGCATGAAAGAAAGGCCAAATGAATGGGCTGTGATTTTAGTATTTTTAAGCAGAGGTCAATAATTTGTACGGCCCTCGGAGGATGTTGAAAAAATGTAAATGGCCCTTGAGAGGAAAAAGGTTCCCCACCCCTGGTTTAAGCTAACGTGAGCGAGCTGAATAGCGAACTCGATTGAGGGATAATAATAATTGCAGGGGACAATCATTTCAGAGGAGTGTACCTATGTTATGTGCGTTACAGTCGCCATCCTGTGGTGTTCAGAGGATGAAGCACTCACGGTATTTCATGTTATTGTCATGAAATATAATCTATTGATTCGACTCAGAGCGATTTTGAAAGCAATGTATTTCTACTGGTAGTATGTTTCGTGCCTAAACCAAATGTGACTTGCTCTATCGAAATCAGTCGCATTTACCCGAAGACACATTTTCGTTTGTATTACTGGTCTGGGGGAAGCTCGCGAGTGTGTTTGTGTTTATTGCGTTTGTGTACCGGGGAAACACTCACAAGAAACACCGGCTGTTGTTTTGCCTGCTGTGACGTTACATTAGTCCGTTCTCTGCTTGTAATTATGCCGAAGCTTCAAAGTTGTATTTATCATCTGAATTTGCCGAAACAAGTTTAATATTCTGAAAGCCAAGACTTCGTTTATTTGAAAACAGATGAAAACAAACTGTCTTTTATTTAAAATTGAAGTATTATACAAGTAAAACTACATTTTGCTTTAATGTCATGTAATTGTAGAATGAACACAGTCTTCCTTTGAAGATGTATAAGTCCGGTGTCTTGAGTAGTCAACATTACCTAAAATCATTGAACACATTTGTAAATATTATTTTCCACTTGTTACCATTGTGAGTCTATTTTTATGCAGCTCTGCGTGATTTGTGTGGCTACAATTCAGACTAATACTCTACTAGAGGTGGAATAAGTACTCAGATCTTGTACTTGAGTAAAAGTAGAACTACTCAGATCTTGTTCTTGAGTAAAAGTAGAAGTACTCAGATCTTATACTTGAGTAAAAGTAGAAGTACTCTGATCTTGTACTTGAGTAAAAGTACAAGTACTCTGATCTTGTACTTGAGTAAAAGTAGAAGTACTCAGATCTTGTTCTTGAGTAAAAGTAGAAGTACTCAGATCTTGTACTTGAGTAAAAGTAGAGGTACCAGAGTGTAGGAATACTCTGTTCCAGTAAAAGTCCTGCATTCAAAATGTTCCTCAAGTGAAAGTATGAAAGTATTATCATCAAAATATAGTGAAAGACAGTAAAAGTAGTCGTCGTGCAGATTGGTCCATTTCAGAATAATATATCTGATATGTTTTATAATGATTGATCATGAAAGTGTTCTCAGAGCTGGTGAAGGTGCAGCTAGTCTGAAGTACTTTGTAGACTGCAGGGTAGCTGGTGAAGGTGCAGCTAGTCTGAAGTACTTTGTAGACTGCAGGGTAGCTTGTGGATTTACTCCAGGTGGAACTAAAGTCTGATTTAACACTTGGTTATATTTCACATAATTCATCCAGATCTGAGAAGTAACTAAAGGTATTAAATACATGAAGTGGAGTCAAAGTACACCATTTACCTCTGACTTACAGTATGTTTACTGCCAACCTAAAAGTACCTCAAAAATAGTAATCAATAATGTATTGAAAAGGCCGATTGTTTTTGGCTGATTGTTTTATATTGGCTCAGCCAGGTTATATTGGAGGCCTAGTCTACGTACAGATCACTAATTTTGAAATATTAAACTTAGTTTTCTTTTCTTTAATTTTTCATCCTCGTGTAGAATGCCATCACGAAACACACATTTGGTTGTTTATAGCATAAAGAACATCTGATTTAATGTGAGGTAGGGAAATAATCATTTGAGTATGTGTATATAAATATGTAATTTACAACAGCTGTAAGATGCTTGAAAAGCTGCAAAATGCACCTTGAAAATGCTTGAAAAGTGCTTGAATTTGACTTTGGAAAAGGTGTAAGAACCCTGTCTTTGACTCTATTTTGGCCTAGTAGAACAATAACCAGCAGACTTTTACTTTTTATCATTTCTACTGGATCTTAGATCTGCGCATGCGCAATACGGGTCGGGTTGACCAACCGGCTCCCACTGCTCTGTCTGCTGTCTGTTAACGTTGTTAAGAGTGGTGGGGGCGGGGTGGGAGCGGATCGACAGCTTGAGAAGCTGTCAACTCCACGTTGTAAATAACCAACCAAAAACGATCGCCGGTTCATCTTGTTTTTGGCGTGACAATAGTTTGGGCAGCGTGAGAGCGTGAGATTGAGAGTGAAAGCGTGTGTCACACGCCAGATGCGTGAGAGTTGGCAACCCTGACTATATATGTAAAAAAAAAAAATATGTTTGCATTCACCTTGTCATGATCCTGGTTTTACTTTTTAAAACACTCTCCTTGTGCCTTGTCTTGTTTCACTTCCTATCTTTATGTTTTCCCGCCTTTTGTTTCTGTCTGCCCGTCCTGATTCTCCGCCTGTGTGTAAGCACCTCTGCCCTCGTGTTAATGTGGTCACTTCTGTGTGGATATAGATCTGTGTTTCCCAGGGTTCTCTTGCAGTTTGCCGTCACGTTCCTGGCCATGGTTCCCGTGGTGTGGTTCTGTTCGTTAAGGTCTTTCGTCCATTTCCTCTCTTACTCCCTCAGGCTTTGCTGCTCGTGTTTCTGCGCCTCACCCCGGTTTGTGCTGCCTTTTGCACCAGCTTAACTTTAATAGAACGTGTTTTGCGTTGCTTTCCCCACACACCAGTCAGTCAGTCAGGGTCAGTAACCTTGTTGGCCCCTCTGCTGCAGTATAGAACGGATCAGAGTAATGATTAACTCCAAGTCGTCATACACATTTAAACACCTCATAACTCTGGTGGTATCTGCGTGAGGGATACTATTTCACTCAGTACATACCCTATTGAGACGTTGCATGCAGAGTTCTGTGCAGAGGAACATCACAGATATGCATGCAGGGCAGAATAGGCCATTACTATTAAACATACCAACACAAGAGCTATTGAGTTTTGGACACATCCTACTGGGGGTAGACATGTGACTGGCTCGAGACATTGACTACAGCATGTAGCCCCTACCGGCAGTGGCTCAGTCAGTAGGGGCTTGCTGAGAGCCGTAGGGTTGTTGGTTAAAGTCCCTGAAGAGACCTAATTATGGAGTGAAGTTGTAGCCACTCAGGCAACAAAGTCCTGAGCCAGGGCTTGCGAGGAACCTCCTGGCGTGCCTTCAAAGCAGCCACTCTACCCCGTCGAGATGAGGCGTCATACCATGTATAAAAAATGTACTCCAGAGCAGGCTTGGATTTTCGTCATTTTAGGGGCAAGGCCATTTGGCCTTTGGTGTCACACATCTTTTCAGGGCGCAAAGGCCACATGCCAGGGCACAAAGGCCACATGCCAGGGCACAAAGGCCACATGCCAGGGCACAAAGGCCATTGAGGGAAACATTTGGATTTGGAGCTGACAAATACATAACTTCACTTTCTATAAGAAAAACACACGAATGCCATGGAAAACAAATCACTTTTTTAATATCAATAATGTCTAACATTATATCATCATAGGCCTATGCCTCCTTAGTATTACCGTATATAAAATGAAATACCTGGTATTTTTTCCATCTACTACTATCACAAATCCAAAATCAAATCAAAAATGCTATTAATATGTAACAAATATATTCCATTTCAGAAGAAACAGCCTTCAAGGGTCAAACTCTGCACATACATCATCCAGCAGTGCACAGTGAAGCTCAGTCAACTGCATGAACAAGCAATACTTTGGAATGCAAAAGTGTGTGTGTGTGTGTGTGTGTGTGTGTGTGTGTGTGTGTGTGTGTGTGTGTGTGTGTGTGTGTGTGTGTGTGTGTGTGTGTGTGTGTGTGTGTGTGTGTGTGTGTGTGTGTGTGTGTGTGTGTGTGTGAGAGTCTCTTTAATCAACTCCTCACAGCTCCTTATATTTGTTCAGAAACTAGACAAAACGAGTACAAACCACAGACTGCCATGGCGAATACAGTCGCTGCTTTAATTCTGTCTTTAGGACGTGGTGAGTGTGGACGGAGCAGCTACAGGTTAGTTTCTGATCTGATCGAATGGACATCGCTCCATTCAGAGAACACGCATTTTAAAACTGTTTCGCCTGCCGTCTTGTCTGCACACTTGTCAAAGCATGGTTTTTACTAACCGTTATCAGTATGTAGTTGGGTCATTCCACAAACTCCACACAGCTCAGTAAAGACTGTGAAATGTTAACTTTATTTGAACATGTCAGTAAAAACTAACGTTCATATTTCTCTTTTTGATTATAATACTGATGAACGTTCAAAACAAAGCACTTTGGCAACTTACCACCTATGTTTTAAAATGCTTAATAAGCACCGTAACTTTCATGATATCATTTCTCCGTCATAATCGGTTGTTTCCGTGAACGGCCGACTGTTGTGTGACGGCAAATGCTGCAGCTGCAATGCATTGTGGGGCAGCATTTTCTCCTCTCCTTTCGGTAAGGGAGGTCCAGTGGTTCCTAAGCTAAAGGAGGTTATAAAGGAAGTTTGAAACCTCCTTTCCTTTCATTTAGAGAATTGGAACGGCACTTATCATGGCTGCTACTGAGGGACTTCCGGGTCATCTCACTCCGTTAGGAAGGTTCCTAAGATAAATGGACTATTCGACTTCAGCCAGACAGACCGTGACACAAAGGAGTCTAATGGAGGTGTTTCTGGTAGGGGGGGGGGGTTGTTTGTGGGAAAGAAAGGAACACCATTTACATGCACATAAACCTATAGAACACACTAAAGGGAAAGGGAAAGCCCCCAAAAAGCAGAATAGGGCCTCTTTAAATATGTATCATTCCCTCTGGTTCCAAGGTGGCTGTGAAAAATGTTGTTTATTTGCAAAGGACAGCCAGATGTGGTATGTTTGGACGTGCAGTGGTTTTGTGTGCATAAGTAGTGTGTTAAAAGCTCGACTTGTTTACCTGATCTGCACATTTAACTGAAGCCCCTCAGTGCATTCTGATTCTGGGCACAGGGCTCCTCCCTGTGATGGACTTGTTCATGTGTTGCTTCATTGTCACAAGTCGAATGAAGCAACTCCCAGCAGGCTTTGGACCCATTGACTTCAATAGAATGCCAGACCTGTCTCCAGGCAGGACATTCTGTGACTGTGGTTGCTAAACTATTCCTATAAAAAAGAAACCCTGTTGATGTGTTGGTTTCAAATGAAACCCTTAGACACTCGATCTACACACATTTGTTGTGAATACTTGCATAGACGTGTGGAAGTGTGCATCTTTGAATGACATTAAGTATGTCTAGATGCAAAACAGAAATGAAGAGCTCATTAAGAGAAACTCGATAGCCGTACACTAGCGGAAAAATGTCTCTTACTTCTAAATGGGTAATCTCAATGAAATAGAGACATTCCTACAGGATCACACAGTCCAGGTGTGTTCCAGTGAGTTTTGGTTCGCAGCATGGCTGAGAGATAAACTCAGCAACTGTGTAAAAAACGTTTATTCTTGCATAATACATGATTCTACAACATTGTCAAATTTCCCAGGACCTTCATTTTTATTAGTAGAAATCTAGTAGCAAAGTGATTTAGGTGGACACAAGCTTGGTTCACAGCAGTACACACCCCCACCCACTTTAAGTACATTCATGCAGGTGACCATGAACACATGTACATGTTACAGGAAGTCAATAATGTTTATGATTCCCTGTCATGGAGAGCGGTGCTGGTGGTTGTTGCAGCAGTAGAAAAAACAGTAGAGCAAAATCATGACCATACATTAAATATCCTAATCACAGCGGAACCACATGTGACATGATATGTGACATACAGTGGGGCAAAAAAGTATTTAGTCAGCCACCAATTGTGCAAGTTCTCCCACTTAAAAAGACGAGAGGCCTGTAATTTTCATCCTAGGTACACTTCAACTATGAGAGACAGAATGAGAAGAAGAAAAAAATCCAGAAAATCACATTGTCTGATTTTTTAAAGAATTTATTTGCAAATTATGGTGGAAAATAAAATAAGTTCTTTCAATGCTTCTTACGAAGCCACTCCTTCGTTTCCCGGGTGGTGTGTTTGGGATCATTGTCATGCTGAAAGACCCAGCCACGTTTCATCTTCAATGCCCTTGCTGATGGAAGGAGGTTGTCACTCAAAATCTCACGATACATGGCCCCATTCATTCTTTCCTTTACACGGATCAGTCGTCCTGGTCCCTTTGCAGAAAAACAGCCCCAAAGCACGATGTTTCCACCCCCATGTTTCACAGTAGGTATGGTGTTCTTTGGATGCAACTCAGCATTCTTTCTCCTCCAAACACGTCTAGTTGAGTTTTTACCAACAAGTTCTATTTTGGTTTCATCTGACCATATGACATTCTCCCAATCCTCTTCTGGATCATCTACATGCTCTCTAGCTAACTTCAGACGGGCCTGGACATGTACTGGCTTAAGCAGGGGGACACGTCTGACACTGCAGGATTTGAGTCCCTGGCGGCGTAGTGTGTTACTGATGGTAGCCTTTGTTACTTTGGTCCCAGCTCTCTGCAGGTCATGGACTAGGTCCCCCCGTGTGGTTCTGGATTTTTGCTCACCGTTCTTGTGATCACTTTGACCCCACGATGTGAGATCTTGCGTGGAGCCCCAGATCGAGGGAGATTATCAGTGGTCTTGTATGTCTTCCATTTTATAATAATTGCTCCTACAGTTGATTTCTTCACACCAAGCTGCTTACCTATTGCAGATTCAGTCTTCCCAGCCTGGTGCAGGTCTACCATTTTGTTTCTGGTGTCCTTTGACAGCTCTTTGGTCTTGGCCATAGTGGAGTTTGGAGTGTGACTGTTTGAGGTTGTGGACAGGTGTCTTTTATACTGATAACGAGTTCAAACAGGTGCCATTAATACAGTTAACAAGTGGAGGACAGAGGAGGCTCTTAAAGAAGAAGTTACAGGTCTGTGAGAGCCACAAATCCTGTTTGTTTGTAGGTGACCAAATACTTATTTTTCTGAGGAATTTACCAATTAATTCATTAAAAATCCTACAATGTGATTTCCTGGATTCTTTCCCCCATTCTGTCTCTCATAGTTGAAGTGTACCTAGGATGACAATTACAGACCTCATCTTTTTAAGTGGGAGCACTTGCACAATTGGTGGCTGACTAAATACTTTTTTGCCCCACTGTATATGACTACCTGTTGTTATCATTGTGACATAAACTGTTTTGAATAGCATGCTAGCATATCAATCCTGCTTCAGTAGCATAAGCCCTTGTTTTGTTACTGGCTATCAGGTGTGTTCAATACATATATATATATATATACATATATCATATCAGTCTCCATCGCAGCTTCACCTACTTCCAAGGATGAGGTTCAACTTTGTCAACCCTATCAAACAATGTATTCGTTAGACCAACGTTGTTCGCTGATTTGGCCTTGAATCAGTTCATCATAAAACAAATTACAGGCACATTTAAATATGGCATGAGTAGAACAAGTACAATTATGAAAGGCAGCTAAGCATGTATCTCCATGGCAAGGCAGTTTTCTTTAAAAAGCACCTTTCAACTAAAGGCAACCTTGGTCATGTGATTTCAAGTCAATCACTCTCCCAAACGGGTGCAGAGGTGAGGTTGAGGGCCCAGTGAAGGACATTGGTGACACCATATTTAGACCACATATGCCCCTTTCACACCAACGCGGTTCCCGTTCTAGCTCCGTGCTAGAGCTTTTCTGGTTCGGAACCGGTTTTTCTTTTCAGCCCCCGCTTTGTTCACACCGCCCAGAGCCCGAGTGGTGCTGTGTCATTGCGTCATCGTGCACGTGCATCATTTCCACAGTGCTTCCACAGCAGTGACACACATCTGTGGATAATCATTTATACGAACATGGTTAAAGCAACCATCGTTAAACGCCAGCAACACTGCATCTACTGCAGACCGTAGCAACAGGTCAGATGGGGACATCACGTGACCCTCCGCTCTGGACACTAGCTTACTCCCTGACTCGCCGCCCTCGGAGCAGCAGCCCTCGGAGCAGCAGTCTTCATCGCCCGAAACTACGCCGCCCCTCTGCGGCCCGCAGGTGCCAGGATACCACGGCAAACAGAGCCTGCAGGTATATCTAAACAAGTACCCGCCTGTACAGTGGGGTTAGGCGGCCATTTTGCAGCTCGTGGTATACAAATAGACAATGGAATATTCATGTGAAAATAGTGCCATATTCTGCCATGCCTGTAGAAATGTTGGTCAAACATAATGCACACAATAGCACAGATGCCTTCACCACGAATGGCTACACAAAGATCTCATATCCCAAGCTTATCAACGAGCTGATGTTGCAGCTGAAATGTTCTCCAGGTCACAAAGTCAACCTCACATGATGATGTGATCCAGTTTTCAAGCAGTAAATATTCTCTTCCCAGAGTATATGATGGGACCAAGGTGATGTTTAGTACATGGTTTTAATAATACTTTTGCTTTTCAATGTTTGCCATTTCAAACCATGAGCTGGTTCAAATCATATTTGCCTTGATTTACAATATGTTCTCATTTGTTTTATCAGTACAGCTTTGAAGCTGTTGTGCTTTTCTTTGCCACAGTCCACTTTGGACTATATGAAATATTTCAGGATTGCACTTTTAACTCACTTGAAATGTTCTCACTTGCTTGGTTTCAGAACATAACAAAGGCCATCATCTGTTCATTGGGACCATCAATGCTATTTCTCATTGCTGTTGCCACTATTGCTCATGTAAACCTGCTACTGCTGCCCCCTGTAACCTCAGAGGCACCCTGAGTCATGTTGTTCTGGAGCCGGGCCTGTACACGGCCATATACTAAACACACTACAGAGCCCATTCCGTGCCCTGTTAGTGTTTACTTCCTGTTTGCCTTCTTCTGGTGATTTATCTGACGTCCAGCGCTCCGTCTTTTAACCTCTTTTCCTTTCTCTTTCTTGATCCTCCTTAGCAACCTTCATAGTCCTTGACAGTGGCCTGTACGACTGTATTAACAACGTGTCACATGTTGAGAAGTTACAATCAGAATGGAGTATTCAACTAACCCGTGTAATACAAGTTGTTAGTAGCCTTAAGGGCCTACACAGTGGTTATGCTATACCACATCACCTTCACTGGATGTATAATGAGCTGCACTAAACTACATTTTAGCATTTAAAATACCTAGCCATTCTTTTGCAGTTATTTTGGTGAAAGTAACTCAAAAGTAACTAAGTAGTGTAACTCATTACATTTCAGAGACAGTAATATTGTAATGTAACTTATTACTTTCAAAAGACAGTAATATGTAATATATTACATGTTGGAAGTAACTTGCCCAACACTGACTTTATGCCATCAAAACATTGATTTTACTTTCTAACACTGCTCTCCACAATGATCAATAACAGCGAACAGATGGTCAAAGTAAGGTACCAATAAACAGAATCACACTAAGCCTGGTTAGTGTTGCCTGATTTATAAAGTGTGTTTTTTTAATAAATGTTCTAGTCACTTTGGTCAGCGCTATTGCTTGTTACAACTTTCATTTGCCGTACTCGGCATAAACTGTTATTGCTCAGGTTGATCCCGCCCCTGCCCCCGCCTCGGACGTAAGCGTGACGTAAGCGGTTCTTGCTTCTAGACCGACAATTTTTTGGTGCTTGAAAAGCACTGGTTTTCGGAGCTTAGAGGCTCCTCTGCGGTGTGAACAGGAATAAACAGTGCTTTTCAGGCTCTCGCGCCGAACCGGCCCTGGAACCGCGTTGGTGTGAAATGGGCAATATAGGAAAAGTGGCCTTAACCCCGAAAAAGAATTAGAGGAAAGGTCAGGTCACCTTAAGCACGAGACTAAATAACATCACTAAAATGACCCTTTCTTAGCTGTTTGTCAGCGTGCTTTAGATGACATGTTGTCTGTGAGTGAGTGGGCTGAGAAGTCCCCCCCTTTAAGAGAAGATTGAGATCGTATGTTGTTCTCGCTGTTGATAAGTGAGATAGATTAGGTTCTCCTCACAGAGAACTTTTTACATACTTTAGATCAGGGGTTCTCAAAGTGCGGCCAATGGCGGCCCTGGGAAATGTTTCTGGCGGCCCGCGATAGTTAATGTGACACGCTGAAATGCATGCGTTATATTTTAATCCTCCATGGTTCGTATCTAGTAATTTAGGTTAACTTCCTGTTTCATTTGCATGCTTTTATTTTGAAGGCGAGATAACGTGTTTGACAGGAAGTTGTGGTGGCATTGGAGACAACTTGACAGATAAAGTAGTGTCTTCTATGTAACGGCAGAGAAAGAGAACAACGGACTGTATGTTTTAAATGTTTAGCACCCCCCGAAGAGGCCACAAGCTCTTACGTTGGGTCTGGAGTTACAAAAACATTCTGATTCATCAGTAAAGTAAAGCCTACGACCATTATTCGGAGGGAAATGCTACACTGTCATTTTTGCTAGATCAAAAGTTGTTTTGGATGAGTCACTAGTTGACTGGTAAGAAATGATATGAGGAGCCGCTGTGGTGCATCTGATTAAAATGCCAGAGAAGATGTATACTCCAAATGATGTTTATTGTAAATAGGAGGTGAATGCCAAGATATGTACACAAAATGTATGTGTGTTTGTTTGTATGTATGTAAAAAGGCATTTGTGTGATTGTGTTATTTGCGTGTTTGCATGTGTGTGTTTGCGTGTGTGGTTAAGTATATGAACGCACACAAAAGTCCGGTTATACAATAAAACAACAAGCTGTCTCTCCCAACGTCCACACTCAGGCACACTGTTATTTCCACTGACTACCCCCAGCGCGAGCATCCCCAAACTCACTCCCTGATTGGATGCACGAGAGGAGCTATGAGGGGTGCATGCACTGGAAGCATGTCCCAAAGTGTTCACGTGAACAGCCCGTGGCCCAAACCATCAGTCCTTCGCAACAAAAGTTGTTGGAAGTTTTCGTTGTGTAAGCGAGATGGAGGAGCCAGGGCCGTCGCGTAAAAAACGTTGTGTCAGTGAGGAGAAAAGGAAGTTCCAGGAGAAATGGAGCAACGCTTACTTCGTTTCACCTCAGGGGTCGGATAAAGTGATATGCCTCATCTGCAAGCAGGTGAATGCAATGCTCAAGGAGTATAACATCAAACGCCATTATGATACCAATCATAAAATGTATGACAAGTTCATGGGCAAGGAGCGCAGAACTAAACTTGAACAACTTCAAAGAGGTTTAACTGCCCAGCAGTCAGTTTTCACAAATCTTGCAAAATCCGGTGAAGCTGTAACACAGGCTAGCTATGTGGTAGCTCACAAAATGGCCAGGCGGAGCAAGCCGTTCAGTGATGGAGAATTTGTGCGAGACTGCATTTTGAAAGTGGCGGACATTGTATGCCCTGAACTAAAGTCAAAGTTCCGTGACATAAGTTTATCGAATGACACGGTGACACGACGAATCGAAGATCTGGCCAATGATCTCAAAGAGCAATTGGGACTACGTGTGGAAGGCCTAGGCAAGGGGTCCTTTTCTATAGCACTGGATGAGAGTACAGACATTTCTGATGCTGCACAACTGCTGATTTTCATTGGAACGGTCACGGAGGACTTTGAAATAGGCGAGGAACTGCTAAGCATGGAGAGTATCAAAGACAGAACAAGGGGAATCGACATTTGTGATGCTGTGTGTCGTAGTCTCGATGCATACAATGTGGAGCTGACATCCATGGTCGGTGTCACAACAGATGGAGCGCCAGCCATGGTCGGGAGAAAGGCGGGTGCTGTCTCTTTGCTCAGCGACAAAGTGGCCAATAACGGAGGTGAGAACCTAATCAAATATCACTGCATAATTCACCAAGAAGCCCTTGCTGCTCATACGCTTGAAATGAAACATGTCATGGACATTGTTGTCAAGACAGTGAATTTCCTAAAGTCCAGAGGTCTGAATCACCGTCAATTCAAAACTGTTTTGGTGCATTCAGAGGCTGAATTTGGTGACGTCATATACTTCACTGCTGTCAGGTGGCTGAGCAGAGGTGCCACACTGAAGCGTTTTTTGAATTTGAGGAAAGAAATCGCTGAGTTCATGCAATCAAAAGGACAAGATCTGCCACAGCTAAGTGACACTGAATGGCTTTGTGACCTAGCGTTCCTTGTTGACCTGAACACCTTTCTCAGCGATCTCAATGTGAAGCTGCAGGGCTATGGGAAGCTCATTTCCACATTGTTTGACAGCGTCAAAGCTTTCCAGCGAAAACTTCAACTACTGCAGGGACCGCTCAGAGAGGGGGATCTAACCCATGTCCCCGCCTGCAAGGTGCTCGCAGGTGAATGTGACGTTTTACATCACCTGTGTTCAGACAAGAACCACAACCTCATGGAAAAACTCCAAGAGGAATTCCACCACCGCTTCTCGGACTTCAGTGACCACGAGAAGTCATTCAACCTATTCCAAGATCCCTTCACATGTGCACCCGAAGAAGAGCCTGCAGAAATGCAGTTCGAGCTCATCGACCTGCAGGAGAGCTCTGAGGCCAGAGCAGCATATCGAGTTCTACAAAGGACTTTCCCCATCTGCGTACCCTGCACTTCGCCAACATGCCATCAGAATGGCCTCTCTGTTCGGAAGCACATACATTTGTGAGAAAACCTTCTCCAGCATGGCCATCAACACATCCAAGCGAGATCCAGGCTGCCGGATGCCCATCTACATGCTGTCCTTCGTATAGCAGCAACGGAGATGGAACCGGACATCAAGGAATACTAGCCAACAGAAGACAGCACCATACATCCCATTCAAAGTAGGAAAAGGTATGTTGATGAAGGCAATAATAGCCGATTTGTGTTACAAATACAACAACAATAATTATAACAATGATGATGATGAATACTGTGTTATTATGGTCTTTGGTAAGCTTCTATTTTAAAAGTCTCTTTCTCTCCCTCCCCCCTCTCCCCCTCTCTGTATTTGTCTTGCTCTGCAAGTTATCCTGTGGTGCTTGAGTAGCTGGAATTGGTTCTGAATCAGGGCCCTGCTGATAAGACAGGAAATCCACAGCATATCACTCACTTCAGCACAATACTCTCTCTCTCTCTCTCTCTCTCTCTCTCTCTCTCTCTCTCTCTCTCTCTCTCTCTCTCTCTCTCTCTCTCTCTCTCTGTGTGTGTGTTTGCAAGGCACTTTTGAGACAAATTAATGTTTGATTAATCTTAATGTATACTGTATGTATAATTGGTTAGTACAATAAAGAAAGGATTTGTTTTGGAATTATTTTGTGTTCCGTTTTTTCTTGGGCGGCCCTGAATCTAATATTGGATACCTAAACTGGCCCTCACTCATCAACACTTTGAGAACCCCTGCTTTAGATAAATAGCTCAGTATATCTCAGCTACCATCTCAGACATTTCTCTGTGTGTGTGTGTGTGTGTGTGTGTGTGTGTGTGTGTGTGTGTGTGTGTGTGTGTGTGTGTGTGTGTGTGTGTGTGTGTGTGTGTGTGTGTGTGTGTGTGTGTGTGTGTGTGTGTGTGTGTGTGTGTGTGTGTGTGTGTGTGTGTGTGTGTGTGTGTGTGTGTGTGTGGGCTAGCATTATTATACTTGTGGGGACCTAAATCTGTTTACACAGTCACGTGTGGGGACTCGCCTCCCTTATGGGGACAAATTGGAGGTCCCCATAAGGGGAATCATTTATTCTAGGGTGAAGACTTGGTTAGTATTAGGGTTAGGGTTAGGCATGTGTTGGTTATGGTTAAGGTTAGGATAAGTCTCCAGGAAATGCATGTAAGTCAATGTAATGTCCCCTGAAGTGATGTATACATGGTGTGTGTGTGTGTGTGTGTGTGTGTGTGTGTGTGTGTGTGTGTGTGTGTGTGTGTGTGTGTGTGTGTGTGTGTGTGTGTGTGTGTGTGTGTGTGTGTGTGTGTGTGGTGTGTGTGTGTGTGTGTGTGTGTGTGTGTGTGTGTGTGTGTGTGTGTGTGTGTGTGTGTGTGTGTGTGTGTGTGTGTGTGTGTGTGTGTGTGTGTGTGTGTGTGTGTGTGTGTGTGTGTGTGTGTGTGTGTGTGTGTGTGTGTGTGCACCTTCTCACCACTTGGGGGAGGCACCATCATGCTGTAGAGCAGTGGGTCTCACTGCTGGGCTCTTCATTATGTCCCACCACAGTGATATAAGAGTGACTGCTGTAATCTTTATTACCTGTCTCCTAACCGTTACATGTAAAAACAATAGGCTATAAAATACCCAATTAAGCATTGATATATTGCTTTTCCAGTATTTGCTCAAGCAATGGAACCACTTGTGCATGTACGAGCCAATCAAACAGGCATACAGGTGCCAGCTGCTCATCAGAAGTGATAACATTCACTCACCGAACGAACAATTGGGTTTTAGTATCTCACCAAGGACACTTAGACACGTTGACTGATTCAAGATTCAAAGGTTTATTGTCATAATATACACAACTATGGTTTAATTATGTAATATATGGAAAACATAGATCGCAAGTTCCTCGACATTCAATTTACGAAACATACAAAAATAATATATATTTATCAAAAAAGACTGCAGAGGCTGGGGATTGAACCTTCTGACTAATGAACATCCGCTCTACCTCCGCCCAGACTAGAGTTCTACTTTACAACTCCATGACATTACTGCAGTTCTACTCTAACTTTCAATGGCTGTACTATCATTCTTTTGTGGCACCGCCCAATCACATTGCTCCTTCTTCTATAGCTGTTACTGACGTCACTACAGTTTCACTAATGACATCAACATAGTCCTGCTCTACCTCACAGCCTCGCAAGGAGGCACACACTTCACATTCCTTTACTCACCTTTGTGTGTCAGCAAACTGTGTGTGTATATTATCATTTATCAGTTTTTACATATCATTTATCCCAGATGAGATCTCCACCAAGAGATCCCGCTGGTGGAGATCTCATCATCATGGTTGTGTGGGCGCTTGTTGTGAGTGTGTGCCATCTCTGTCTCCAGGGCTATTCTTGCTTACTATCAAAACATTTAGGATTTCTTGGTGCTGATTTTCCCCTTTTCCAAAAGTGCGAACCAGTTTTTTTAATGTTTCCACTGCAGCGGTTCTGAGCCCTGAACATGTGTTCAACTCTGACCCCAACTATCTTCTCAGCTGAGTGTCATTTTTCTTTGGCATATGACCTTTTTGCATGCTATTTTGTCAATAGTGTTTCAAATCTATTTTGTTAATTAGTTAAATGGTTTTACAAAGCAGTTTGAAAAATGTTTCTAAGTAGCTTTAGTTAACCAATCTAGATTTCTTCCTAACTTTGCTGTAACATCTTCCAGTGTGAAATAGCTGTTAGCTTGAAATGTAGCTTCCCTAAATATGTAACAGTTGAATCAAGCATTGCAGTTACCTAGATTAAACTACCGGGTATCTGGGTTAACACACATATTATTCAGTGGCTATTGAATGTCAGGATCATACAGGAGATGTTCATTCAACAGCTATATTTCTAAAGAGTGGGATGAAGGAGTGGGATGGGAATGTGAAGTGTCTGGGAATCGTATCATGTGGGTGATGTTGGACTGCTGTCACCTCAGGGTTCAGTTAACCAAGTCCCTCCATCATCATGTCCTTTATGGGAAGACAAAAGAACTGTGGGACAAACACTGAACATGTGTTTACATGGTCACTTCAGCAGAGGCAGCACTGAGGACAGGAGGGAAAGAGACAGGACAAACTGTGCTGCTTTTCACTTATTCAATCAATCAATCCATCAATGATTCAGATTTCAATAATGGGAAACAAGCTTAACCTTGATTTAAGGATTGTGCCACGTTTTTTATCTTAAAAGAATACTCCCATTCCCATATATACAATGAAAAAGAGTAAGAACATTAGCCAGGCATACATGTGCATTTTTTTCATCATAATTTAATGACCACCCGCTCGCTATCACTGCCTGTTTTGAAGAGCAGTTCACCACTTCAGCACCAAATAAGCCGTCTGTTAGTTTTTTTTAAATTGTTTTCCTGACTATCAGGTGTAGTCAATACTTGGGCTACACAATTAGGCATGTCAGACTTTCACAATTAAGATCAAAGAGCAAAATACACGGGTCAAATATGCCGGTAGAAGACAGCTTATGATAGCAGTAGTTGAGGCTATGCTAACAGCATCCATGTGATACGAGAAACTTAATTTACTGTGCTGTGATGCCAAACACTGTGGTAACACTGTGTGCCATCTAAGCTGATGTACAGATGGCCCTGAGCCCAATAGAGATTGCCCTGAAAAATGCGCGCGGACGAAATTACGCACGCAGGGTTTGGGGGGCCTCTCCCTAGAACATTAAGATGTGTGCAGGTCTTAGATGCTGTCTGGTGCATTCTCTAGACTGAATTATAAGATGAACCACCACAATATTATATTGTACGATTTCTATTTTATTCTTCATTTCACTTGTTTGTTCTTGTTTGTGTTTGCTCGCTTGCATGCCCTGCTATAAGAAATACTTAAGTTGTTGGTCAAGACACTTTCCATCTGATGAAGGCAAATGCCTTCCCAGATGGAAAAAAGTAGAAAACATTACATTCAGTTATAACTGCCAAAACAAACATTATTTACACTATTATGGCCCCTGTTAAAAATGTTTGTAATGTTATCTACTGTAAATTGGTCGAATGAATGCCTCCTCATCCGGAAGCTGACCGAGCAGACCCGAGCACCAGTCGAGAGGAGCCGAGCGCATCCGCGAAGCACACAAAATGGCGACGTCAGGGTTCCCGTTAGCTGGCAAATCTAAATCTCTTCGGTCAAAATAATTTCCTATTAGCGCAATAACGCTTCAGTTGCGCCACTTATGTGACAGACAAGAAGAGTCAATTCTAATGTCTAACACTTGATGTGGAGAAAGAGATGTCCTGTATGGGTTGATTGTGCGTTGATCTGTTGGTAATGCCTCTGGGTTCCGGTGGGCATGTAAACAAATGCATAATGCTGCGCTATACTTTGCGGCCTCACCCAGTTGCATAGCGACACTTATTGTTTAGGTGTCTTTTAATAAGCAGGTAGTCATATCATTAGCTAGAACTAGCTGGACCTGATCGATGACGGGAGAGAGAGATCAGCTGCTGCTGACGAGTCGACACGCAGCTCTGCATGATCACATGCAGCGGTGAGCGGACAAAACACACTTCAGGTTAGAATATCACACGTAGCTATTTTAATTACCTCTCAAACTACCGTAACTAGTTATAGATATGTTTAGTTTTACTGTCGGGTCACTCATACTAGATCCGCGAGCTGCATGATACTGGCATAATAGATTGCCCGATCGGGCAACCAGCAGGTGAGGCTTCATTGCCCGAGCTAAATACTAGATGGCCCCGGGCCATCGGGCAGTCATTAATGTCGAGCCCTGAAACTGAACAAATATTCACTTATGAGGAAATAAGCATCAGGGGAGATTACTTGTGCGGCCATCAGACAGTGGATTACTACCTTCCAGTGGCAGCTAACAGTATGCTAAACTCCTGTCAAATGCTGAGTCATGGTGACAAACCATTAGCAATGTCACTCCGGAGCTGAGTATAAAGTTGTTCTTCAATTTAATCTGGCTCCACAAGAATAAGAGCAACATGAGCACAGCTCGACGCATTCTCCCATTATTGTTATTGTGTGTGAAATTCATGCTAGTATCTGAGAATATCAGCGATGTAAACAGGACTCTGAGCGGTGAAAGTCCAAACTGGTTAGCATACGGAACGCAAGTTGAACCAACTGCAATTCAAAGGCTTTGTATGGTCTATAAAGGCTAACATCTGTTTCTCTCCCACACAAATCCACCCCCCCCTGCCTGAAACAAACGCCTCCATTGGACTCCTTTGTTTACTTCTGTAACATACTGACATCACTATGTAACACTCACGCTTCTATAGAGTGGTGCAGGGATGACGTATTTACCCGGAAGTAAGCTGCGCTCGGGTTCCCTCGACTAAAAAGCAATGGGATTCCTCCATAGGATTTTGGAAAATAGCTCGAAATATGGTCTCTGGAAAACGAACCAGTTTGATAAATTCATGTTTTGTTCAGCCGGATAATATCCACATGTCTACCCTACTTTTACAATTTTCTAATCATAAATTCCCATAAATGTGGGAGGCTGTGGCGCAGTGGGTAGTGCGTTAGGGTTCGGATCAGGGGAGCACAGGTTCAAACCCCACTGCAACCAGCATGTCGTTGTGTCCCTGTGCAAGACACTTCACCCCAAATTGCTCCTGTGGGGATTGTCCATTGAGTATGTAAGTCGCTTTGGATAAAAGCGTCTAACAAGTAATGTAATGTAATAAATCTAATCGCCAGAAGCAAAATGCTAACGTTATGTTATAAACGAACTACAGCCTACGCCTCGCGTACAGCCTATGCCTCGCGTGACATTGAAGTCGGGTCACCCGACTTCAATATCACGCGATGTCAGAACAGGGGCAAACAAACGTAGCGGGAGTGTTTACGCGTTCGGCGTAATGACGTACAACGTCCTCGACAACTTCTGTAATCCTATTCAGCCACTCGGTAACAACCATCGTTTTTCAGAAACGTAAACTCTTCATAAATCACCAGTGGGGTCACTGCTGATGTATTTAATGTTTGTAGAACAAAACGTGATCCGTCTCTTAAATTTGTGTCAACCACAGACCTTAGTTCCAGCTATTTTCCAAAATCCTATGGAGAGATCCCATTGGCTCTGAGACGAGGGAACCGGTAGTGGTGAAATGTTAACTCACTTCCGCGTTTTAGGACTCGTCACTGCAACACTCTATTGGCTAGCACTCCAACACATTGTACGTGATAGGCTAAGGGGCGGGACATCTCTAAGCGATTGACCAATCACAACAAAGCCGGCCAGCTAACCAATCAGAGCAGACTGGGCTCTGGTTTCAGACAGAGGGTGAAAAAGAGGTGCTGCAGCACAGGCAGTATGAGAAAAGAGCGTTTGAACATTAAAGCATGGAGACATGTCAGAGTAGAGACACTACATACTGATATACACCTGAACATCAGCAGGAGAGGACTCTTTAAAGTAGAGACATTACATACTGATATACACCTGAACATCAGCAGTAGAGGACTCTTTAAAGTAGAAGCACTACATACTGATATACACCTGAACATCAGCAGGAGAGGACTCTTTAAAGTAGAGACATTACATACTGATATACACCTGAACATCAGCAGGAGAGGACTCTTTAAAGTAGAGACATTACATACTGATATACACCTGAACATCAGCAGGAGAGGACTCTTTAAAGTAGAGACATTACATACTGATATACACCTGAACATCAGCAGGAGAGGACTCTTTAAAGTAGAGACACTACATACTGATATACACCTGAACATCAGCAGGAGAGGACTCTTTAAAGTAGAGACATTACATACTGATATACACCTGAACATCAGCAGGAGAGGACTCTTTAAAGTAGAGACACTACATACTGATATACACCTGAACATCAGCTGTAGAGGGCTCTTTAAAGTAGAGACACTACATACTGATATACACCTGAACATCAGCAGGAGAGGACTCTTTAAAGTAGAGACACTACATACTGATATACACCTGAACATCTGCAGTAGAGGACTCTTTAAAGTAGAAGCACTACATACTGATATACACCTGAACATCATCAGGAGAGGACTCTTTAAAGTAGAGACACTAGATACTGATATGATCCTGAACATCAGCGGGAGAGGACTCTTTAAAGTAGAGACACTACATACTGATATGATCCTGAACATCAGCGGGAGGGGGCTCTTTAAAGTAGAGACACTACATACTGATATGATCCTGAACATCAGCAGGAGAGCACTCTTTAAAGTAGAGACACTACATACTGATATACACCTGAACATCAGCAGGAGAGGACTCTTTAAAGTAGAGACACTACATACTGATATACACCTGAACATCAGCAGGAGAGGACTCTTTAAAGTAGAGACACTACATACTGATATCTGAACATCAGCAGGAGAGGACTCTTTAAAGTAGAGACACTACATACTGATATACACCTGGACATCAGCAGGAGAGGACTCTTTAAAGTAGAGACACTACATACTGATATACACCTGAACATCAGCAGGAGAGGACTCTTTAAAGTAGAGACACTACATACTGATATACACCTGAACATCAGCAGGAGAGGACTCTTTAAAGTAGAGACACTACATACTGATATGATCCTGAACATCAGCGGGAGGGGACTCTTTAAAGTAGAAGCACTACATACTGATATACACCTGAACATCAGCAGGAGAGGACTCTTTAAAGTAGAGACATTACATACTGATATACACCTGAACATCAGCAGGAGAGGACTCTTTAAAGTAGAGACACTACATACTGATATACACCTGAACATCATCAGGAGAGGACTCTTTAAAGTAGAGACATTACATACTGATATACACCTGAATCATCAGCAGTAGAGGACTCTTTAAAGTAGAAGCACTACATACTGATATACACCTGAACATCATCAGGAGAGGACTCTTTAAAGTAGAGACATTACATACTGATATACACCTGAACATCAGCAGTAGAGGACTCTTTAAAGTAGAGACACTACATACTGATATGATCCTGAACATCAGCAGGAGAGGACTCTTTAAAGTAGAGACACTACATACTGATATGATCCTGAACATCAGCGGGAGGGGACTCTTTAAAGTAGAGACACTACATACTGATATACACCTGAACATCAGCAGGAGAGGACTCTTTAAAGTAGAGACGCTACATACTGATATACACCTGAACATCAGCAGGAGAGGACTCTTTAAAGTAGAGACACTACATACTGATATACACCTGAACATCAGCGGGAGGGGACTCTTCAAAGTAGAGACACTACATACTGATATACACCTGAACATCAGCGGGAGAGGACTCTTTAAAGTAGAGACACTACATGCTGATATACACCTGAACATCAGCAGGAGAGGACTCTTTAAAGTAGAGACACTACATACTGATATACACCTGAACATCAGCGGGAGAGGACTCTTTAAAGTAGAGACACTACATACTGATATACACCTGAACATCAGCAGGAGAGGACTCTTTAAAGTAGAGACACTACATACTGATATACACCTGAACATCAGCAGGAGAGGACTCTTTAAAGTAGAGACACTACATACTGATATACACCTGAACATCAGCAGGAGAGGACTCTTTAAAGTAGAAGCACTACATACTGATATACACCTGACCATCAGCAGGAGAGGACTCTTTAAAGTAGAGACATTACATACTGATATATACCTGAACATCAGCGGGAGGGGACTCTTTAAAGTAGAGACACTACATACTGATATGATCCTGAACATCAGCTGGAGGGGACTCTTTAAAGTAGAGACACTACATACTGATATGATCCTGAACATCAGCGGAGGGGACTCTTTAAAGTAGAGACACTACATACTGATATGATCCTGAACATCAGCTGGAGAGGACTCTTTAAAGTAGAGACACTACATACTGATATGATCCTGAACATCAGCAGGAGAGGACTCTTTAAAGTAGAGAGACGACATACTGATATACACCTGAACATCAGCAGGAGAGGACTCTTTAAAGTAGAGAGACGACATACTGATATACACCTGAACATCAGCAGGAGAGGACTCTTTAAAGTAGAGAGACGACATACTGATATACACCTGAACATCAGCAGGAGAGGACTCTTTAAAGTAGAGAGACGACATACTGATATGATCCTGAACATCAGCATAATAGGGCTTTTATATGTTAAAGAGCCAGATAGGTGCCAGCTGTTTTCTGTGTACTGCATGGATCAATAACACACAGTGAAATAAACAGAAGGAAATACACATTGAGTTGTCATCTAACAGTCTGTTGTTATTGAGTTAAACAGCCAGCAGAAGATATACCCAGGAAACAGTTTCCCCCACAGGGCAGGAAATGCATCATCCTCTGACACACACACACACACACACACACACACACACACACACACACACACACACACACACACACACACACACACACACACACACACACACACACACACACACACACACACACACACACACACACACACACACACACACACACACACACACACACACACACACACACACACACACACACACACACACAGGCAGTGATATGACATCCTGTGGAGTCGCAGTGTGTCACTGCTGCCGGCTGTGTCTCCACACCAGGTAAAGAACAGCTCTCCTCCCTGCTTTCAGACCTTAACAGCTTTACGCTCCTCAGTCTCTGATATACCAGCCGGGGTCTTTTCATGTCTGTCCGTCTTGTTGTTCTGTGGAGGTGTTTCAGGCACGGAACATCTGAACATGTGAAAACTAGTTTGCATGCTTGTCAGCTGTGAGCGTGTTGGCATCCTAGCACAGGGAACAGAGATACTATTTTATTTAACATATAACTATACTACAAAACTGAAAATAAATAGTTACTGACAGTGTTAGAAAATAAATGTAAATGTACTCAAGTACTTTACTGAAGTACAATTTTGATGTACTAGTAATTTACTTCACCATTTCCATTTTATGCTAAATCTTAATTCTTCCCCACTACATTTTGAAATGTGTTACTTTTTACTTTAAAAAGTGTTAGTTACTTTGTAGGTTGATATTATTCAGGCAAACATATAAATCATCTGATGAATTATGATGCTGGATGATGATATTGGATTGAGATATCTGTCAGTATAAAAAGTCATTCATGTTAGCTCCATCTCTACCTTTCAAAATAAAAAAGGATTTATACAATATTGGAACCCTTATTCCAATCCAATGATATTATATATATTATTCTGAAATGGGACATTATGAATAATGAGTACTTTTTGTTTTGGATGGTTGCAAATACCTTTGTACTATTACTTACGTCAGAAATATTTGCAATGGAGTATTTTTACACTGTGGTATTAATACTTTGCCGTGAGTACTTCTTAACAATAACCACTGTGTAAAAATACTACAAATGTATTTTACTTTAGCTAATTAATTTCATAGTTAAGAAATATGAATATGAGGTGTTCTTTGTGGTTTAGTTGTAGTGTCAGGTTAATCCGTTTTTACTGCACAGTTTATTACTCAGCTTTCCGGATGCTGAGTTTTTCAACGTCTTATTTAAAAAAGAATGACCATAAACTTTCCATTCATATTTCTGCATAAAAAGCTTTAAGCATTTCTCACTGCGTGCTTTTTAATCAAACAGAAGGAAATAGATCCTTTGTTGAGGACTATTTTTTAGCGGTGGATTAATACACTGTCTCCTGTGAGGTCAGGCTGCTCCTCAGACTCCGGTTCATCTGCCAACTTGATTTAATTGTATTTAAAATAACATTTCCAAATAAATAAATCCTTTGAATCTGCCTGTTCAGTTTCTGTTGAATGTGAAGGCTTAAATGAAAGAAGCTCCTTTAGCCGTCTCTGCGAGGTGAAGACAGGAGCTGATTGGTGGACCTGCTGTAAATTCACAGAGGGCCCGCTGTAGTAACTCAACGAGAGAGTAATGTCAAATGGCAGTACAATTGACCAATCATATCTTCCCTCTAAATGGGCGGGCTTTATTTTTGCGGACTTAATGACAAGTTCCGCCCGCTGTGAAGTCTATGCATGTGTGTTAGAGAGGCGAAGTCCCTCCCTTTCCGGTGGACCCCATGGGACCTTATTTCGGAAAGATTATGTATTGAAGTCAATGGAGAGAGAAAACGTATCTTTCGATCCCGTTTGAATTGTGCCATGAATTACACATACAGTATGATGTTTGTCAATCTTAAAAAATCATTTCCATATCAAAAAAGTCACAGTTTGTCGTAAAACTGTTGAAATATAAGACTATGAAAAATACGCAACTAGAAAGACCACAAATCAAAGAGTTGCGTAGGTGATGTCATAACTGATGTCATCATTGTTTTCCTCCACTAAATATAAGAGATAGCTTAGAAAAGATTTAGTTTTGCACCCGGGCCGTTGTTGTGATATTGCGCTGAAGTATACGCTGTGACGTAATAACTCTTCTTTCTTTCTTCCGAGGGAAGGGGTGGGGTCAGAGGGCCGAGGTATACAAGTCATGGCTCGCCACTGATAGAACCCTACATGCTGGATAGTGGATTCAAAGTGCTTTAAGAGACAGGCTAATAATAAGAAATGTTATTACGTACACATGTCAAAGTAAATATGAAGAAAATGAACTCAAAATGTAATAATAATTACACAAAACAAAATAAAACAAAAACTAGATTAATAGATACAAGCATTATGTGTGTCTCTTTATTTGTAAGTCGTATCAATGAATTAAGAGTTTCTGCACATTGGACTTTTTAGCAATAAGGTTAGAAATATAGAATAACTGGAGATAAACTTTGAGTCACATCCGGGAGACGCTTTCCCTTTTAGCAGATGTTCTGAGTTTTATCACAGCTTCCTGTTCCTGAGGTTCATCAGCTCACTTTGACTTCAGTGTGACCAGAACATCCAATCGTGACATCTTCTCGGTTTCCTAACAAACATTAAATGCATCACTATAATCATCCTGACTATTGTAAAAGATGCTCATCACAAAGAGGTTCTAAACATACTTAACACTATGTTACACTTTAATAAAAGAAAGCAATGAGTTGTCTAACAAGCTAAGTGAATGAATAACATCTGTCTATAGCTAATTATATTACTTTAACAATGCCAAATAACCGTAACCTAAAACACACTGTAATGAATTATTACAGTGATTATAATGCATTATATCTATGCTGATGATCCTTGTCAAAAACACTGACGGTGAGTGACGATGAGGAGGTTTTAGCTTTCTTTAATGCCCAACCTTACTATACCCTATTGTAATGTGTAATGAGTTATAAAGCCTGTCCAATATTCATCAGTGTTTATATCTATCACTGTATGTATTTGTATAATACATTATAGACAGCATTTTGCAGAATGCTAACCTTTTGATGACTGGCTGTTATTATTTGTCAAGTCTCACAGATAATGGTAGGATTCAGAACCAGCTCCTAGTTTACCAAAGGCGTATCCAGTGTCTTATCAACCAAAATGATAGTAACCGAAGGGAGTGGTGAAACAATCTTGAAACATAAATCAGTTCGCGAAAATTACATTAAGTGGTTTTATTTTGGAAAATGTGTCCTCATTAGAATTAAACTGAAGTGTTTCACTTGCTTCCGCTCTAGAGATGTTAAGATTCACTGATTCGCATCGGTGCACCGGCATAAACGTTCACGATGCGAGTGCACCGGTTGAAAGAGTGCACATCCGTTGAACTCGCGATAAATCGATTGCGTAGCGTCTTTGCATCGGTAAAAAACCGATTCATTCATATAAAATCCCCTCATCTTGTCAACGCTCAGCAGACACGATCTTTGATCTTTGCTTCGCCACTACGGAGGCCGAGAGTCTCAGTTATCAACACACACGGAAGTTGAGGAGAAAGAGAAACACAGCGCACCGAAAAATACCTACAAATCAAACGTTTGGCAACACTTGGGATTGTTCAAGAAAGACGGTGTAATAGTCCTTTATGCTATATAGCTGACCGCAGGTCATGGAGAGTAATAAGGTATCCGTAGACCTTTGTATGAGGTATCTTTATTACTCAACAGGTCTACAGCCATGATACATAGATCCGTCCTCGATGCGGGCTTGCATACACACAGTATCACTCCGCAGCCGCACCCCATCAGTAACGTCCTGATGGTATATGTGCGCGGCACTATATACTACAGACGGTCAACTTGAAAAATCGCTCGCAAATTGTAAACGATGCCGAGCCGCTTTAAAGTACACAAGTAGTACGAGGAACTTAGCGACGCACATAAGAGGCGACATGGGGTCTGCGGCTGAAAAGAGAAACCTGGAAGTTAGACATGAGATAAATCACTCAGTGGGGTGTTCTGTCAGAGAGAGGTGTTTAGTGTACAGCAGCCTGTGACGGCCAATCACAGTTTACATGTCTTCCTCACTGTAAGCAGTTATGAAATACTTGTTTGGAAAGAGGTTATTTGTGTTCTTTATTGTTCCTATAGAACCCACTGCTTTCTGCTCTCTGGTGAGTCAGCCTATGGATGAGTGTTCAGCACATCAGGCTGGCAGCTGTATGGGCATTGCTCTATGGTAGCTGTTATCAGCACATTGTTAATCATGAGCCTTACATTGTTTAACTGTGAGGTGTGAACATTGTACTGTAGCTACTCTGGAGAGCTTTTAAAGGTAAAAAAGCAACATCATGATGGGATGCACTAGTAGAGAGAACCAAATATGTAAAGCACTTTTTTGTTAATGTATGATTTGCTGCATATGAGGAATAAAACAAAAATCCTCTGTCGTACCAAATTGAAGTGTCATTATTTTGCATCGTGTTGAATCGCACTGAATTGCATAATGTTGAATCAAATCTATCGAGCTGTATCGCAACAGGGGTGCCTCGTATCGCATCGCCTGGTGTTTCAAATGTATTGTTAATGTATCGTATGGCAACGTATCGAGATGCGCATCGGCCTCAGTGATGGAGATGCACGTCCCGCTCACAGCACTGCGTGCTCCACTCAGACACTTGTTAGTGTGAGTCTGAGCATTATGCAGCCGCTGGTGGGAAAACACAGAAATCCTTTTCATAATACACACTTCTTCAATGTTCTACTCTGACACGTAACACTTTGCATGTCTCTTTTCACTAGAGACAGACTGTATCGGTTTCTCTTCCCTTTTCAGTCGGACTACAGGACATAAAAGCATTGTAACTTCTTCAGTTGAAGTGATGGTGTATGAGTTCTGTTGATTCTCTCTAAGACTGTATGGTTTCAGAATCAGTATTATGAGAACTAATAAATAAGCAAGAACAAAATAAATAATACAATACATATATACATAGCAAGTTGAAGTAAAAATATGCAGTAAAAATACAAGATAAAACAAAGATATATATACAAACACACGTTAAAGGAAAATGCCGGATAAAAGATTAATTATAGTAAAAATTATTTATATAAACCTTTAAAAACAAAAAATGTGCTAATTGTACTTCAATATAGAAGTTATTTATGCCTGATGATACATTTAAAATAGTACCAATTATTAAAGTATATTTAATTATTTAAAGTATATTTGGCTATATGTATATTATATTATACATTGTATTTTGGTGGTATATGCGTCTTCTGTGATAAACACTTTCCATTTGCTCAAGCCTTCTGCAGGAACAATGAGGCATGCATGAATGCAGCAAACGGGCGCTTCATGGGTCAAAGGTCATACTATCTCTGAACTCATTTCACCCCGGACCAAGCTTCATAAGACGAGAGCTCTGTCGGCTCAACAGGAAGACACATGTTCATAACCAACAATTCCACTTTTGTCCAACATTGTGTTCACGTAAATACACATCACATTTCTTTTAGCTGACACTTGAATCCAGACGATATTAGCTTCCAATTGGCCAAGCCGTTGTACGTGCTGCTGCATTAGCTTGTATTGGGCCACGGTGCCGTGGACACAGGCGGTGAGGTGTGTCGGTTGACGGCTGATTGATTGGCTGATGCAGAGTGGAGTGAACCTGCTGGAGTGTGTGGCTTTACCACGCCCTGGATGTAGGAAGGGCCCGGTCCATCGTCACAGCATGGTAGGCCAGCACCAGGGTCTCACCTTTGATTCAGACAGCCACTGGCAGCCAGTGAGAGGAGCGGAGGAGTGGAGACGTGAGGAAGGACTTAGGAAGGATGAAGACCAGTCAGGAGGAGTGGTGTAGTGAGGAAGGACTTAGGAAGGAGGTAGACCAGTCAGGAGGGGTGGTGTAGTGAGGAAGGACTTAGGAAGGAGGTAGACCAGTCAGGAGGAGTGGTGTAGTGAGGAAGGACTTAGGAAGGAGGTAGACCAGTCAGGAGGAGTGGTGTAGTGAGGAAGGACTTAGGAAGGAGGTAGACCAGTCAGGAGGAGTGGTGTAGTGAGGAAGGACTTAGGAAGGAGGTAGACCAGTCAGGAGGAGTGGTGTAGAGCCTGGTGGACAGCCTTCTGGGACACAGCGGACCTACCCTCCGGATGTTGTTTTGATGATGCAGGAGCAGGTAGAATAGCAGAGATAAGTATTATATATTTGTATATTTGGTTTGTTGAATTTCTGCATTGGTGAATCATTCTGACTACGCGTTGCAGTAAGTAAAACAACAGCCTGGAGGAAACTGGGCTTTGTGCCGACTGAAAATGATTGTTTGTGTAGAAAGGTTCAGAAGTGTCTGCAGGTGTTCTCCCCAGGCTGCACACATCCCAGCAGCCCCAGCAGCCCCATGAGGGGAAAGCCTGCACGTGTCGGAGCAGAACCCAGATACTCTCATCCGTGTTTTCATCAACAGATTGATGGGAAGATAAGAGGAAGACACTGTGTACAGACGGTAGCCCAGCAGCAGCGTGCTGAGTCAGCTGCAGCTCTCATTGTTTCTCAGTGAGCCTGCAGCAGTGCAGACGGCTGAAGATGAGTGCACTACACACTCTCCATATCCTGCTGAGGTGTAAGTCCTTTCATCCTTGATATAGTCTTAAGGTGATAGTGGGCTGACTTTGTATTTAGAAAGGTCTCGATAAAGAGAAAGAAGAAAGTGATCAAGTCTGGGAGAATCATGTACCCCGACAATATCCCTTTACCCCTAGGGGGGGCGCAGCGCTATTGCAGTGCATGTGAAGCTTGGGAAGAAGTTGTAAACAAACATTGTTTGCTCGTAAAATCAATAAAATTGACACATTTTTAACACAACCGGCAGTTAAAAGAAAAGTGGACGAGCCCACAGTTATCAAACTGGGAGGCTGTGGCTCAGTGGGAGGTGTGTTGCTCTTCGTATCAGGGAGAGCCAGTTCGAGTCCCACTGCAGTCAGCATGTCGTTGTGTCCCTGGGCCAGACGCTTCAGCCCAAATTGAGTACTGAATGTATGTAAGTCGCTTTGGATAAAAGCCTCTCACAAATGACATGTAATGTATTGGAACTGGATTAGAGGGGGCTCGGAAATACTTCCAATTCCACAAGGGGGCCTGACTGAAAAGGGTTGGGAACCACTGCTTTAAGAATCAAAGATGGATTCATCTCCAGTGGTTGGTTTTATAGGTCAGTGACTTGGATCGGCCCGCACCTCCATCCCACCGACTGACAGCTCAGCCTGGGCCGGGTAAATGCTTCTGACGGGGGAGGAGCTGGGGGGGAGGAGGGAGGCGAGTCCTTCTCCTCTATGGGGATTAGTGGAAGCTTCTTGGGCCATTTACATGTGAATGGATCCTGGAGCTGCTTTTAGCCACCAACAGCCCCCCCCCCCCTGCTCACTCTCTCTCCTGCTCCTCGTGTCTCTCACTCTTTCTCCCCACACTCCTCCCGACATCAGGGAGAAGCAGAGAGAGGGAGAGAGGCAGTAAGGGAGGGAAAGATACTGGCAGGACCATCACGGCAACGTTTGCAGGAAGGACTTTAAAAAGGAGCCCCAGATCTTCAGAGAGGCCTTCACTGCCAACCAGGGAATCAGACAACTGACTTTGTGAATGAGAGAAGGTAGGAGTCGTTTTGTGTCTCATCCCCCATGGATGTCGGTGGGCACACTCAGTCTTCTGGGCTAACAATGAGAGCTGACAGGACTGGTCCACTTTGGCGGTCAGGATGGGGGTGGGAGGGTTTTTAGGCCTCTGCTGGCTTCTTACTAACTGTTGAATCAAAGGGATCCATGGAGTCACTGTTGTTTCTCGGTATCTCAGAACTAAGAACATGTTGGCTGCACAACTGAGAACGTGCTAGAACTTCTGCATTGTTGAAGTGTTTAGGATTCAGAACACATGTTGAATCTAAAATCTCAATTTGAAAACCATGCACATTGAACTGCTTTATATAGCACTCATTGTTAAGTGTTCAACATGTCACCAAACTGTATAACATGGTAAACCAATAACATATCTATATTTAAAGGGGACCTATCAAAATAAACTTTGTTATGTCTTTTATACATCAATATGTTCCCCGGTGAGTCAGGGAACTCACGCAGTGTCAGAAAATAAAACCCTCTCTCTTTTCGCCGTACCCAAATCTCTAAAAACGGGGCTACAACGGAGCTGATCCAGATTTGCGTCCGATATGACGTCATATCTGAAATGTGGACCCACGGGCCAATCAGAAAGTTGCTATCAGAAACAATGCCCGACTGTTTTGGACGTAATATGGTCGGTGTTTACATTAGCATCGCTAACACTCAGAGCTAACCTGTGCTTGAGAGCATGTGTGTGAAGAAGCAGGAAGTAGAAAGGAACTCACCTTGTGGTGTAACCGGCAAGAGAGAAAGCCTTTGAGCTCCAGACTGTTTCAGAGAGAATCCTTGATGATCCATGATATGGCGTTTCATCACGGCAGTCTCTCCCGGTAGCATCTCCCGCATGAGCTCAGACCCCTCTTTTTAAAAAAAATGCTTTATACCCTAAATCAGCACTTTTGAAACAGGAAGTGAAATGGAGGGATATGAGGCATGGCTAGAATGGTCTGTTTTGTATTTTGAGCAAAACACTTCATAGACATGTTTTTATATATTTTATATATCTGAGACCTATGCTATTGCCTACAAATAGCACGATAGGTGACCTTTAATAATATATTTAATAATGGGTACAATTCTGACCTTTTAAATCAGGTTATTACTAAACTATCTCTCAAGCATAACTGCTGTTCACATAAGGCTCTTTAAAACCAACCAAATATGTATTTTCTGTTTCTCACCGTATTACTAAAGCAGCCACATGTCAGTGATGAACGACGGAAAGGATCAGTTCTTTGTGAGATTTGCATTTATGTTTCAATGATCATTCAGGTTTTTTCAGTCTTAGATCTTATTTCCATTGGTTCCATTCTGTAGGCATTATATTTCTATCATCTTCAAAATGTTGTTGCAGGTAAAGAAACATTAATCTGATGAGTCAAGACACAAAGTCGAGAGATGATTCGACAGGTGGAAAGAAAGCTCTCCGTTATCCCACAGCGTGAGGAAGAAACACCGAGGTGTACTTATGACTCTGTTAGTAACATCTGGTGCCGTGGACTTGGTCTCATGCTTCTGTCTCTCAGGGGCAAGTAGTTTGATGAACAATGAAAGACAGTCAGGCCAGACAACAAACTGGAACAATTCTATTGATATTCAAGGATACATAGAAGTAACCGTTTCCATTTGTAACTTAAGTTTGGCTTAGGGTTCGCATGTCCTGGGCATCTTTGCCCAAGTCAAAGGAGACGAGCCACACATGTAGATGTGTGTGACTCGCATGTTGTCAGCACTGCAGTGTCTGAGCAGTGATGCCATGGGAGGCAACCACGCAGTGCCTCTTATGTGTCATAGCCGGTTACAGCTAACATCCTTCTCTGATCCTTTAGATTAGTTCATGCTCATATCTGAACGACGTCAGGCAGTAATCAGAAGACGTATTGATCTTTGAGTTGATAGACATTGATCCCTATTCTAGTTTCGATGAAGCAGGCGGCTGAATCTGATGTTCCACACATACAGACTCAGGAGCTAAGGGAGCTCAACCTTTTGCAGATATTCTCTGATGCTATGCTGGGGACAGGTATGGCATCTGTCCATATGTGGAGCGTGTTAAAAAAGACCACAAGCAAAGCAATTCTGTACTCGAGAAAAACAAATCGACTATTTTGTCATCTGAATCTATGAGAGTTTGTAAAGGAACAAGAAAGCTACAGCTTTATGAGAGGACAGAAACCCCTACTACTTGGTGTCTTTTACCATTCCAAACATGTTATATCTACGCTAATGCTTTAGCAGGTTCTCTGCTGTGTGAGGTCCTGCCAGCCCAGTGTTCAATCCGTCTACTTCTGACTTTGTCCAAGTTCCAAACTCAAATTTATTTGTGTGTTTTGTTAAATGCTCACATTGTGTTGTTAATCATGGCTCAGTATGAGTGGTGCATTCAGTGTCCGGTCAGTTGAGTAGGACTTCAGAGCCCTGGGGGAGTTCAGTAGACTAGTTTGGGTTCACACCTCAGCCATCATGGTCTGTCATTGTGAGTCGGGCTTGGCTTGGGCATGTTAAGGTACAGAGTGTGGGTGTTTCTCAATGTCGAGCCAAGCTGCTCCAGAGCCACTATTTCTAGCATACTACGTCATCGAGTGCAGCCAAAGTACTGTTCCAATGTCCAGCAGACTTGGAATTCTACCGAGACCGGCGTACTTCATAGCAAGACATTTCGAGGCTGCGCATGTGTATACTCTGCGGTCTTAAAATCCCCACAATGCTTTGCGCACGGACCAATTTCCCCAAATATTGTGGCGGAAAATGTAAGGCGGGGCCTCTCATATGACGCACACTTGCTAGCCTGTTCCACTCTTCGTTTTCCGAATGCCAGGAAGTATTCTTGCCTCGCTTCTGAAGCAAGTGACTCGGAAGACATGTGCTACCAAGCAAGCGTACTCGACATTGAGAAACACCCTCTGACTGCCGTATGGCGCATTTCCACTACAGCCCGGTTTAAGCGTACCGTGCCGGCCCGTTTTTGGTTGAGTTTCCACTAGGTCTAGTTCCGGCTAGCGGGTACTTTTTCACAGTTCTTCTGGCTCTCCAAAATCAAGGTTCTTTCCGGGCCAACAACCAGGCTGAGTATGCTAAACTATTGAGAGAATCGCTGGCAACTACAGCAAAATTAACATATTTTACCGTGATTTAATTGTAATACACGTTTCAAAATGATGCCGAAGCAACAACATACTGATACCGGTTAGTAAAATATGAGGAGCTGTGAGCTCTGAGGGCTAACGGCTAATGGCTGATGTTGGTTTTGTGTTTCGCATTGAAGATGACGTCACGGCTCCGCCTACACTGCGTTACTATAGATACTACCCCAGTTCTTAAACTGTAATGGAAACGCAGCATAAAGTGAGCCAGGCCTAACGAGGCCTAGCCATACCGTACTAAGCCGAGCGAGGCCCTGCAGTGGAAAAGCGCCATTAGTGTGCTTCAGACAGTGCTTTTCATGTTGCCTAACATCTTAAACCTGCGTTATGAGGGCGCTATCACATCGACAATTTATCACGTCTGACAGGTTCATGATTAAAAGAGGCGATATAAGGTTGGGTTTGAACTTTTCTCTGAAAAACGTTCTTGTGTACAGCTGATTCCAAAAACGGAATGACTTTGAGGGGAGACTGTCTGAAGGTGCATGCAACATCTCCATTTGTACAATTCATCACATCTCTACAAGGTCAGGGTACAGGGGGGCATTTGAAGCTGAATATGTCTAAGGGTGGGGGCCTTGAGTGTAGAAGGGTTTGGGTTAGAGTAGTGGAGAGTCCCCCGAAGCCCCATTCAGCTTATCTCCTACGCACCTCACCTTTCTCTTTTTCAGTCTGCTGCCTTTCCTGATGGGGATACCACATGGATATTGCAGTCAATTTAAATATTTGGTAAACCCAACAGTTACTCCCGATCACCCTGCTGATCCCACACCAGTGTGGTGTGAGAAAAGACGACGTCACCACTGTCTGTTAACACCATTTGGTAAATGCAAACGCGTTGTCACTGGTTTTCAGGAGAATCCCTCTCCCAGCCCAAGTGTTCCATGTGATAGACGATGGCTTCCCCCATCTGTCCTACCCAGCTTCAGATTTAGATATTCACGAGAGCATTAGCACCTCTGAAGAACACAGTGGGCGAGGCCGTTGCTGTAGGTGAGCTGTTTCTTTGTCATCACCTGATCTCACTTTGTTTAGAGGATGCTGTTTGGGAAACAATAAGTCGCCAGAACGCTGACACCTCCTCATCTCCACCGCTCCCACGGTTTCTTTTGTGTTGCCATAAGTTAGTCTTTCTCTGTTAGTGCGCTGGGCTAATGCTAATGCTAATAATGTTAATGCGAGCTAATAAAATGGCGGCTTCACAAACCTTTTTGGAAGTTTTACGGGGCGTGGTTTGCAACCCGCCCAGCCAATCAGACATGGGAACCTTTTCCTCCCACGAAAGTGCAGGGACTGAAAAAGGGGTGGAACGGTTCTCATCAACTAAATTCTAATTCCGGATTTTTTTGGTGTGAACGCACATTTTCAGAACTATATCGGAACCATACTGGACAAAGTACTCCGGTGTGAAAGCGCCTATTGAGGACTACAGGTTAAAGCTTTTTATATTTTGAGATTGCTGATTTTCAGTGTAGTTCTTTAGAGCCTCTGAATTCACCAGCCATGTTGTTGACACCGTCTTGGAAACACGGTCGTGCACAAGCCGCAGGAACATGCAAGAAAACTGAATGCACAAGAGTTATCCATGAGGAACGCTAGTTGAGCAGCTTTGGAAATGAAACCTGATGTGCCAGAAACTTGTTTCTGATGAACCGCTATTGGAAACCATTTAGAAAAGGTAAAGCACAAGGCACACATACTTACTACAACACGACACTCTAAAACTAATGCCTTGGCTCAACAAAGAACATCAACGCAACAGTTTGCATCGATGTTTATTGAGTTAAGACAAACTTCTAATGAAATTGTCTTAAAGCAACAAAGTAATTTGAGTTAGGGGAGAAGGCTTTTCCTCTACAGTCAGAGGTGTTTTTAATTACCACTTACTTCATAGTTGGAGCATAAACACAAGTTTTGAAGTTGATTACTCAAAAGATTAAGTTGTTCCGACGAGTTGTACCACATGATTTAAAAGGGATTTTAAGTTGTATGTACTTAATTACCATCATTGTGAACACACATTTTTAAGTGGACAACCATTTATAAATTAAGTTGCTCCAAATATATTGTATTCAATAGTTTCTTTTCTTAGCTTTTTCATGTTTTTGCCTTTAAAGAAATTAATTGATTCCACAACAAGAATATTAGGAAATTCACTTTTTATGTTGAACTGAAGTTGTTTATTTCAACACCTGATGTTTCAATCAGGAGAGAATTCATTTTGTTTGAACCTTTATTGACACATGCCATACTGTATGATAAGGTGCATGAACACCTGAAGTCACAGCTGACTGCAAGAGAGAGGAGAACCATTTTATAGTGTGGCTGCAGCTCGCTGATTGGCTGCTGGAGAATGAGGTGAAATGTAATAGGTTAAAGAGAACGCCTGTGATGAGCTGGTTATATGCAGCTGCGGAGTGAATGTATACACACCCAGTCTTCCTGAAAGAACTTGCGCTGAGCTTCATTTCAATCTTGAGAAAAAAGATAAACAACACAAATTTAAATTTCCCCACAAATAATAAATAATAAACACATTAGCCATATTACCATGGGACACGGGGACACAGCTAATACATGCTGCCATCACATGAGGTTAGAGGCCTTTGCAGATTTAAAACCAGTGCCTAATATCTAACATCTGTAAAGTCTTTGTAAAACTACAGATCAAACTCTCAATGGCCGCCAGTCTGCAGATCTCTCATCCGTTTGGCAAAAGATGTAACAAAGATGTTTCCACTGCCGACAGTCGTTGTTTCAGACAGTAAGAACACATTTAACGCAGAATGCTCTTTCATTTGTTTCCCTCGACCTCGATGGCTGCATCGTGCGGTCAGATCCTGGGTGGACCGGTCACTGAGGAAGGCCATATTCATGTCCTTTTGAAGCACTTTAAATAATAGGTTAGCTCATCAGAGATAATGAATTAGGTGCATACTTTTTAAACTGTCACTCTTAGCGAATTCAGAGCCATTATTACCAGCTGCTAAAGCAACGCTGCTATTGTTTTCACCTATTGAGTCTGCATGTGTGTGTCGTCATGGCAACGTGGTCCTGAAGACACACAGAGGTGCTTTTGAGTACTTTGACTAGTGTTTAAATGCATGTGGACAGATTTGGTCAATCCCAACCGTGCAAGTTTTAGTGTATCTTCTCATCTTTTTGCAGGTTCACAACACGTGAACTGGTTAAGTGAGAGCAGAAGCCACTTTTCAAATGTTGCACAATCCTTTTCCCATGCCATCGCTGTCAACACCTATCCATGCTGAACGTTGCTAAGACATTATCGATTGGGGCGTGGCCAAAAGTGCAATATGCTTCAGAATGTAGCTGACAGAGAGCAGTGCTTTTGTCCTGTGTCACTGGGCCCGTGGATTTTATGTTATTTCAAGATTTTTAATTATGTGGCTAAACTCCTTGAAAGGGTCCTCTTCCTTTTCTCCGAGGTACACGACTAGGCAGTGGATGGCTAGTTCTCTGCGTACTTCAATTGAATTGTGCTATTTTTGAAAAAGGAAAAAAAGAGAAATGACCTAAATGAATATATTCTGAATGGGTGACTGCCAACAACTTGCATTTCAATGACAACTCTAAATAAGGATCCTACCTCAAGAAGCATCCTTGATCTGCTTCACGAGATTCATTTTGAATAAAAAGCGATATCACAATAGTAACCAAAGTATTTTTACTCTCACAGTAGCCTCTACTACTTTGTATCCTCTCACCAGTGGCGGCCGTCCCATACGGGGCCGCCCCCCCCTCTTCCTACATGTTTGATTGTCATTAAAAAATTAAAAAATATATTTAAAAAATATATTTTTTCTTTTTAATGAATAAGGTAAATATTATATAGTTGGTATCAGTAAAATGTATAATCTACAATAAAATGTCGTTTAAAATTGTTTTACGATGTCTAAAGTTACTGATAAGTCACATGTTTCCTGCCTGGTCGCAGCGTGTATCATGACCCTCTCTCGTCCGGGCGGTAGAAAGGAGCCCTCAGCCAGAGCAGCAGCAGCCAACAAGCTGACTGTTGCTATCTGTATACTATGCCGCCGAAACATAATTTCAGCCAATCAGCGTCGTCAGATCTGATGCTCAAAGGGCGCCGTGTCAGCGCCCTGGCCTGTGTGTCTGTGAGTTGTTTGGACTCGTATCCAAGGTGACGCTACAGTAGTTGTCGAGGATGGCTGCGTCTCGGTGCTAGTGGATCGCCAGAGCTGTATTAACATTGACATGCTTATTGTAGTTGTGAGGGCAATGCCTGTAGCGCCATGGAGCATGTGTGTGGGCTGGACCTGTGTTTTACAGGAAAGGAGTGAGCAGAGGGTGGAGTTGTCGATTCTTGTTCAGTTTTCATCTTTCTCACCCTCTCAAACTTTGAGTTGCGCGCGCTGCTAAAGAGACGTGCTACCATGGAAACCCAACAATGGTGTAGCTGTATTAAAGTCCGAGTGGAAACAGTCGTGAGTAAATCTGATTTTGTCAGAAAGTGGGAGAAATGCGGGAGTCTCCGTGAAAATCGGGAGGGTTGGCAAGTAACACACACACACACACACACACACACACACACACACACACACACACACACACACACACACACACACACACACACACACACACACACACACACACACACACACACACATAATGTTCATATGTAGTCTCCTGATTTTAAATGGGAATTAAATCATTGGAGTGTTCCCAAAGCACCAGTGTTCTGCAGTTTGTGTGGGCCTACTGTACTGTTGCACAGTTTTGGAAGATTCATAGCTCACCACACTGAAGATTATGGATTATCTCATATTTTTAAGCCTCAATTTGTCCTCCCCCCCACACACCCTCTAACATCACCAGAAGTCATCATTTAAGGGGTCATTTCTCAAAAAATTCTGATCTCCCGGACCGCCCTAGTGTGGTTTGGTCACCATTTCCATAGCCCCACCAAAAAAATATTTTACACCAGCCGCCACTGCCTCTCACATAACTATTCACAGTTCAAAGGCTGCAACTACAAGGCTATCTACGAGGGATGTAACGATACCAAAAACTCACGGTACCATAATATCGCGATAAAAAGTCCACGGTACGATATTTATCGCGATATTGAAAAATAAAACTTTTAACTTTAACTTTTTTAATCATTAAATAATAAATCTGATTTGTACAGCATTTTAGTAGGATAGTAGTATTTTCAACAATATAATAATCAGACCCTGCAATTGAATAAATCAAGTTTCACTTTAGTTTTTCAAGTAACTCAACTCTAACTCACTCACTCACTCACTCACTCACTCACTCACTCACTCACTCACTCACTCACTCACTCACACTCACTCACTCACTCACTCACTCACTCACTCACTCACTCACTCACTCACTCACCCACTCACTCACCCACTCACTCACTCACTCACTCACTCACTCACTCACTCACTCACTCAGCATCATCAAGGTTATCTTTTAGGAATATGAACACGTCCACATTTCCAGGTAGAAGCTGGGATGTTTGAGCGTTTACAAAACCCCCTGCTGTGGAACAAACTCTCTTGCTTGGTACTGGTGTTGCTGGGACAGAGAGATGGGCAGTGGGTCAAACTGAGCATTGTCTCTCCACCACTTCAAAAACAATACTGTTGTTGCCAAGAAGGTGAGGCTTATTGACAGGGTGGGATATACATATACTGTTGGTACGTGTCCATGTCTCTAGGTACATGTAGCCCTGTAAATACGATGTCCTTTTGTCCTTATCTGTTGTTTTATGTTCATGTTGTAACCTACTTGCTGCCATGTTGGACAGCTCTCCCTTGAAAAAGAGATAGATGATCTCAATGGGACCACCTGGTTAAAAAAAGTTTTTTTTTTTTTTTTAAATGTAAAAAAAATTGTATTTAATTTTTTTTTTTACATCAAGGTAGATTTAGTCAGTCTCACGACGGTAATGAGACATTTATTTACCGCGATATTCGATATATCGTTACATCCCTACTATCTACTGTATTTGAATGACAAAAGATGACACTCACCTTAAAATGTCCTTTGTATATTTCTATTTGTCTTAACTGTGGGAACTTGTCCCGGCATGTTGAGTGGGAGTGGACTTGAACTTCTTAACTCAAGGTGTAGAACAAAGTTATCAAGCCGATTGCATTACTTACTACAACTTGAATTTAGTTTGAAGTCAATTAACGCGGAAATCAGAGTTCAAATGACACACAATATTAAGTTGATGTGATTACCAACATTATTACGTCAACACAACTTACAAATTAATGTTTGCAACTTAAAACGTTTATCTAAATCAATTAACTCACATTTTTATCTTGCAACCATGCATTAATGAAGTGGAGGTGAAAGGTCGCCTGAAGTTGTTTCCGAGTGTATCTTCAGGCTCACTCTTCGCTCTTCTCTCAGTGAAGAAACACGGTAGTATTGCATGGAGACTTGTTGTTATCTTGAAGGATCAGTTGCCTCTCGGCAAACAGTCAACATGTGTCATCCACACTCTCTTAGTCACTATGTGAACCAGGACACTGCTTATACCTAATAAGTCCATGTGCAATATATAATAACAACAACAGGCCTGAACATGTCAAGTTGTACTATGAAGGACATGTGCTACCAGCCGGGGTGTAACCACAATACGAGCCATGTTGAGTGGGTTCCAGCTGGCATCCTTTGTTGTCATATAAACAGCACTTGTTTACTTAATATGTCAGGACCTGCATGTTATCCTTGAATATCCCTTAAATACATTTTAATAAATAAAAAAATACATTTTGATTATTGTTTGCAAATGATATATCTCTATGATATTTCTTTTAGCATTGTTGTAATTGAACCTGTTTTATTTAGAGAGCAAAGTGACATGTTCAAGAGTTTTGGCCTATTTTACATTTGAACCCTCACAAGAACCTGTTAGTTTCTTCTGACCCACAGAACCTCAACAGTAAACATTTCTTGCCTCATGGATGTTTTAATAATACTCAACTTGCCTTCCTTTGAGTTCCCTCTTAATAATAAAAGCCAGATGATTGAATTGAAATCAATCGACCCGTCAGAGAACGAGTTTCTCTCATATGATCCATGCCATGCCCAGATGTGTGATAACTCCTGCAGTAAGTCACGACTGAGCATCGTGTCCAGAACGGGCTGGACTAGAATGAGGATCCGTCTCCTTCCATCTTCTTCTCGAGCCTCTCAATGGTCGTGCTGCGTCCTGAGCAAGCGCTTCACCCCGCCTCCTTCTCCTGTGGGTGCTCTGCTTCTCTCACGTGTCTCTCGTCTCCGGGTCTCCTCGTCCTACTCATGGTCTGTCCGTGCTCTGGTCCGTGCTCTAGCTCCCACGTCTTTGAGACGCATGCTGATCAGATATCAAGTTGGCTAAAGATATCGCCAACATTTAGTATCACCTCTTCCATTGTAGACACTTTTCATGGCACTACGTCTATTTATATAGAATTTATAGTTTAAAATACGACTACTCTGCAATATGTTGCTTCTCAGTGTGCATGTATGTACAGTATGCACTGCAGGAAAGTATAACTGATGACACATACCTGCGTTGGAATGCATCAAAGTATTTGTATAAGCTATAGTGACTGGCTCTCTCAACATGTAAGTGTGTCTCCTCCCTCGTCTCTGTGTGTTTATGGGCCCTCCACTGATGTAGTACTGCACCTTCAGAAGGCTGTGGGAACTCACAAAGGACACGTTATCACATCTAAAGGGCAACCCGACAGTCAGGGAAGAGGATTAGGGCACATCGAAATATTTAAAAAGCTGACCAAAAGTGTTTGCTTGTTTTACTTCTGAGGAAAAGGCCTGAAGTGTCCGAATGTAGACTTTAATCTCAGAGCTCTGAGGTAGAAACTATTCGGACTTGTTTCTAATAAGCTTTGAATTCAGAATATAGTCTTCAGGTAAAGTGTGAAAAGAGATCAAAGTGGCTCTAATGCTCTTCTACAGACAACAAGGAGCCTTCAGGCCTGGCAGTGTGTTAAAGGTACAGCAAGTACACGTCCATCTGTGCTCTGTTGGTTCATAGTGAAACCCCTCCTCTCTGTCCTCCTGACTCCTCTCTGTCCTCCTGACTCCTCTCTGTCCTCCTGACTCCTCTCTTCTCTCTGTCCTGACTCCTCTCTTCTGTCCTCCTGACTCCTCTCTGTCCTCCTGACTCCTCTCTTCTCTCTGTCCTGACTCCTCTCTGTCCTCCTGACTCCTCTCTGTCCTCCTGACTCCTCTCTTCTCTCTGTCCTGACTCCTCTCTGTCCTCCTGACTCCTCTCTGTCCTCCTGACTCCTCTCTGTCCTCCTGACTCCTCTCTTCTCTCTGTCCTGACTCCTCTCTTCTCTCTGTCCTGACTCCTCTCTGTCCTCCTGACTCCTCTCTGTCCTCCTGACTCCTCTCTTCTCTCTGTCCTGACTCCTCTCTGTCCTCCTGACTCCTCTCTTCTCTCTGTCCTGACTCCTCTCTGTCCTCCTGACTCCTCTCTGTCCTCCTGACTCCTCTCTGTCCTCCTGACTCAGGGGGACGGGTTCTGTTCCAATGCTCCAACAGGAGGATATTTATAGCTGATTAAATTATGTGGACTGACACTAACCAACAGTGTGTGTGTGTGTGTGTGTGTGTGTGTGTGTGTGTGTGTGTGTGTGTGTGTGTGTGTGTGTGTGTGTGTGTGTGTGTGTGTGTGTGTGTGTGTGTGTGTGTGTGTGTGTGTGTGCGAGTGTGTGTGTGTGTGTGTGTGTGTGTGTGTGTGTGGCGTACGTGTGTGTGCAATCCGTAAGATGGCAGAGCTCAATGAGTCATGCAGAAACACAAAAACATACACACAGTCATTCTGGTTTCAGATGACTGTGTCCTAATTGCATTGCACTATAAGTCCATACAAGTACACACACACACACACACACACACACACACACACACACACACACACACACACGCACACACGCACAACTACAAGTTCGCAGGGGGAATGCCAGTTCTATCCAATCCTCTTACAGCACTGACAAGACTACACACACACACACACACACACACACACACACACACACACACACACACACACACACACACACACACACACTGATAAGAGAAGGATAGACTTCAGTTACTTAGACCAGTGTGTGTGTGTGTGTGTGTGTGTGTGTGTGTGTGTGTGTGTGTGTGTGTGTGTGTGTGTGTGTGTGTGTGTGTGTGTGTGTGTGTGTGTGTGTGTGTGTGTGTGTGTGTGTGTGTGTGTGTGTGTGTGTGTGTGTGTGTGTGTGTGTGTGTGTGTGTGTTGTAACATGTACCCGTTGAACAGGTTACATGTAGCTTCTACTCGTTCTCTGCGAGGGTGAGATGAGGTAATAGTAAGGGTAGTGTCATGTCAATGAATGGAGATTAGCCTAGTTTAGCATAAACAGCTAGCCTGCCTCTGTCCCAAGTTCAAAATACCAACATCTCTCAAGCTCACAAACATGTTATAGCTTGTTGTTTCCTCTGTGGGTTCTAAAGGGTGAGTTACGTGCCGGAACTATTATTTGACGCATAAATACATCATCCCAGCGCTCCAGTCGGCGTTGCTCCACACAGCCTGACCGTGACGTAGCCTCACCAGCTCCCAGCCTCCTCTTTGTGTGTGCTCACACCTGGCACAACAAGGTCTACGGAGCTGGTTTGCAGAAATAGTTCTTCTTACAGTATTTCTCTTCATGTCCTTGAAGCTACATGTCACATGTAGCTACAGCAGCTACATGTTGCATGTAGCTACAGCAGCTACATGTTGCATGTAGCTACAGCAGCTACATGTTGCATGTTCAGTAAAACTCCTTAGCCCAATGCACCCACCTTGTTAACCTTTCACCCCCCACTCTCCATCTTATAGGAGCAGACAGCTTTCCAGAAGTCCTTTAGAAGTCCAATAGAGTCAGTGTTAGTGACAGTACAGACTAAAGTACAACACATCATAAGAGTAAGTGTAATGTATGAAATATTACGTAAGAGGAATAGGACCAAATGTGAATTTTTGTTTGTATCTGAAGTGCATTTTTTTTTGTTCCGATAGAAAGTCTGAGGTTAAAGTCAGTTATTTTTTCATAGAGTTTCAAGATAAAAGTCAGAATTCTGACTTTTTCTCACAATTCTAACTTCAGAAACTCTCATCCTCTTCTGTAAATATAGAGACAAGCACATGTTAGTAATACTCAGTATAATCAAAATAAGTAGCAGCATTTTTAAGTGAACCTATAAGGGGTTGACATTGTAACTAATGTATGTTTGTATTGCACATAACATGATGATTGCATTGTACTGAAGTAGCAGCAGAATAATAAACAGTGTGTATTGTGGGGGGGTCTACGAGGGGCCGCAGTGGTTTTAGAGTCTACCGCTGCAGGAAGGAAGGACCTGTGTTATCTCTCCCTGAGACAGCCGGGGGGAGGGGGAAGCAGCCTGTCACTGAAGGAGCTGCTCAGAGGAGACATGTCCCCTCAGAGGAGACATGTCTTGGGGGGACATGTTGCCTGCAGGGAGGACAGCTTATATATACCCCAAAAGGCCCACTTGAACCCTCAGACAGCCACATGAATGACGAGAGATACGCAGCTACTTCCTGCAGCAGCCACACTTTAGTAGACCTCCACACATATACAGTAACTCCCCTGTGGTGCAACATCACCTATGTGCAATATATATATTTATACCGATTTATCATTTGTATTATCACTATCAATAACTGTGCAATATACTTGTTACTTTCATTACTGTAACCTGGCTGCTATCACGCTATCTCTACATGCTACACTTGTTTTTTATTTTATAAAAAATAAAACCCCTGGTACTGTGCTTATTGTTGTCCACCAACAGGGGTACTTTGTATTTGTGTCATTTCTATCTATGATATTTTATCCATGCCTCTTAATTAATATGTTGTCTCTTTACTTTTGCTGTAACAATGTCCCCTCTGTGGGACTCATGGAGAGGTTCTGGTTCTGGTTCTGAACTCTTTCTTTCTGTCTGAACAGAACCTGCTGGAGAGCTGGAGACGGACTCACTCAGCCCAATGGAGGACGGAGAGGAGAAGGAGAGGGGCATCGTGGGACTGCAACACGACAGCAAGTGCCAACCAGGACAACCAGCCCTCATGGACTCCCAGAATTCCATACCTGAAACAGGACAGAACGGAGTGGCGGTCAGTCCAGAGATGGAGGAGAAGGGAATGGAGGAAGGAGACTTGAAGAAGGAGGTGGAGGCCGAGGTGAAGGTGGAGCTGTGCCAGTCAAGCCACGGCCTGCAGGTGAGCTTCATCCGAGGCACTGACCTGTTCGGATACGTGGGCATCGAGGCAGTGCTGGACCAGATGAGGCGCAAGACCATGAAGGCCGGCCTGGAGTTCAACATCATGGTGGTCGGTGAGTCTGAGACACGACTCCTGCTTCGTTAAGTGACATCGTCTTTGTGCTCGTGTACTGCACACAGAACTAGCACTGCGAGTGTGTGCCGGTCTACAGAACGCCTGTGTCTGATGTCGAGGGTTTGCCAGTTCTTCTGGCTGCCCTCCGTGATGCACGTCGATGGACACTTTGCCTCGATCCTTGCTCACGCCATTTAATTTCAGAGGTCAGACCTGGGTGTGTTTACCTCATCCAGTAGCACAAGCCAGAAGAAGAGGGATGAGCGCAGCAAAGTAGTGTCCTTGTTTACAGCGTTAGCAGTCACCTCAGGTAGCCCGGTTTGTAACTACGGTAACAGATGTACAGTTGATATAATGTGACACACATCATACAGAAGAGCTACAACAAATACATGATCTGTATGGCGAGGTGTCTCCGAGTGTCCATAGCTCGCTGGTAGGGACCCAGGTCTGAATAGGACCCAGGTCTGAAGAGGACCTGTGGGTCTTTACGGACGCTGTCCCCTCTGTCTCCCCGTTCCATCTCTCTGATAAAGGATAAAACTGTCCCAAAATTGGTCTTTTATTAACGAAGAAAAGTCAAGAGGCACTTTCTCTGTGGGCCTGCATGCGCTCCCGTGCTGTGGCGCAATGCCGTTTACGATCAGAAGAGTTTCGCTCTGAGGAGGTCTTACCTGACCAGGTGTGATCAATCCACCAGACCTGTGGCTTCAATGACAGGCTTTCTTCATCCCCACCGTTTGACTGCTTAACGTAACTTAGCACCTCTAAGCGTTGCTACTCCCCATTGGGCCGTTACTGGTAGCTTTTCATAAGCTCTGAGGGACTGAAGTATTTATTTCAGAGAAAATTGTAGTACCAACCTCAAGTATCAGACAGGCAACCCTGAGGGAAGGTATCAAGGGAGTACGTAAAGTAGAGAAGTACAATATAGTCACTAGGTAATTTGACTTTTAAATATATACATGTTTCAACATTTAAAAATGCATGTAAAGACCAGCCAGGGTTGCCTGCCTGTCATTGGCAGGTTTCTAAAAGACACCAAATGCACGACAACATGTTTTCTTTCATGTGTGGAAACAGTGTCTAACACATAAAGGAAAGTGGGTGTGTGGGTGTTAGCCAACTTCTACCCATTCAAACCCACCCTGCATTGCGGCAAGCTTACAGTTGACCAGCGGCGAGGCTCACGTGATGCCACCAGGTCACTGACGGGTTGTAGGGTTTCCCTTTTCACCTAAATACAAATCAACTCAAAAGCAATGTCCTATATATACACATGGCATCGTCAACATATGCTCTGTGTCATGATATGTGGCTGCTGGGTCTCTTCCTCTTTGAAATATATAGTTTGCTGTTGGTACTGGAAGAGGAAGTATGATTCTGGAAGGGAAGTGGTTTGGAGGGCTGGGGCTGTCGCTCCTCCCTGCCACACGACGAGATGAGAAACACTTCCCCTGCCAGTGGACTGAAACAAGAAGTTTCCTCTCGATAATTCAATCGAGATCCAAACTGAACTAGAGGAGGTCTCTTTAAGTAATTCTAATAACCATATCTATTGAATTCAGAATATGTAGATATGAAGAGGCGGAACGTGACACACGCCTGTTACCATGGGAACACCATCTTTGTATCATCTTATAAACCTACTACGGTTATACAGTTACCGATTCAGACACACAGCACTCTGAGAAACACAAGCATCCATGTGGAGTGGGAACTATGACTATTTCTCACCTCCAGATCTTTATTAAAGCAGCTTTAAAAATGTTTTACAACGTTAGTTCTTGTTTAATCAAAAGAGTGGTAATTGATGTCCAAAGAGTGAATTATTCCATTAAGTCAGTATTCCATTACTATTATGTTTATATTTAAGTTTATCTTTTCCTTGAGCACTCTTACTAATTTTATAAAGATAAAGCAAAAATAATAACGCATTTCTAATTCTGATTCTGACGTACTATGTGTAGAGTTGTTGCTAACCATGACGGGAAACCTAGTGTTTAGTGTTTAATATGTGGTTGGGGTTGGGGGGGGGGTTGTGCGTCTGAACCACTAATCCAGGTCTCTTCTCAGATAAGGAGACATGGAGTATACAACCCAGCGTTCAGATGCTTAGATGATGTTTGAAGCTCTGGTTCTGTGTCTGCAGGTCAGAGTGGGTTGGGGAAGTCCACGCTGGTCAACACTCTGTTCAAGTCCAAAGTCAGCCGGAAGTCGTGCACGAGCAACTACGAAGAGAAGATCTCCAAAACGGTCAAACTGCACTCAGTCAGCCACGGTAAGACTTTGTCTCCTCTCGTCTTTCTCTTTCTGCTACAGCTGACTACATGTGTTCAGTGTGAGGAGGTCATGACTGAAGATAACTAGCAGACAGCACTGACATGACATGACACGACACTTGTTAGACGCTTTTCTCCAAAGCGACTTACATACTCATCACTGTGGACGATCCCCACAGGAGCACTTTGGGGTGAAGGGTCTCAGGGACACAACGACATGCTGACTGCAGCGGGGTTTGAACCTGTGCCCCCCTGATCCCAACACCAACGCACAAGCCCACTGCGCCACACACCTCCGTGTGTGTGACATCATCCTTTTACATTAGTTGTTCTTTAGCTTCTTGTCTCATGACCAGAAACTCCAGCTTGGGCTGTCTGTTGCCTTTCAAACAACCACATGTTAGCGTTATCATAGTTAGCACGTTAGCATACAGATGTCTGAAATTGCACTCAGTGGCTGTGTCATCACCACCACATGTTGGGCTCCTCAGCACTTCCCAGAACTCAGCCAGAGGCCATGCTGAGCTCGCAGCCTGTAGAGAGAGGAGCATCTGGGAAGGGAAGGCTAGCTAGCTAGCAGCGATATCATCTGCGGTACTAAAGCATTACAGACTGCGCCGTTAACCCAATACAAACGTATGTGGATTTCTTTTCAACACCATTACAGTTTTACATTTACATATCAAACACAAGAATAACTTTTACTTCTATAGTGCTGCTTTCACTGGAGGAGTCGCGGCTAGTTGCGTAAGTTTCGTTTTGAAGTACTGATGTAAAAAGACATTTGGCCAAAGAAACATATGATCTGTCTCTCGTTGTTATAAGAATGCTCATCATCCGTGACTTAAAGAATGTGAAGCCGCAGACCATGACACGGTCCATACACATGTTCTCCTGCACTCTCACAGTTCTCTCAGTGTGAATACAGGCCTGTCACTTTTACACTCTGCACACGCTGGAACAGAACGCAGGAAAACTGTTCAGGAAAACTCTGTCTAGGTATACATGTGAACATTTACAGCATTGCAGGAAAAAGCCTAAATATGGTCACAACATTCAGAAGCAAATTGTGGATTCCTAGTTGAATGTTAGTCTTCGTACTGTCAGACATCCCAAGTCTGGGTCCCTAATGTAAATCTGACAAGCTATTTTAAACAAGAGCACGTAAAGGGGTCATGAAACAGGCAGTTTTCATGTTTCACTTCACTTTTTCAAAAGTTATGACTGTACTAAAAGGGACCACCAAAATGTTGGGGTTCTAGTATGAGCAAGTCTGGTTATAACAATAATTCATGATAATAAATAATAATAAACTATTCATATTTATAAAATCCTAAATAGAAGTTGATAATAACTGGCCCGACAGTGAAGTGCACACTTAACATCTAGGAAGAGATCTTTAGTAACCTGTGTGTGGGACGGAGGAGAATGGTCCCTTAGTTGTTTACCATGTAGTTAGCTCGATGCTAACTTGTTGGATGCTATAGTTGAGTTTAGCCGACTGCGGCTAACTGCTGATGTCAAAGGTCACAGGCTACAGTAACCAATAAGTATTGTCGGTAACATGGCTGTCCTCAGGCGGGGCACTTACAATTGTAGAAACAGGAAGTGGTTTAAGATAAAACAAAAGAGGATGTGAAATTAGGATGCATGGGTTAGTTGCCATAAAATGAAACCGTTTGACAATATGCTCAAAGTGTTTCTGTTCGACAGCAATACAAATGCATTTATTTATTTCTGGGATTAAACTTCAAACACAGAAGACAATTGACGTGACAGTTGTTAGGAGATTTAGTGGACAACTCGTCCGCTTTCTTAAATATCCTCGCGTCCCTACACAAGCCGTTATCTTACATGAAGGAAACCCAGAGCATACAAGTAACCGTTTAACAATAATCCACTTTAATGGTAATATCCAATGCAATACAATCAAATACATTACCATACACAACCATATCGTATCATATGTGTAATGTCAGGAGTTTGGCCTACTCCTGGCTCCTGCCCACAGGCCGCCAGACCTCCAGTCCCAGCGACGCGAGAAGAGAGAGGCAGAACACAGCGGGGTTCCTGTCTATATACCTCGCTGACCCAAGGAGGAGTTATCTGCGCCTCCCTTCCAGACCAGTGATTGGCTGCCCAAATTATCATCAACACCCCACATCAGGGATGACTGTATGTTAACTCCTGACCTTCCCCCTCTTCCTTTGTCCTCAAAAAACCACATGTTAGCAGGCCCAAAACCAGCCCAGTTTTCTACACAAATCATTTTCAAGCTTCTTCACAGTTTGCATGAATACATACAAATATTTCCTTACAATTCCCTCTTTTGCACTCTTAAAAAAAGAGTGCAATTTACACAAGGCACTTGCAAAAAACTGCATCCTTGTCTGCTGAGTCTCCATACTTTTTATTCTCAGTGTCCACAGTGAAGGGCACTCCGTCCAGGCTCTCGTTGCAGATGACGCAGCGGAAGCAACCGGGGCGGTAAGACTTCCCCAGGGCCTGCCGGCCTGCATGTCCATGATTAGATGTCCACCTGCGTTGCACTTGTCTGCAGACTGCTGGAACCCAGAGTACAGAAAGTCCTCTTCACAGAAAACCCTTCCTGCGTCATAGTAGAACGCCTTCCCTACTACAGGCGCTGCAGGTGAAGCAGCTGTCATGGTAGAGGCTGCCCATAGCTTGGCAGGCCTGGCTGGCTCCATACACCGTCTTGTTGCACTTAACACACACTCCTGTTTCAGCGGAGAGTGGAGTCCCCTGTGCCGTCCTGGCTTGCCGTGTCTTTGTCCCCTCTGATCCGCTGACGGCGGCTTCTGGGCTGCCTGCTAGAGAGATGTCTTCCTTCTCCTCCGGCTTGCTGATGGCGGCTTCCGAGTCGATGCTGAATAGATGTCCTCCCGATCTTCCTTCTCCGGTCCGATGATGATGCCTCCCGGGACGACTGCTGGATGGATGTCCTCGAGGTCCTTCTCCTCCAATCCGCTGATGACAGCATCCGAGTCGACCTCCATGACGAGAGCCAGATCTGTCCTGATGTCGTCTAGGGTCCTCGCAGGTGTTTTCCCCCGCCGCACACTGGCTCCGCACAGTGGTACCAGTTGTCCCCCTTTCCTTGTAGGCGGACGGCATGGGATGTCCTCTGGGTCACTCGGTCGGGGCCGGAGAGCCTGGGGTTGACAGTCAGCCTCCTGCGTCTCGGGTCCCCCTTTTGGCATCCACAACCTGTGTGGAGAAATCTGATACAAATCCCTCAAGCCTACGCTCCGGGCTCTGGGGCCCTCGGCTGTTTGACCCACCAGTGCGTGGCAACTTGGAGCCTGTTGGTGGGGTGTCTTAAAACAACAGACGTCTGAGCACAGGTTTTCTAAATTAATTGTGCAGCTTCAGAATCTTAATACTTGGACTGTGCCCACTAAATAAGAACCACAACATCTTTAGGTAAACTAAATAACATATTTCAATAGCTCTGAATTTCTGACAAGCATCTGTATTTATTTAAATGAAATCCCTGAGATCCCATTAAAAATCTAAAAATATGATTTGAACTGCTAATGTTTCTGGTAAAGAAACACTAATCTTATGGATTCAAAAACAACCAAAATCACAATACTAACAAAGTGAATGGCTTCCTGGTGATACTGCTTCTACCCGTCAGTTCTTAGATATTATCCTACTAAAAAATGAATACAAAATTCCAACAAACTGTCATCAAATGTCTTTCTATTACAAATGTAGATGAAATGTATATCCCCATAATGACCTAAACAATAAAGTCTATGGCTCTTACTTCTTTACCAGGCTAGTTACATGATGTTGTCTGTTGAAACATTACTCACCGGTCAGCCTCTCCAGTATTCCATTCTGGACTTACATCTCTCTCAGCAGCCCCTTGGCCACTGATTCTCTATCTGTGTTACCTGCTATAACTCAATCAATATTAGAGACATGTCAACATTCATCAAACAGTGTGTTATCCCCAAATATGGAGCAGGTCAATTCTAAAACTGTCAATCAATGGTCAGATTGAACAATCGAGTTGTGCCAGCCGGTTCCTTTCAGTCCCTAAATGAAAAATGTACATTGTAAAGTTTACACTCCCCCTTTTTTACACATTCTCATGTGTAAACAAAAACCTGTATGGGAAGAAAACCTTCAGGTCATAATGGATTATAAGACAATACCAAACATTTTTCCCAGTAAACACTTGAGAGTGTTTCTCTCCATCATTCAGTCCTAAAAGAAACAGAATTCCAAATGTCATAGTTTGAGTTTCACATTCTTCAAACCGCCCCCTCCTGTGGGAGTGAAACATCATGAAGCAGATTAGATACGGTTTCCCCTTTTGTGCAATGTTAGGAAACCTCTCATTTCACACATTATTATCACCCAAAAATAATGTGTTAGTCCAAAACATGCTTGATTAGTCATCGTTTTAAATCATGCAGTTGCACTGATCAGGTGCAGACATACACACACTCACACTCACACTGTCAGGTTTGGTCAGGTTCACCGCAGAGTCAGTCATTGACAGTGCCTTCCCAAGTTACCCTGTCGGTCAGTTGGTCTCAGTCTTTTTGGCCATGTGTCGTGCTCTGCAGAGACTTTGATGTTCCAGCACAGGCCAGCATCCTCCGTCTATACAAATCTGTATATATGGAGCGCCATCATTTATTAATTCACAATTACAACTATAATGTTCAAGATATCTCCAACCCCTCCTTGCTGTTTCCCACATTCCCTGAAAAGTGTCTAGCCAAAAAAATGTCACTTCCTTATTGTACTATTACTATTACTGCAATTCATTTACACCTAATTAGTATTAAAATGACTAATAGATCTATTTCAGAAACATGTGTACATCACTATCTTGTGTCAAAACATTACTAGGATCTGTAAAGATCTGCTATGTATTCCATAACTCATTCTATCAATTTATCTTCAATTCTGGTGCACTTAAAGAACAATGTTACCCTCTTTAACAGTGCGTGGAACTCTGGGTGTCTGAACATGAAACCAGTACCTCAAATTGAAATACTATATTTTGTTTAGAACCAGCTTTCCCTTCAACATGACCTATATAAATAAATATTTATCTGATCTTATAGAGCTGTTACTAAAACTCTCCCTTTGAACTGATCAATACTGTAACAAATTAAAACACTACCAAATTCACACACGAATAAAAAGTCCAGTGCATACTTACTTCATGCCCCCCCCCTTTTTTTATCAGTGTGTATTAGACTGATTTTCCACTTCCCTTTAATAGTTCCCCTCTTTTCCGCTATTTTTATTTACCACTTGACTAATTTATGGTCCATACATCTTCTTATCTTCACTTATTTATATTTATCTTTTGTTCACGCTAACAATGGTATAACAACCACATGTCATCAATTCTGGTCCACCTAAAAATCAATGTTAAACTCTTTAGCAGTGTGTGGAACCCTGGATGTCCGAACATGCAACCATTACTCCCTCCTTTATCAAGGATTTAAAAACAGAAGTCATTTCATATTTCCTATGGTAATAACTATGCTACAATGGTGAAATCAATTATTTAGATTGGAATACGATATCTGGCTTGGCACCAGCTCTCCCTTTAACATTATCCATACAGATAAAGATTTGTCTTATAGAGTGGTTCCTAAAACTATCCCACTACTTTATTCACACGTGAATAAAAGATGTCAAAGAATATTTTGTTAACCTGATGAAAAGATTGAAGAATATGGTTGTACTCTGTCATGTGGCCCCCTTTAACCCTCAGTGTGTTCTCATTTTGCTCTAGTAGTTTACTGCTATTTTTAATTTAATAAATCTTTCTGTCTTTACGTATTTATGCTTTAAATGTGCGTTTTGTGAATAAGTGTGTTTATGTGTAAACTCACTCATTCCCGTTTTCCTTTTCTCCTCCTCTGGTTTTCTCAAGCCGTAACCCCGGCCTCCTCACTTCTAATCGACCATGCCAACTCCTCTGATTCTGTGTTCTCTTCAGTCCATCAGCTGTAACTTCATCAGCTGTAACTCTTTTAGGCAGCCATTGGCCCAGTTACATCTGCATGCCCCATCATGCTCATGTTCTTGCACTGCTTTGCATTTCATCTCCTCCTTTACAGTCTCCCTGCTGTTTTATGTAGGGCGGATTCTGCTCTCATGTCCCACACTTTGCTCTTGTGCTCAGCTTGGAACTTCATGGTCCCGTCTGAGGGACTGATGAGCCTATATTTCTGCCCGTCAGCATGCTGTTTGGTTCTGGATGCCACAGGTGGAGATAGTTCTGGCTGCAGTCTTGTTGTTGTTGTTTCAGCTCTGGTTCTCTGTCTGTTCGATGGAGAAGGAGGAGTCTCCCGTTGGGTTAGGTGTTTTGTCTGCTTGGAGGGTCGGGATCGTAGCCTTTTCTAACTCAGAGGGGGAGTCCAGGTCTCGGGACGCATTACCTATAAAAAATCTAGCACACTGAGGTTAAATAAATCCAACCCTTTCCACTCTGACTCTTTGTAATCATACTATCTGTCTTAATTGTTAAATGGCATCTAAACAACCTAATTGATGTCTACAAATGATATTACAAAAACTCACTCTAAAAATTGTTTCATCCATTGCTACATATTTACCCAACATAACTCTTTCAGGAAACCATTTTCTCCTATACATTGAAAAACGTACATGTTTCCAGCATCACATATTCCACACACTACGAAAGAACATCTACATATTTTCTCCAATATTTTAAGCTAGTTTCTATAGCAAGATTATCATGTGTGACATAATAATCAGATGTCTTGTTTGCTAACCAAGAATATTAAACTTTAAAATGTCTTTTGGCCAGTTGAAGTCCTGCTTACTTCATCTTTAAAATCTTCTTTAATTTGAAACCAAAAAAGGTCTTCCTTCTCCACCATGATCCTATCTCTATATCAAAGTCCAGACAAACTGATGATTTATCTTCATAAACCATGAGGAATGACTCATAAAACACTATTCTCCCTTACTTCAGTTCTAAATCAAATGAGCCAGACAGGAAACCCCCTTTAACCACTTCGAAATTGTTTATCTGAGTTGTGTTGCAAGCAGGTTAGATCTGTAATGAATTAAAATCAATATTTAAGGACGCAATATAAGTTAAATATATTGTTAAGCTAATTACTGTTTTATTGTGAAGGCCTCTCTGGCGAACAGCGGCCTTTGGCTTTTATTTTGAAAGGCCGTTCCGGAACAGCGAGTCCGATTTGTAGAAACACGGCAACTTGACAATCGTTCTAATGCATTAACTATAGTCGTGAAAGAGACAAGGAGGGGGAAGGCGTGTGGAAGCAAGCAATGAACTGAAAATGCCACCAATCCTGTTTTAACGTGATGGCGTACATTGAAAACCGAAGCGGGCATAAGCACCTCTGTCATAACTGACAAGCGTTCAAAAACCTTTCTGCTTATCCCTTATGCTACTACTTTTCGTTTTATTCATAACCTAAAAATCCAATTGTGATGAATAGCTTGCTTTTGTACCATTACATTTACCAACATAAAACAAGGTCTGTACTAATCAACAATGACAACCTACAGACAGCTCATTTATTTAAATATACGCAATATATTGACTTCGCTTTTATTTATCTGACTTAATTAACGTGCTTCCCCCCCTTTCAGCCACTAGATGGCAGCAGCAGAGCACAAATGAGCTTCACTCTTCTGAGCGAATGTCTGATTATCACAGACAATCGGTCACACAGGTTATTCAGGTGAAAATCACACAGATTTATTCCCCGTACAGTTTGTCTAGCTTAGCTTGATAACGTGCTTCATATGTCGTCACGCAGGACTCTCTGTCTACCTTGCGATCAACGTTATGTTTACGTCAGCCTTTCAAATTAATGTTTACAGACAAGGGAAACGAGAGCCGGTCTCGTCACAATGTAGGTGACGTTAGCGCTCTCTCCCAAGGATTTAACATATAAAAGTCCGCTGACACTTTCGCTTATTTGGTCTTGGACTCTTATTTACCCCCAGTTTTAAACGGCGGCTCGATCTGAAAATATCGAGCGTCCAGGTTTCGCCGTGTAGGAATCACACCTACAGCCCACGAACTGCACCGCTTCCACGTCACTTCAGGAATAAACTTACCTGAGATCCACGCTAAACTGCTTTATTTCTCGTCACGCAGGACTCTCTGTACCTTGCGATCAACTTTCACGTGTTTTATATAACTTTCCTAACATAGTAAAAAATATGCATTGTATACTCCATTCAAACTTCAAAAACACTCTGAAACGCCTACAGACAATCCTACAGGGCCCTGCTATTGTCCGAGGCGTCTAAAAGTGCTCGTTCCCGACCCAGTGTGGTCGTCTGAATCCTTCCACAGCTCATGTTTATTCGGCGTCGAGATCACCATTTGTTAGGAGATTTAGTGGACAACTCGTCCGCTTTCTTAAATCTCCTCGCGTCCCTACACAAGCCGTTATCTTACATGAAGGAAACCCAGAGCATACAAGTAACCGTTTAACAATAATCCACTTTAATGGTAATATACAATGCAATACAATCAAATACATTACCATACACAACCATATCGTATCATATGTGTAATGTCAGGAGTTTGGCCTACTCCTGGCTCCTGCCCACAGGCCGCCAGACCTCCAGTCCCAGCGAGAAGAGAGAGGCAGAACACAGCGGGGTTCCTGTCTATATACCTCGCTGACCCAAGGAGGAGTTATCTGCGCCTCCCTTCCAGACCAGTGATTGGCTGCCCAAATTATCATCAACACCCCACATCAGGGATGACTGTATGTTAACTCCTGACCTTCCCCCTCTTCCTTTGTCCTCAAAAAACCACATGTTAGCAGGCCCAAAACCAGCCCAGTTTTCTACACAAATCATTTTCAAGCTTCTTCACAGTTTGCATGAATACATACAAATATTTCCTTACACAGTGTGTGTCAGAACTTGAAGTAGTCACCCTGATGTCACCTATTGGTTGGGCCACTTTGGTTTGGCATATTCTGTCGGTCGACATCTTTATTTGGTACCCGACATGACCGGAGATGGTGGAGCTACAAGGTACGCAAGACCCTTAGCACTGCTGTGTGGTCTGTTTGCCTCTTAACAGGAACACAGTTCACAGAAACACACGTCATGTTCCGTTGAAGAAGACTCAAAACTAGAGATTGAGACCATGAACTCTCACCTGTTGCATGGCTTCACTTTTCAGACCCGGAGTAGGAGATTTGGATTCAGGCTCTTCATGTGTGCCGTAGGTAGATTTGCTTTGCAGATAAAAGACCAGGGATCGTTTTAAAGACGTTTTAAAGACAGCAGGCACATCTCTTAAAAGCGTACCCCCTGCTCCATCACACCCCACAAACATGAGCAACCCACAAAGCTGATATATAAGTAGGCATTGCTTCCATCGTGTGACACTGCTATAACTTGTTCATTTGAGCAATAGCTGCTGGAATAAAGCTGTGTTCTACACTTTGGGACGACAAGAAGGACGAAGCTTAAACTCTTAGACTGTGTGCAGAGGGTGGGAGTCATCGTGATCATAACCGTTAAAGAAAAACTAAGTTCAGTGCCGTCAGTGTGAGGTTGTGATCCTTTCTGTGCAGAAGTGGAAAGTGTGGTGATGGTGAAGCTAAGGAAAAGGGGGTTCTGAAAATGCCGGCAGCATGTTGATGAGACGACAGGATGTGAGGAGCAGATACAGAAGTGAAGCTGGCCTCCACACGTCAGACTGCAACTGGACCTTAGGTCTGTGTTCCTCTGCAGCTGTGTCCCAAGTGACCAGCCCACAGCTAGCTCGTTACTAAAGGTCGTTCTGCTATACTCTGTATGGTGTGCTGTTATTCTCATCCGTTTGTTATCAAAAGCAGCTTCAGAGTCGTTACATGTGCTACCACTGCCTCAGGGACAGAGTGAGAGGCGTTTACAGACTCGTCGTCACCTCCAAATAGCTGCTCGCATCTCTTTAAACGTCCTCATGGCGGACGTGGAGACTTCCCCGGAGCGTCAGATCTGGAGTTACTGTACACATGTCGGGCCACGCTGACCGCAGCGCCTGTAAAGAGAGGGGCATCTGGGAAGGGAAAGCAGGTGTGGCCCTGCAGCAACTGTGCAGCCCATTAGCAACCTAGTAAAAGGTGTGTGTTTGTGTGTGTGTGTGTGTGTGTGTGTGTGTGTGTGTGTGTGTGTGTGTGTGTGTGTGTGTGTGTGTGTGTGTGTGTGTGTGTGTGTGTGTGTGTGTACATGTTTTTTCTATCAGTCCTAGCTCTTTACTGTCCCGTGTAAGAGTGTGAAATACAATGTGAGACCCCGTTGTCTAAGTACACAGAAAGTAGCAACATGTATTTTCTCTTGCATACGTCTTGAAGAATCAATACCCCAGAACATGTATGATTAATATTCCCAACATGCATTCTGACATGTTCTTCAGGACATGTGTCTGGTGCAGGCGGTGTGAACCAGTAAAACCAGTTGTCTGCTCCACAAAGTGTTACTTTGCGGGCTGTTGAAAGTGCTAATGAGCAGGTTCCAGAGGGGTGCTCTCATGCTTCCACTCACAGGAGATTCCTGAGTGCTTAGTCAACAATGGAAATGGACCCAAATGATAGTCTTCACCCAAACATCCACACGTTGCCGCACACGCACACATCACACTGACTCAGCAACGGTATCCCTTTGATCCAATCATTACACGTTCGACTTCCTGTGCTTTCAAGGATTACCATACCCATAGCCACATCCTAATCTCACTCCAAAGGCTCACGACTGTACACACCAGCAGCTTTTTTAATTATATATCTTTATGTCAATATAATATATTGACATACAGATATATATAAAGACATTATAAATGGCCCGCTGGCCCGGGTGTCAAATAGTGCTTCCGTACTTCCAATAGCATAACGTACTTCCACTTGCCCGCTCGGCCACTCAAAATATTGGTTTAAAAAAAAAAAACAGTAAATCACTTTGCCCTTTGGTATTGGTATTTTGACAAGCAATTGAAGGAGCGCTTCAATACAGACTTTCGCGCCAGCTAACCATTCGCCAAAATGTTTTTAATACCAGCGGTAACCGGCCAAGCGCGGGCAAAAAACAATCTTCAAATAAAAGAAAGTCACCGGAGGAGTTAAAGGAGAGTGACAGGGAGCATGAGAAGAAGAGTGAGAGTACGGTTCAGCTTGATCGATGGAGCTGGCTTCAATATGATGCCAATATAAACAAGGTCTTCTGTCGGCTCGGTACATCAATGCCCACCTAGGCTGACAAGTGAGTGAAGAGTAGACAATATAAAGGTATTGGCAGTTTAGGATCATGAAGGTTCTAATCTATAGCCATTACATGTCTAACTCCTGACGACAGGAAGGCAGAAAGCGCATTATACAAATAATAATACTCATAGCCGAAATGTCATCCTACTTTTTTTCTTTTAACAATGACCACAATGTCATTATTTTAATAAACCAAATATGAACAATTACGAAAATGAGGAAGAACTGATGATCAAATGTTGTAGTTCAAGTAGTAATGTAGTTAGTGCATACATTACTATGGCAACAAATGTGTTCATTTTCTTCATTATTAGTCGATTGTGTTGGACGAATGCTCCGGGCCAGGGTTACAACAATGGTGGGGCCGGTGACAATGAACATCTGCTGGCCCTTAATGTCTACCTCTGATATATGTTTTCAAACTGTTGTGCCGTTTAGTATTTCCTTAAAATAATCTAATGTGTCGGACCTGAGTGGCGTAGGAAGCTGTAGCTTTGATGCGTCATAAAAACAGCGGTTGCTAACAAGTGACCAGATGAGACTGCTGCGTATCATCACGCTGAACATTCGCCGTCTGTAGCTTGGTGGCGGTGATGCGCGGTGATGCAACAGTGATGTAGTCTATTTATAGCCCAACTTTAGCGTTGTACGTCTGGTGATTGCATGTAGGGCCGTTGCGATGCAAACTTTCTGGTCGGTCTAAAACATACGGTATCACTGCCCCACTCTATACCCCGATAAAGACAGCCACAAACTAGGGCTTGTTGTACGGTGAAGGAGGCACTTCTTTACCGTACGGGAGATCAGACAACAACGGGCTCTGTATTCAAACTAAGATGGCAACATATACCAATCCTTTTCAAACTTGAGAAAGCTAGGTGTAACTGTTCAGGGTTTTATTTCATCACGCCACTGAATCAGCCGTGACCCTCCCTAATGCCGTCTCTTTAGTCATGAACTAACTTTAAGCTTTAAACATTATAACCGTGACCCTAAAGCCAACGCTACAGCGTAACCTTCTAACCACACATACACAGGGATCTCAGAACGATGGGAACGTGACACTGGTTCCAAACTGAACCTGAAGATAATGTGGACATCCCGCCTGGTTCCACTCCCCTCATGGCCCACACCCTCTACGGTTCAACATGAGATGGGATTACATTCCCTTTAATGTTTAACCCCTCTCTCTCTGCCCCTCTCTGCGTAGTGATTGAGGAGAAGGGCGTGAGGATGAAGCTCACAGTGATCGATACTCCAGGATTCGGTGACCAGATCAACAACGAGAACTGGTGAGTGGTAGAAGGGTGGGAGAGAAAGGGCCGATGCCTGGAGCAGAGTAGGAGATGCTGCTTCCCAGATCCCAGTTAAAGTGTGCAGACGACTGAATGCAGCTGCTGTGATCAGCACGCCACTAAGTCAAAGGGAAATGTAGTCTTTGAAAGACAGACGTTATTGATGTTTGTAGTCATACTCACCAGTTCCACAGTAATGAACATTTTAAAGTGAACAATGAATGTGTTCCCTCTCAGAGGTATCGTTTATGTCATATTATTAGTTTTGAGTATATTTGCACATGAGCAACCCTAACCCACACCCTAACCCTAACCCACACCCTAACCCTAACCCTAACCCACACCTCGACCCACAGCTGCAACCACCAAGAATGGCTTTGATAGTATTTTCAGAAACCTTAAACACACAATATCAAGTAGGGAATTTGCAGTGTAGATTATTTAGTGGGGGCTCTGTCTTAAGGTTACATTTCCAACAAAGATAATGATCTCAGAGCATCTGATTGCAGGTATCTCTGGGGCAAAGTGTAAACGTTGCCTTGGTAACACTGTCTCCTCTGCTCCTCTCTCCAGCTGGGAGCCCATAGTGAAGCATGTCAACGAGCAGTATGAGAAATACCTGAGAGAAGAGCTGCATATCAACAGGAAGAGGAGGATACCAGACAGCAGGGTCCACTGCTGCATCTACTTCCTCCCCCCCACCGGACACAGGTCAGCCTCACACCTGGCATTGTGCACTTCATTGTGTCAGCAACGTTTCAAACCTTTATGTATCCAGGTGAATCCCGTGAGATCATTGATCTCTGTTTCAAGGGAGACCTGCTGAACATGTTTGATCCCAAACCATATGGGTTTGATCAGCACTGTGACCTCTGGAGTTCACCCTGTTGATAACACCACTGTAATGCTAGGCGCAAGGAAAGGAGCACGAGGAAGCCACTTCATCCTGTCTTTACACTTCACCTCCAGTGCCCCTCCGACACAGGGCGACAGCGACACATGCACACCAGCAGTCTCATTCAGGACGTGTGTTTCACTAAAGACTGAAGGAGAGGTCACACAGGCTGCTCGAGACAGCCTGTCGGATGCTCTGCAGTCATGTTTCAGTGCAGACCTAGATATTAAGTGCAAAGGAAACTTGAGTTGACAAATGAAAAGCAGCACACTTTATTAAAGACTATTATTATGATGCTGTCATCAACCAATAGCCTGGCTCTGATACGGTATGCCTCAGTGCTTCATTACTGCAGAGGACACTACCGTGTGCAATGGCTGTGTTCAGGTCCTTCACTCCTTCAGCTTGCTTCATGTTCTCTTCTCCTGCAGTATCACCTGTCGCAGGTGAGCTACAGTGTGACTCAGCCCGTGCACATAGCTGCCATTGATCTACAGTCAGTCTGGTGGCTTTCTGGGAATGTATGTTTAAAAATGCTTATTGGCAGGTCACATCTTCCCCATTGTCATCACTTGATTGTAACCATGGCTTGCTACAAAGAGAGAATACACTATTTATGTATGTATCTACTGCAAGCTACCTTCGTAGATGTTAGCATGTATCTGTTGCTGATAGGAGGGTTATCAGTGTGTGCCTGAAACCTGAAATGAAAGTGCTGTTAAAAGGGATGACCGAAGTCCTGAGTCTGTCCTGAGGGAACGGTCTGAGCAACATAGCCATCAATGGAGTCATATTGCCAGCATAGCTAAATGTTAGCATAGCTAAATGCTAGCATAGCTAAATGCTAGCTTAGCTAAATGCTAGCTTAGCTAAAAAATGAATGTGTTTTTCTTCAGCTTTTGGCTGTGATGGTGATGGTGTACATTTGTACACTTTGAAAAAGTACATCCAAGCTGACCAGAGGTCTGTCTGCTTCCAGGTTACGCCAAATCGATGTTGAGTTCATGAAGAGGTTGGGAAAGATAGTGAGCATCGTGCCTGTCATCGCCAAAGCCGACACACTCACCATTGAGGAAAGACAGGAGTTCAAAGAGAGGGTAAGGGACAACACAAACACACTCACTCAACTAAATGTTAGTTCCTTTAGGTCCTTACGTGTCCTCCAGATGATGTTTTAAAGCGTTAAAAGAACTAAACCTGGTTTCTCGCTTCGGTAAATCTTTAATAACCTCTGACTCATCGACAGATAAGGCAAGACCTAGCAGCCAATGGGATTCGTGTTTACCCCCAGAAAGAGCACGATGAGGATCCGGAGGACAGCATCCTTAATGACAGGATCAGGGTAACGTCTGCACTCTGCACACTACTCACTATGTCTGTCACTGTGCGTGCTGGTCTGATAGCTCACATGTTCAGATGGCAGACGGGCCTGTCGGACACGTGATCGTTGAACCTTGTTATTTCATATTGTGTGTTCAGGAAAGCATTCCCTTCGCTGTGGTGGGGACGGATAAGGAGCACCAGGTGAATGGACACAAGGTGCTGGGACGCAAAACCAAGTGGGGGATCATCGAAGGTAGAGCATCACTCTGACATCAAGTGTGTGTGTGTGTGTGTGTGTGTGTGTGTGTGTGTGTGTGTGTGTGTGTGTGTGTGTGTGTGTGTGTGTGTGTGTGTGTGTGTGTGTGTGTGTGTGTGTGTGTGTGTGTGTGTGTGTGTGTGTGTGTGTGTGTGTGTGTGTGTGTGTGTGTGTGTGTGTGTGCGTGTGTGTGTGTGTCATACTTGCCAACCCTCCCGATTTTCGCAGAGACTCCCGATTTCACTGCCCTCTCCCGGTTTCCTCCCGGGGTCATATTTCTCCCGATTTCTGACTAAATCAGATTTACTCACGACTGTTTCCACTCGAACTGAAAGTCTGAGAGGGTGTTCAGCATGGTGCAACAGGCCGCAAGGCCGTGCACTTACAGCTACAATAAGCATGTGTAGATGTTCAGGAGTCTGTTTCCCCGCTGCGAGGCTAACAGTCCTAACAGCACCGGCGATCAACTAGCACCCCCCGCACGGTGGTTTTGAAAGGGTGATGCTGCTTTCTGAGGTCTCAAGGTTGGCAAGTATGGGCATGGGATATTTCATAAAACATACAGACACATACGTCTCCACTGTATCTGATTCTTCCAACAAAAGGTCCGCTTCCTCTGGAACTGAGTTCACTGGCTGCATTGGAAAGTCAAAGTTAAAATAATTGTGTTTCTGCTCCACAGTTGAAAATGTGGAACACTGTGAGTTTGCCAACCTGAGAGATCTGCTCATCAGGTGAGATTGACTGCGAGAGAACCGTAAGAGTCACTGCATGTTAAACAAACCACTGCGATGGTCAATGTGAATGTCAATCCATCAACCAGAGTCCCACACACATCATGCGACTGATGGCAGCTGAATAATCATAACAGAATAAGACGGAGTAGCATAACGATGACCAAGCTTCGCTTTCTGTTTCTGTGTCTTTACAAAGGTCTCACCTGCAGGACCTGAAAGACGTGACGCACAACATCCACTACGAGACGTACCGCGTCCGGCGGCTCAACGAGAGCAACGTGAGCTTCAGTGAGCTGGGCCTGGCCCCGTGGCCCCTGGAGAACGGGACCGATGACAGGGGCCAATCAGAGAGCCACCTCTGATCCTCAGAGGAACGATCACGCTCATCCAATCACAACGAGGGATGTGAAAAAGAGAGATATGTTTTTCCCCACATAGAAAATGAGATGGAGAATTTGTTTTCCTCTTGTACTATGTGGGACATGCTAGTGAATTGTTTTGAATGAAAAATTATATTTGAATTTTTATTACAATACATAATAAATGCATCAGATTTGGATATATGTGAAGTGAGCGAGCATGCTCACACACAGGGCAGGGAGAGCACGGTGACGGGGACAGACTACGGTTAGCTTTGAGGTGTGTCAGCACCTCGTGTTAGCTACATCAACTGTATATTATATGGCCTAAAGTATGTGGACAGTCCCATACGCATGACATGTCCAGGTGTCCACAAATGTTTGGCGATGCCGTTTGTCATTATTGTTTAGAAGTTTGACCCTAATGGAAGATGCCGTTTAAATGTTTAAGATGTGTTTATAAAGCTTTCAGGCCACATTTAAGTGCCTAAAGAAAGGAACATGCTTAATATGTCCATCACGTTTTGTCATAGACTTCTATTAACTGACGTGTACTTGTTGACATGGATAGAATGAAACTAGTCACTAGGTCATTGGTTGAGTACGGCTTCATGCTCGTGGAAGTGTGTACCTCACTCTCTGGCTCAGTGCTCCCCCCAGTGGAGACGATGGGCAGAAGCATGCAGTGCGAGATGCCCGTGAGAACACGGGAAACACACAAAAGACATACAAGACACAAGTTATATCCTCAGTAGAATATTGAATTGTTCGAGGTGAGATATTTATGGTCAAGTCTTATTTCCACACGGCATTGGGCAGATGAGGTTTAGGATAGCATAGCTTATGTGTGAATTATAACCTGCTGTTTGTATTATTAGTGGCTCAGTTAAAGTGGGCTGTCTCGTCACGTGACTGCAGGACAGTAGAGAAAACGTTTTGTGCCATTAAACATGGGCATTAATAGCAAAAAGTGTCAGTATTTCCATTTCATTTCAACGATAGTGACTAGGAATTCAGGCGATGAATTGATATAATGTACATTGTGTGAGAGGCTGTTGACTCTTAAGATTCACTGAGTTCCTCTTGAGTCTCTTCCTAAGTCATGCACTAAGTATGCTTAACCAGTTATACCCCTTGTTGTACACAAGGTGTTCATTATGCACGTCCAACACACGTGCTCACACCTTGACCGCAGCACACAGAATGACAGCAAATCAAAAGAGTAGTGAAAAGAAATCACAGTAACGACCCTGACAGAGGTGTGACCTCTGGCCTTCTGAAGGACACTATACAACATCACAATAATGATCATGATAAAAACAAGCTTCTCCTCCGTTATCTCCCGTGGTCTGAAAAGTTCAAAGATGATCGACTAAAGCATTTTGAGCGTGCAGCAGCATAGGCTCTCCCCTAATTGGGAACATTTGAAAATGAAACTGGAGCTCGGACACGGGCTCTTAATTGATCATGTTTCCCGCCATTGTTAACACATTTTGACAAACGACATAAATGTGCCTTATCATCAGAAGGTGTGTCGTGGGATTGTTTACCTGCTCAACCCAAGTGGAGTTTAGGTGTGTTCCATTAAAGCTTCTTCTGGCTCAGCGTTTAGGTGTAGCTGATCACAACGTTACACAACAGCAGGGCACCGGGTAGTTCTCTTTCGATACCAGACTCATGAATGAATGCTCCAGCCCGACAGCTTCCACCTCTTATGCTCAGTCAGCTCCAGGACACTCTGCGATGGTTCAATGATATTGTATGTGATCACCTTGTCTCCTGCCTGCCATCATTAATACAGAGGGCTTGAGTGACAGTGTGCTGGATATTCATTCAGCAAAGGGTGCTTTTCTGTTAGAACATTAATGACAGCTGTACTACTGGTGGCCATGCTGGAGCTGGATTAGAATCAATCATCATCATCATCATCATCATCATCATCATCATCATCATCATCATCATCATCATCATCATCATCATCATCATCAAGTTTGACCATCTGTGCCTTGGTTTTGCCCTCATGCTTGTTAACAAATGAAAACATCATAACAGCCATCTTTCAGACTGCAAACCAGTTCCACACACGAGGACATTTGCTGCCACGACATAAAAACAACATTTTATTTGACCAAATGACTTAATTGTATAGTTTGATTGTAGAAATGTTACACACTCAATGTATCTGCTCTCATTTCCAGGTAGAAAGTAGATCCAGTAGAGCAACAGAGAATGGGGTTGTGAGTGCAGCCGCATGGCGTTAGCCCAGAAGCTAATGGTTAGCAATCAATGAAATAAAGCAAATAGAACCTTGGGTCATAGGAACGTTTTTGAGTCTTAAATGTGCAGAGTGGCTTCAGGTTCTAGTTGTATGCTCGTGCAGCAAGCTAGCTATTGAAACTGACTGAAAACAAATTGAGCTCCTCCGAGGGAGGAACATGCTTGTTATATATGTCCTATAATGTTCTAGATGTTCAGAGTTGTTATTCCTTTTTTCTTTACACTTTTCTACTGTCAAAGTCCTCTGTTAAAAAGGTCCAGAAGCTACTCCTTGACAGGTGTTACTACTTAAATGTTCTACAACTGCTTGTGAAATGTAAACCATGCTCAGCTGTCTTTTAATGGATAACTGAATATATAAATGAAAATGTAGACTACTTCCTGTAACTTCACATAATGTTGAGTGAGAGTAGGCTCCATGCTAGTACGTTAGCTTAGTTAGCACCTGTTTCTGTCGCTAAATCTTCCTTTTTACAGAGTTATGGCTCAACTTAATGTTTTCCAAAATGCCAGTTATCATCAGCATTGACGACCAACCCACCACCGACACAATTCCCATTAATGCTGATCCCATACAGCATACAGACTGTCTGCTCCGTATCCTGAACCTGTCAGCCCTCCACCCTTGTATTTTATACTCAGCATGTACTAACAGATTTTGTATGAATATTGTTTTTGTTTTTTTATATAGTATAAATGATGCACATGTTAACACTGTTGATTTACAAATAAATACTTGTCACCTTCTCAGTCCAGTGTGAATTCTTTGTAATACATTTGCATCTCAAAAGCAACACTTCTGGGGCCTCAGACCACCAGGGGCCCCAAAGCCACTGTGTGTCATGTAGTTTTTCATCGTAAAGTTCCCATTTATACTGTGTTATAAGTGTTGCTGGAAGTTTGGTGCCTTTTTGCCATCTGGGTATAGACCCCGTAGTGGAGGTGAAATGCTGCCCTCTAGGGATAGATATTACACATTGCATTTGTAATACCCACACCAAAATACATAGAAGGATTAAACTAGATTGTGTTTTATGACTTACTTATTAAGACATATTTTTATAAACAAGGCCTTAGATTTAGGTAAATCAGCTGACTGAATATTACATGTTCAATTAACAAGCTGCCAAACAAAGTGATACCAGAACCTGTGTCTGCTAATCCAGCTTTCGTCACTTCATCATTAATGCTATAAGTACCCTGGTGTTCATGTAGCTAGTACACTCAGCTGGAGGGTCCATGTTAAGGGTCTGTGCTCTAGACTTCAACAGCGATTGTATTTTCTGCGTAGACTCCGGGCTTACGGAGTCGAGCAGAAGTTCATGTTACTGTTCTATCATGCAGTGTTGGAGAGCATCATGAGGTGTTACTGCCTGGTATGGTAACTTCACAGTGCAGTCAAAGTCACAGATCGCTCGCCTAGTACAGACTGCTACGGAAATTATGGGGGTTAAAAAACATCCATCCCTCCAAAACATATATGAAGAGTCCATTCTTAGACAGGCACAACAAATGGTGTCTGATCCCACCCACATACTCCACCCAGAACTCCAGCTCCTACCTTCTGGTAGAAGATTCAGGGTTCCCCTATAAGCACTCATTAAACTTCTTAATACTCACATGTAATGAAATGTACTTTTTAACTGTTGACCATGAGGGTTGTGCAATAAGTCGCCATTGTCAGTATGTGCGTCTGTGTATTGTGTTTGTTCAAACGGTGTATGACTGATGATTTGTGTATGTATTTGAATGTTTGCTATGTTTGTATATGTACATGTATTCTGAACTGCAGGACGGAGTCCAGAACACATTTCCTTATCATATCGTATCATCATTAATTCACTGTGAGTCTGATGTTTTTGAAACATTAAACCAGCATGTGTTTACATTTCAACATGTATTTAATATACACTGTAATATGAAATGATCGCCATAATTGAACAGGTAATTATCATTGAATCAAGATCTTCAGCCTCTTTTTTATTGTGTTGTCTCTTACTTTTACCTGTGACACGTTTTGAGCATGAAAGTTGATTCTTGGAAGTAATAGTTTTAAAAAAGAATCTCAATGCAAGGCTTACTCCTAAGGTTCCACTGACCCATCAGTCTCTATCAGCAGTGGTCTATCAGTATGGGGTCTGAGTGAGCTTAAACTGTTGCTGTCCACAGACTCCAGCTCGATGACCTTTGACCTTGCCTCGGTGAATGTGGTGAGAGGTCTGTTTGTCCCAGACAGCTGATGTTGTCCAGGGTCACGTTCACTGATGTAGATCCACACAGCTTTCATGTGATGTCACTGTACCCCGAGGAATTACATCTGTTTAGAGTTCCACACGTGATGGATGATGACTCTCTGCTCTGCCTGTTACTGACCCTGCCAGATTTAGGATCCCAAGTATTCTGCCTGTCCCTTATTGGACCTGTTTGTCAGATGTCCTGGTTCTAAACCTGCCTGTACCTGACTGAAGTAAACTGAACCTCCTGAACATACTGCCTGTTTCTGTGTCCTGCTTTGGTGTTGTATTACATACACACTGAGTATGCCTGTACCACTGAACTATATATTTATTTAAATAAATATACATTTGACACTAATGGATCCAATGTGATTCTTAAAACATTAGCTACTGGTCAGTCTTTACACATTTCTAACAACTAAAATTATTTGACAGAAGTAATAGCGGCCTAATTTGTTTGTAAAATACCCATTACCCGAATACTCAAAGAATGAATGAGATGAAGCTCTTGCATGTTACAAGTCCAGCAGCCGCGGCGTTATGGGTGGGCCTACTGGGCCTAGGCCCACCCACTCTGGCACTGGGGCTGGCACTGGGGCTGGGCCCACCCCTTCATTGATCAAATAAACTGATAGTTTACCAACATTTTTAATTTAGATTATCAAAATTAACAATTAAATAATAAAATAAGAGCAAACATGTGTTTCCCTTTAAAGGCAACGTGAATTAACGTAATCAGGCAGCGTAAAATGTGAATTGGACCAAACTCATAGTCGAAGCGCGGGAGCAAACACGTTGTAGAACGTCTCGTGGCCGGGCGCAGATGAAGGAGGACAGTGGACTGGACAGACACAAAAAATATACCGCACTCACTAACGATGTCACAACAATCGATGTTCAGGTTTTTAAAAGAGTAAGAACAGAGTCGCTGCCGCCGGAGTCACCACACTCGTCATCCTCACAGCAGGTGCCGCCTCAGAGAGACGAGAGTGTGTTTAATGTTGTGCCCCGCTGAGCTCAGTCCCTCTGCGGGACGCAGTGGCGGCGCCAGGGTATGGCTGGGGTAGGCTACAGCCATACCAAGAAATGGCTTAGCCCTACCTTAGCCCGACCATGAAAAATGATGTTAAAGTAAGCATGTTGAGAACACGGATTGCGAAAATCTACTGGTCGTGTCCACAACACACAAACTGATCCTGCTCAGCTGTAACAACAAGTGCACGTTACTGACGCAATATGGTTGAGACCATTCGGGCTTATGCTAGAGTGGTGCCAGGAATAGTCTAAGTAGTGGGGGAGTTTTATACACTAAAGGTGTGAAAATTCTCTGGCGTTATAATATCAGCGCGGCCGCGGTCAGATCAAAATGCCTCCGAATGCAATTTGAATAGACCTACAGCCAATCAGAGCAACGAAACGTTGGGACTGCTGCGTCATGCATTACTGATATGTCGATATGTCACGTTCACAGTGAAAAGTCCCCAAACTCGCGCCGAGTAAATTGCAGACAGACAGCAGAACTTCTAGGATTAATTGTATATGTCGGATGGATAGATTTGTTCTTAAACGCCCTCGCATTGAGGTTCAAGTCGAACAGGTGCCAGAGTCACACGACCCACCTGAAGAGTGAATAGTGAGTTTTGAATATATTTTGTAATAATGGGTCATTTGAAAAAGTGTTTTGTATGACAATAGAGACACAGGCCACCTGTTGTGTGCTGTGTCTGTCTCTCTCTGTTTACCTGTGTCTCTCTCCCTCTGTCCCCCCCCCCTCTCTCTCTCTCTCTCTCTCTCTCTCTCTCTCTCTCTCTCTCTCTCTCTCTCTCTCTCTCTCTCTCTCTCTCTCTCTCTCCCTCTCCGTGTCAATTCTATATGGCAATTTTTTTTGTTTCTGCCGCTGCGTAGCATGTTGTAACAACGTGTAATTAGCAGAATAGGCTGTTGTATTGTTTAACTCACACCTGTTGCTCTCGATGTAATTTAGCTGATAAAAGGAGACTAATAAAAGCTAATAAAAGCCTCACGCGTGCGTTTCACTGTCAAGGGGTGCGATATAGCGTGTATGTAATTACATTACAAATACTGACTTGAGCCCCACCACTGTATGGGTTAGCCCTACCATAGATTACCCAACAAAAATACTCTGGCGCCGCCACTGGCGGGACGTAGCATCCGTTAGAAGGACAACAGAAAATAGCATCCCAGTGCCGGTGTTGTGTCCTATTCCAATTCCAAAAAACTATTTTCCATCTTCTCCTCCCTCCTGGACCCCCCCAAAGCCCCTTCCCCCTCCTCCCTTCTGTCAAGCGACTTTGTTAACCACTTTGAAAAAAAGGTTGATGATATTCGCTCTTCTTTTTCTGACTCACCTCTACTCACCGCTGGGTCACCAGACCCTCCTTCCACCCGCACACTAACCTCCTTCTCCCCTCTCTCGCCAAGTGAGGTTCTTACCCTCATTACCTCTGCCCGCCCTACCACCTGCCCTCTGGACCCTATCCCTTCAAACCTCCTTCAGACTATCGCTCCTGATATTCTACCGTTTCTCACCCATTTCATCAACACTTCTCTAACTTCTGGTCACTTTCCAAACAGTCTCAAGGAGGCAAGAGTAAACCCTCTCCGAAAGAAACCCACTCTCAACCCGTCAGATGTTATAAACTACAGGCCTGTCTCTCTCCTCCCGTTCCTGTCTAAAACACTTGAACGCGCTGTCTTTAAACAACTCTCCTGTTATCTTCATCAGAACAACCTTCTGGATCCGCACCAGTCTGGTTTCAAGGCAGGTCACTCCACAGAAACTGCCCTCCTTGCTGTCACTGAGGAACTGCACACTGCTAAAGCAGCCTCCCTCTCCTCTGTCATCATCTTGTTGGACCTGTCTGCTGCATTCGACACGGTGAACCATCAGATCCTCCTTCGCACTCTCCAAGAACTTGGAGTTTCAGGCTCTGCACTTTCCCTCCTCACCTCATACCTCAAAGACCGTACCTACAGGGTAACTTGGAGAGGGTCCGAGTACGACCCTTGTCAATTAACTACAGGGGTCCCTCAGGGCTCTGTTCTTGGTCCCCTCCTCTTCTCTCTGTACACAAACTCGCTCGGATCAGTCATTAGCCCGCATTGTTTTTCAACACTCTTGACCTGACTATCAACATCGGCACCTCTGTTGTTTCCCCGACTCAGACTGCAAGGAATCTGGGCGTGATCCTAGATAACAACCTGTCCTTCACTGCAAATATCACTGCTACAACCCGTTGCTGCAGATACACGCTTTACAACATCAGGAGGATACGTCCCCAGCTGACCCAGAAAGCCACGCAGGTTCTGGTCCTGGCTCTCGTCACCTCACGCCTAGACTACTGCAACTCCCTCCTGGCTGGTCTACCTGCATGTGCCTCTGCAGTTCATCCAGAATGCAGCTGCTCGCCTGGTCTTCAACCTTCCTAAATTCTCCCACACCACGCCGCTCCTCGGCTGCCTTCACTGGCTTCCAGTAACTGCTAGAATCCACTTCAAGACAATGGTACTTGCGTACCATGCTGCGAATGGACCTGCCCTTCCTACATCCAGGACATGGTTAAACTGTACACCCCAGCACGTGCACTCCGCTCTGCATCAACCAAACGGCTCGCTGCACCATCGCTGCGAAGGGGACCCAAGTTCCCATCAGATGGTGGAATGAGCTCCCCATTGACATCAGGAAAGCAGAAAGCTTACACACCTTCCGCCGCAGACTGAAAACTCATCTCTTTCGACTCCACTTCGAGCGATAGAACTATTAACAAAGCACTTGTATACTAATAAAGGGCTGGCTTATCTAAAGCCAGTTGAGTAGCACTTGAAATGTTTTTGCTCTATGAAGCCTGATGTACTTATATGATTCTGTTTTCTTCAAGTTTGTATTTTGTTGGTCGAACGCACTTATTGTAAGTCGCTTTGGATAAAAGCGTCAGCTAAATGCAATGTAATGTAATGTAATGTGTCAAATTATGCACCCCAGTCGTGAAATGCACCCCTTGACGCGGGAACGCGCATTTGAACGTATAGTCCGCTAATCTATGTTGTCTTTTTGATGGTTGGGTGGTCGAATCCTGGATTTTGCATTCATTCGTCACTTATTTTTCAGGTAGCCTAATTTTTTATTTAATATATGTTTTTATTTAATTGTGACGTCCTGTCTGTATACTTGTGCTTTACAATGTATTGTTTATGTTTACATCAAGTGCTTGAGGGTGGGATTAATAGAAACATTTTATTTTGGGGGGTGCTTTTTATGAACAGCCTGGTTGCCACGATATGCACCACTTGTTATCTCTGACAATAAACGTGTCACATACATGAAACTTGCTTCATTTATTGGTACTAGTCCTACAACTATACCCTCCAAAGTGCTTGAGGGTGGGATTAATAGAAGCATCTTTTTTGGCGGGGTGCTTTTTACGGCAGGCTAGGGGGTGCATTTCACGACGGGGTGCATCATTTAACACAACACCAGACCTATCAGCCATAGATGACCCGACGGCTACACAGCCAAAGCTCATAAAGTACCCTCAGACACTTTTCGGACAAAAAAAAGGAGCTTTGCTGCCCACTGGTATGACAAGTACACATTCTTGGAGTATAGCATTAGCAAGGACAGTGTGTTTTGTAAAATGTGCCGGCATTTTAGAGAGAGAGGCGGGGCCGGCGGAGAAGATACATTCAGTCGCCATGGTTACAGGGACTGGAAACACATCGACTATGCTCTCAGTATAGTATAATGCAGCGCAGCTCATGCAATAGCTATGGAGAGAAATTACAGACGTGCGTGAAATCTGACCATGGAACCATCCTCCATCAGCTACTCAACCCAGAGGGCCGACAGGGAGAGATAATTGAGAAAAATCGGGAACACCTAACAAGTTTTACTGGGCATCATTCTCACATGTCCAAATCAGCAAAGCTCCTGATGTGAAACAGTATTTGCTGCCCAGCTGCTTTAGTATGAAACGTACCTTCAGCTCATGAAATCTCTGCAGTATCAGAAGGAAGTAGCTAATGATAAATCTGCAGCCTCTGAAAAGTGCTGCGTCAGAGAACCAGTGTCTTTTACGCACGGCCGCTCACTTCGCTAGATCCGCTAAAAAGGACATCAGGCTGTGGTCTAACCACACAGACACACATCAGGTGCTCTGTAATTATTCCATATTCTGCCGTTGTATGCTCTTTGTTTCTAAATGTATCAATGTATTGTGAACCAAAACGAAATAACATGCAGTATAACATTCAATTTCACTCATTGCGGCATGCCGCTTAATCATTTAAATCATATTTAAGCTTCTTATAGGCCTACGTGAAAATGTTTAAAAGACAGAACAGGCCCAGCCAAAATTACATTGGCCCACCCAAAATTGAAATCCTGGTGCCGTGGCTGAAGTCCAGTAAGATTTTATGGCTACATGTACGAGGATTAGTCTTGAAAGGTCAAGATGTTTTGCAGTACAACTTAAACATGGTTGATACCGTCCCTCCACCCACAGCCCCAGCACCCGCTCCAGCTCCTGGCCGACTGGATACGCTCCGGAGCCTCGCGTGGGAACACCGGAACGTTACGGTGGTGAGCCTGAGGGCTGCAGCCCCTTTCTCACAAACTGCTCCATATTGTTTGCACTGCAGCCACACACCTTCGCTTCCGAGGCGGCTCGGGTAGCGTTCGCCGTGAATCACCTGACGGGGAGAGCCCGTCTATGGGGGACTGCCGAGTGGGAGCAGAACACTCCAGCCTGCGGCTCTTTTGCCGCATTTTCCATGGAGTTGCGGAAGGTGTTCGGTCCCGTTTCGCCTGGGTCCCGACGCTGCCGGAGGTCTGCTGAGCCTGAGCCAGGGTCCCGGTACGGTGGTAGATTACGCCATAGACTTCCGCACCAGGAGCCGCCTCAGCAGCTGGAACGACCCGGCACAGTGTGACCCTATTTGAGGGGATTAGCGGATTATGTGAGAGATTAGCTGGTTTCCTTTGATCTCCCTCATTCCTTGAATCAAACTCACATCTCGGATTGACAGGCGAATCCAGGAGACGAGAGCAGCAGACGAGAGCAGCAGACGAGAGCAGCGGACCGCAGCTCGCAACAACGACTTTTGGTTTCCGGGGAACATCGACTTCCGATTTCTGGGAGATTTCGACTTCCGGTTTCAGCGGAGAACTCCTATCCCTACTCTGACTCACGGTACGGGGAGATCGAGCCCATGCAGGTGGGCCGTACCAGTCCTACCTCAGAGGAAAGAGAATTACGCCAAAGAGGTAAAGGATGCCTTTACTGTGGTCGGGCTGGCCATTTTGTTTCCCGTTGTTAGAGTCGGGAAGGGGCTGATAATTTATTCCGGGAAATTACTCAGACCTACTAATTGAGTTATTGAGTCTATTGGCGCGTTTCCACTGGAGGCCTCGCTCGGCCTCGCTCAGTTTGGTTAGGCCTTATTAGGCCAGGCTCACTTTAATGCTGCGCTTCCATTACAGTTTAGGAACTGGGGCAGTTACTATAGTAACGCAGTGTAGGCGGAGCCGTGACGTAATCTTCAATGACACCCCCAGAAAAACAACACAGCCGTTAGCTCTTAGCACTCAGAGCTCACAGCTCCTCAAATCTGTTCAGAAACTAGACAAAAGTTAAACAAGTACAAACCACAGACTGCCTGTGTCATGGCGAATACAGTCGCTGGTTTATTTATGTCTCTATAGGCCGTTGTTGTGAGTGTGGACGGTTGGAGCATAATATAACGTTAGCTTAGCCAAGCTCCATTTAGAAAACACGCATTTTTAAAGGGTTTTTTGCCTGCCGTCTGTCTGCAGACTTGTCAAAGCATTAATTCATGGTTTTTACTAACCGGTATCAGTATGTTGTTACTTCGGCATCATTTTGAAACGTGTATTACAATTAAATCACGGTCAAATATGTTCATCTTGTTGTAGTTGTAGCCGCCTTGCCAGCGATTCTCTCTCGAGTTTAGCATACTCAGCCCGACTCAGCCTGGTTGTTCCTGGCCCTAGAACCACGATTTAGTCGGGCCAGAAAAAAGGTGAAAAAGTAGTCCGGGCCAAAACTAGACCAAGTGGAAATGCAACCAAAAAGGGCCCCGCACGGCTCGGCACGCTTAAAGCGAGCTACCCCCTGCAGTGGAAACGCACCATAAGTAAGTTTACTGCTTGGCTAAGATCCACCAACGTCAGCAAGATCTCACCTCTATTAACTCCCTGAAGAACCAGGTTCAATTAACTGCTGTTTCAATTCAGACAACTCTCTTAAATCTGTTTAAGCGATCCCGAAGGATTTTGATATCAGTAAATGAGGTGTGGCCCTACCTAAGAGTGAGTGTGGCAGGGTGCAATCTTACCTTTGAAGCAGTAGAGGAGAGCGCTGATGTCTTTTAAATTGTCCCAATCCAAAAGGTGTGATCAGTTTATTTGAAGAAAAATAGATCCAAACTAATACAGGGTTTTTACCTTCTCTCGTTACAACATTATAATCATGCTGTGATCATGTTCTAATAAGAAACTTTAATTCACAGTTTTACATTTATTACCAACATTGTGATTTCAACTGCCCAATTCAGGTGTGATTTTTAAATCTCCCGATAGAATTTAGAGGCATTTCCTCATAAAAGACCGGTCATAATAAAAAGCACATTCAACCTTTCATTCATTAACCAAATCAATTCACATCAATTCCATACCTTTTTTACGACACAGATGGCAGGTACTAACATTCAAAAAGCCATACCTATCCGCATGAATTCGGAGGAAGATTCCTCACAGGGGGCGGGCCTAATATTCACAAACACACCACCTATCAAATCATTCCACTCAGTTCACAAAGAAATTCACTCAGCATTCAACCGAGAAATTTGAGAGATATTTACCAAGTCTGAGAGAACCTTACCGACCCAGCTATGAAGCTCTCCCCCTCTCACCCAGTGTCTTTATGCAAAAAAAACGGATAGAAAACCCCCAAAACACCTCCTCCATACCCATATTTGTGGAAAACTGGGCATGGCCTCTGATGTACAGGACTGGACATGACCAGACATAAGACACACCTTCCCATGTTGTGTAAAAAGGACATGACCCCTGCAATTTGCAAAATATTATTCTCGGCTATGACATAACCACCTTTTTGAGGCCTCAATGTATTTCTCCTTAAGTCAGGAGCCCCCCTCCCTGTGTACTGCTGTGAGGGGAGAGGGAAGAAACTGCCTTCTCCCTTATCAGTGACACCCATAAATCATTATAGGCCACTTTGTTTATACTGTAAATATAGAAAAACATAACATATGAAACATTTTCATTGTGAGTTATACAAGAATATAATTGATTATATTTGATTATAATTAACTTTCGTTTTAAGTATTCAACATATGAAGATCTCAACACCGGTAAAAGGCAGGGCTCACCAGTTATGGGGATATATACTGGTGGGCCAAACCTCTGAACTGATTCCCGATCTAAGACCCCTGTGCCATTCTCGACTCTTCCTGACAGGCAAATCTCAGGCCCTGGCTGTCTTTATCGACTCCGGATCAGATGTCAGCATCATTGACGAGGAGCTCGCACGGCAGCTGGGCATCCAACAGGTGCGGCCAGTACCGGCTAATGCTTTGGATGGTCACCTGCTGGGAACACACCAAACGACACCGGTCCATATGCTCATGTCGGGGAACCACCATGAGACTATCCAGTTTAATGTGCTACGGTCCCCCCAAATTCCTCTGACTTTGGGCTATCCATGGCTCCGCCGCCACAACCCGAACATCGACTATGCGACGGGGGCAATCTTAGGGTGGAGTCCCTCCTGTCACCAGGTTTGCTTCAAGCAGTCCGCCGCACCTCAACTATCCGACGATATGAGCCTGGCTCCGGATATTACAGGGGTTCCGGCGGAATATATTGACTTTAAGGAGGTTTTTAGCAAGACAAAGGGGACATCTCTGCAACCTCATCTGCCCTATGACTGCGCCATTGAGCTACATCCCGGTGCAGTACAAGTTAAAGGCCGTTTTTACTCGCTGTCGGTGCCGGAGAGGAAATCCATGGAGACTTACGTCTCCATGGCTGCCGGAATTATTCGTCCTTCTACTTCACCCGTAGGAGCAGGGGTTTTTTTTGTGGAGAAGAAGGACAAGACCCTGAGGCCCTGTATTTACACCACCTCCTCTTTTTGCAGCCCTCAGATTAATTTATAAACAACGTAATTAATTAAAAAAAAAATATATATATATTTTTTTTTTACTTGTAGTACTGATACCGTCCACTAGACTCCTAGTTACGTCGCGAGCTGCGTAGATGATTTCAAATACCGTGAAATAATCTGTGACGCATTTGTGTGTATTGTGTGTGTTTCCCGGGGAAACCCTCACAAGAAACACCGGCTGTTGTTATGTCTGCTGTGACGTTAAGTTGCCTCTTGTAATTATGCCTTTACAAGCTTAAAAGTTGTTTTTATCATCTGAATTTGGCGAAACAAGTTTAATATTCTAAAAACCAAGACTTTGTTTATTTGAAATCAGATGAAAACAAACTGTCACAGACCCTGCCATGTTATCTATGATTACTACGCTTTTCATTCATAATTTCAGCGGGAGGGAGGGGGGGGGGGGGCGCTGAGGAACAGCAGAGACAGGCTACAAGTGTTTTAGGTTCAAGTTAGACAACTAATGTCTGGGTTAGTGTTCATGACTTCATGTGTATGTCATCTAATGGTTCATCTCAATACACACACATTTTCCGTGCTTTCCAATAGTTTAAAATAGTTTTATTCCACTGTTAAATAACCTGTTCAATACAAACATGCCACATGTAAAAATGAAATAACTTTTCTGTGAACTGATATTTGTTTTGTTTTTGTTTTGGTAAAATGTCAATGAAGAGTGTCAGACTTAGTATATTTGTTAATAATTAATTTGTTAATAAGCTCAGATGCTTCTCTTCACTGAGAGCTCTGCAGTCTGAAGGCTCAGATGCTTCTCTTCACTGAGAGCTCTGCAGTCTGAAGGCTCAGATGCTTCTCTTCACTGAGAGCTCTGCAGTCTGAAGGCTCAGATGCTTCTCTTCACTGAGAGCTCTGCAGTCTGAAGGCTCAGATGCTTCTCTTCACTGAGAGCTCTGCAGTCTGAAGGCTCAGATGCTTCTCTTCACTGAGAGCTCTGCAGTCTGAAGGCTCAGATGCTTCTCTTCACTGAGAGCTCTGTAGTCTGAAGGCTCAGATGCTTCTCTTCACTGAGAGCTCTGCAGTCTGAAGGCTCAGATGCTTCTCTTCACTGAGAGCTCTACAGTCTGAAGGCTCAGATGCTTCTCTTCACTGAGAGCTCTGCAGTCTGAAGGCTCAGATGCTTCTCTTCATTGAGAGCTCTGCAGTCTGAAGGCTCAGATGCTTCTCTTCACTGAGAGCTCTGCAGTCTGAAGGCTCAGATGCTTCTCTTCACTGAGAGCTCTACAGTCTGAAGGCTCAGATGCTTCTCTTCACTGAGAGCTCTACTTTAGGTTTTATTGTTTGAAGCACCATTTGAATGTTTTTAAAAAGTGTGCTATATTGCCTGTTGGGTTCTCTGACCACTCCCTTGTGTTGTGTGATGTTTTTATTGCCAACATAAAAAGCAAATCTGCATATTGGCATTTTAACACTGCTCTGCTTTTAGATACACATCTTAGAGAGGTTTTTATTTATTTTTGGAAAGGTTTTAGAGAAAGGAAGGGGGATTTTAATTCTTTGAAGCAGTGGTGGGATTGTGGGAAAGCCGACATCAAGCAACTTTGTCTTCAGTACACTCGCAATGTTTCTCGTGACATCACCAAGTCTATGAGAGATCTGGAGATGGAAATAGTGGAACTGCAGAGCTTTGCAGAGTCCACAGGAAATCCAGGTTGTATTGAAGACCTCAAATCTAAAAAAGCCATTTTGGCAGACCTGCTGGGTTCTAGAGCACAGGGGGCGCTGGTCCGGTCCCGATTCCAGAGCGCTTCCATGATGGATTCACCAACAAAGCACTTCTTCAGTCTGGAGAAGAAGAACGGGCAGGGCAGGCTGATCCACGCTCTGAGGTCAGCAGGAGGACAGCAGCTGACAGCCAGATCCGGCAGAGAGCGGTGGACTTCTACTGCGACCTCTTCACCAGTGAGTACACTGAAGACGATGGAGGTTTTAATCTGTTCTGCAGGGGCCTACCAACAGTCTCTGAGGAGACGAACAAAGAGCTGGACGGGCCCCTGACTGAGGAGGAACTGTGTGCAGCACTCAAGAGCATGCAGGGGGGAAGGCCCCTGGAATAGATGGCCTCCCCCCAGAGTTCTACAAGACATTTTGGGACTTTTTAAAAGAGGATATAATGGACCTTTTTAATGAAAGTTTTAATGACTCTTTCCTCCCTCTGAGCTGCAGAAGAGCCGTTTTAACACTCCTTCCGAAAAAAGGCAACTTACAAGAAATCAAGAACTGGAGGCCCGTCTCTCTGCTGTGCATCGACTACAAGCTGCTGTCCAGGGCCCTGTCCTCCAGGCGGAGGAAGGTGATGGACCAGGTGGTAGACCGGACCCAGACCTACTGTGTGCCCGGCAGGTCAATTGTTGACAATGTGTCACTAATTCGAGATATTTTGGAAGTCTCTGGTTCTTTGGGTTTCGACACTGGTCTGGTTTTATTGGACCAGGAAAAGGCTTTCGACCGGGTTGAGCACCGTTACCTGTGGAAGGTGCTGGAGAGGTTCGGCCTCAGCCCGGGCTTTATCGCCAAGATAAAGGTGATGTATGTGAACATTGAGAGTGTGCTTAAGATAAATGGCGGTCTGTCTAGAGACCCTTTAATGTGACCAGGGGGATCAGACAAGGCTGCTCGATGTCAGGCATGCTGTACACACTGGCAATAGAGCCCATGCTACACAATATCCGCTCTTTTAATGAGGGCCTGTTTTTACCTGGTTTTAATGCACGTTTTATTTTATCGGCCTATGCAGACGACATCATTGTTTTTATAAAAAATCAACAGGATGTTTTAAAGCTGGGGCAGGTAGTGGACACTTTCCTAAAGATCTCCTCTGCAAAGGTCAACTGGGCCAAGAGTGAGGCCCTAGCAGTGGGGGAGTGGACTGGTGGCCTCCCTCAACTCCCAGGTGGGTTGACATGGAAGAGGGGCGGTCTAAAATATTTGGGAGTCCGTCTTGGAGATGAGGTCACACTGGGGAAAAACTGGGAAGGAGTTCTAGAAAAGGTGGAGGGGAAACTCAACAAGTGGCGCTGGTTGCTTCCCCACATGTCCTACAGAGGCAGGGTGCTGGTCATCAACAACCTGATAGCATCCAGCCTCTGGCATAAGCTCAAGTGTGTGCTGGTCTTTTAAAAAAGCTGCAAACTATTATTTTAAATTTCTTTTGGGATAAGTTGCACTGGGTTCCTCAGTGCACGCTGTCCCTACCAAAGGAAGAGGGGGGGCAGGGACGTGCACAGGTACGGGCTAATGTTGCCTGAAACATGAAGCATCCTTCGACTCCAGTGAATGTTCCAGCTCTTTCCAAGGCTCTATCTAATCATCCTCAAATTCAAATTCAAAAGCTTTTATTGTCATTGTACATATATACAACGAGATTCATGGTTGCTGCTCCAGCGAGTGCTTTAAAAACAGACATATTAAAACACAAAATAAAAGGTCTGACAGTTACGACCAGCAAGTAGTGCACACAGCTTCGGATCGTCAAGTAGATGACCAGGATTAATAAATAAATAAATAGATGAATAAAATAGAATTATGATAAAATATATATATATGATAAATATTACAGTATACATAAAAACAGACCAGGATTATTGCACAGTGGGGATGTGGGGAGTTATTTTTGTGTGTTTAATGTCCTAATGGCCCATGGAAGAAACTGTTTGTGAGTCTGGAGGTGCGGGCTTTCAGTGAACGGTAGCGCCGGCCCGAGGGCAGCAGGTCGAACAGATGACGGGCTGGGTGGGATGAGTCCTTCAGGATGGAACTGGTCCTCCTGAGGCAGCGAGACCTGGTGATGTCTTCCAGGGAGGGCAGAGGGCAGCCAATAATCCTCTGGGCCGTGTTAATGACCCTCTGCAGAGCCTTCCTGTCGGCAGCCGAGCACCCTGCATACCAAGCAGAGAATGTGAGGACGGATCTCAACTGTCGAGCGATAGAAGGTCACCAGCAGCTTCTGATTCAGATGGTTCTTTCTGAGCAGTCTCAGGAAGTACAGTCGCTGCTGGGCCTTCTTTATCACTGCCGTGGTGTTTGTGGACCAGGTGAGCTCCTGGGAGATGTGGACTCCCAGGAATTTAAATGAAGGCACCCTCTCTACACAGTCCCCATTAATGTAGAGGGGGGCGTGGTCTATGCTTGTTCTCCTGAAATCGATAATGATTTCTTTCGTTTTTATGGAGTTAAGCAGTAGGTTGTTGACCGCGCACCACTCCGTCAGTTTACGGACCTCCTCTCTATAGGCTGTCTCATCACCTCCTGAGACGAGCCCGATGACAGTGGTGTCGTCTGCATATTTAATGATGGTGTTTGAAGGGTAGGTGGGAGAGCAGTCATGTGTGTATAAGGCATACAGGAGTGGACTTAGCACACAGCCCTGGGGAGAGCCAGTGCTGAGTGTTAGGGTGGAAGAGAGATGGGAGCCCAGTTTCACACATTGTGGTCTGTTTGTGAGGAAATCCTTTATCCAGGCACAGGTGGAGGGGGGCAGGTGGAGGTCAAGAAGTTTATTGATGAGGATGTCAGGGATGATGGTGTTAAAGGCTGAGCTGTAATCTATGAAGAGAAGTCTAACATAGTTCCCTGGATGTTCCAGGTGGCTTAGTGTGGTGTGGAGGGTTATGGCAATGGCATCCTCCGTGGAGCGGTTTGTCCTGAAGGCAAACTGATGAGGATCGAAGGCTGAGGGGAGGCAGGCCTTGATGTGATGCGAGACCAACCGCTCAAAGCATTTCATAACTACCGATGTTAGGGCAATGGGCCTGAAGTTGTTTAGGCAGCTGTTGGCTGCTGTTGTTTTGGGGGCGGGGATTATGATTGCTGATTTTAAGCATGATGGGATGATGGCTTGGGTCAGGGAGAGATTAAAAATCCTGGTGAAAATCTCAGATAGTTGGTCCGCACATGACACAAGTACCTTCCCAGGTACACCGTCAGGTCCTGCAGCTTTCCTGGGGTTCACTAACCTCAGTTCTCGTCTCACTTGGTGTTGATGAAGTGTTAGTGAGGTGCTGCTGTAGACTGGAGGGGGCGCTGTTGGTCTGACTGCCTCAAATCGTGCAAAGAAACTGTTTAATTCCTCTGCTAGCAAGGCGTCAGAATGGACTGTTGTAGTGATCCTGCCCTGGTAATTTGTGAGGTTCTGTATTCCCTGCCATATTTGCCGTGGGTTGTTATCTGAGATGTGACCCTCAATTTTTCTCCTATAGCTCTCCTTAGCAGCTTTAATTCCCCTCTTGAGATTTCCTCTAGCAGTGCTGTACTTCTCTCTGTCCCCTGATCTGAAAGTGGCGTTGCGCTCTCTGATGAGAAGCCGCACTTCGCCTGTCATCCAGGGTTTCTGATTTGGGAAAACTCTGGTTCGTTTCCTCACAGTAACGTTCCCAGCACAGTATGAGATGTAGGAGAGTACAGCTTGGGTGTAGTCACTGAGGTCTTGGTTTTCAAATATACTCCACTCTGTGCAACTGAAGCAGTCCTGAAGCCTAGAGAGGGCATCATCAGGCCAGGTGTCAATATGTTTTGTGACGGGCTTTGATTGTCTCCTGATGGGGGTGTAGGCTGGAATGAGATGCAGTGACAGATGGTCTGACTGGCCGACATACTAACAGATGTTTTGTCAATTACCTTATCACAGGCTTAGTTCAAGGTTTCCTAGCAGGTCTATGTGTTACGGTAGAGTGAAGCAGGCAGGACCCAAATGCAGAATAAACTGATAACACCTTTATTTCAAGGATATGAATAAAACTCGGACAAAACAGAACACTCCCCGGTGAACTCAGTCACCAACAAAAGATGAACCAACACTGAACACAGGAAGAGACAACACTAAATACAGGGAGGGGTAATCACAAGATGAGAAACAGCCGGGCAGGGGAGGAGAAACACAAGGGCAACAGGTGAACACAATCAGACAATTAGACACACCAGGGAAACTAACGACAGGGTCCTCCCTGTCGTTAGTTTTCCAGGGAGAGGGACCAGACAATACACAAGGAGGAAAACATGACAGGGAGAACCGAACAGCAAAATAAACCCAAACCTAGACATACAAAACTAAAAACATGACATAACATAAGATTCGTGACAGAACCCCCCCACCTCAAGGGACGGGTTCCAGACGTCCCTGAAAGTCATGCCACTTCACCCCTCTCAATGGCATATTTTTGGTGTGAAATGACATTCCAAGTTTTACTTGGAACTCAGTAAAGATGACATTCGGTTGCCGTAGTAGTCCACGCATCTTTGACACCTTGTCAGAAGCGCTATGCTGGATACTCTACAACACCTACAAACTCCCTTTCGTCCTTCCTCTTTTAGATGATTTTCTAGTAGTTGACTTTCCCTCATCCCCACCAGCCCGCAGCATCTCCACAGTCAAAAACCTTTTCAAAGAGCTAGGCGTATCCCTTTCAGAACAGAAAACTGTAGGCCCTTCCACGCGTTTACAATTTCTCTGTATAGTGTGCTGATGCAAGCTTCACTCCCACAAGACAAGCTGTCCTGCATCAGAGAAGGCATCAAATCATGGTCCGCCGCCGTTAGTATCTCAAAAAGAGATCTCTTATCCTTATTAGGCCACCTTAACTTTGCAGTGCGCATCATCCCACACGGCCGCTCATTTGTTTCACGACTGCTAGCGCTGGCTTCTTCTGTCCAAAACCTTAAAACATCATAGTCCTAGATGATGGTTGTCGCTCAGATCTTCGATTCTGGGCCTCTCTGTGCGAAGAGTGGAATGGTATTTCATTCTTCTATAATGATCTTGTGAAGTCTTCAGATTCTCTCCAGTTCTTCACAGACGCTGCACCTTCCATCGGGTTCGGGGGATTCTTTTGTAATGAATGGTTCGCAGATGTCTGGCCAACTGAAATTCAGTCCCTTGAAAATACTTCAAAATCTACCGCCCTCTTCGAGCTCTATCCCATAGTTGTCGTTTGCTTGATTTGGGGCACCAGATGGACCAGGAAACAAATTACTGTTTTCTTTGACAACGCAGCTACTGTCGATATCATCAATAAGGGGCGCTCAAAAATACCAATGATCAACAGTCTTATGCGGTGCTTAACCTGGACATGTGTAATTAATAACCCCATCTTGTGAGCTACTCATATTCCCGGGCATGTTAATCGCATAGCTGATGCTCTGTCTCGCTTTACATTTCAGGAGTTCAAAACTATGTGTCTCCAAGCGAAGCCCACCACCTTGCCATGCCCTGCGTTCCACCAAATGACTCTGGACTAAGCACATCCAAGCCCCTTGAGGATCTCCTGTATTCTGCCTCCAAATACATGAGACTTTGTCTAGCCAAAAGCACAATTAAAGCCTACGATTCAGCTTGGTATTTCTTCTCTTCTTTCTGCATTAACCTTCTTCTGTGTTCTTATCCATTAGATATATCTATCGTTTGTGCATTTATTGTATTCTCATTAGAATCCCGCAATCTTCAAGTGCAAAGCATAAAAGCAATGCTAGCAGAGATTCAGTTCCACATTAGATGTAAAGACCCAGCATCGGAAAGCATCCTTGGGAACCCTTCCATTCGACTGCTCCTCAATGGCCTCAAGAAGACACGTCCTCCAGGCAATGATAAAAGACTGCCTCTTACTATTTTTCTGGTGCACAAGTTGGTTTCCAAGTTAAGGCAAGGGTGTTTTTCACGATACATCGATATAATGTTGGATGCAGTCTTGTTAATGGCTTTCTTTGGGTTTCTCAGGTGTGGTGAATATACAACAAGATCTCTATCCTTTGATCCTCAGTATGATCTCACCTTTAATGATTTAACATTGGGAGATCAAATGTACACACTGTTTTTGAAACATTCAAAGTATGATAGATCTGGTGAGGGAACTCAAATAATCATTGCCAAAACTAATACTGTTTTTTGTCCTCTATCTTCCATGCTCAACTATCTGCGTCATCGCCCTCGGACACATGGGTCGGCACCCCTGTTCATTATCGATGGCTGCAAACCCTTGATGAGATCATGGTTCTCGACCAAGCTGCGTGATCTCTGTCTAAGCTGTGGCCTACCCCCAGGTCGCTATTCCCCTCTCTCTTTAAGAATCGGCGTTGCCACAACTGCGGCTCTCCTTCTTCCTACCTCAACCCTGAAATCCCTGGGTCACTGGTCATCTTCTGCATACCAGCGCATTGGTCACTTCCAGGTCTACACATAGCAGTCTCTCTAGGTAGTGTATTCCCCTCATTTGCTCCGCTAATAATCAATCAGATCGATGGATTCCAGAGAACAGGAAACTTTAAAGGCCTTCTTCTCAAAATGATGACTCGGTGACAGTCATTATATAATTAATATTTGGAGTACAAAAACAATCCTTATATAATTAGAAAGCTAGGAATCTCCTCGTTCCAACAGTGTACTGTATACAACGCAAAATGTGTCTTCGGGTCAATGCGACTGATTTCAATGGAGCAGGTCACATTTTGTTCTGGGAATGTCATTTTCTAGCCTGAGGCCTGAAAAACAGGCTCAGGGCTTAACAGGTTAATGTCCTTGCACTGAGTGACTGGAATATGTTGAATATTTGTTATCAAAATGTTGGATAAATGTTAAGGAGTTTTCAGTAGGTTATGACAGTGCATTGTGTCATGAGAAACACTGAATGCTAACTGAATGACAAATCTACTCCAGTGAAATATATCAGCCAAATATCAAAATGTATTTGTGAATGACAATATTTGCCCCAGGGGGCTCTAATGTGTTCAGCGTATGACAGTCTTTTTCCTTAGACCCTTGCAAAATACAACATAACAATCCATGATAATAAAATAAAAATGGTGGACATCAATTAAAAAGATGGAGCTTTAGTAGTTGCTGAGGGCTTCAAATAGGAAGATGGCAGCAGGAGTATCAACAATCCAAGCCCAACAAATAAACATGGCAACCTGCAACACAAGAGACACAGCCTTCTATTCCCATAGCACTCAGTAGTAATGATTGTATGTGCTTTTTTAACGATAAAATTGTTACTCTTAGAAACAAAATGAATGACCTCTTGCCTTTGACCAGTATAGTGTTATCAACAGCTCCCGGAAACGTAAGTTCTAATATTACACTAGATAGTAAACTAGAATGATTTTCAGCCATAAACCTTGAACAATTAAATTCAATGATTCTCTCTTCTAAACCATCAATGTGTATGTTAGACCCAATTCCAACTAAGCTGTTGAAGGAAGTTTTTCCATTAATTAGCACTTCTTTATTAAATATTATGAATATGTCTTTATTATCAGGCTATGTTCCACAATCATTCAAAGTAGCAGTGATAAAACCGCTTCTTAAAAAGCACAACCTCGATCCAGAGGTTTTAGCCAACTATAGACCTATTTCTAATCTTCCGTTCCTCTCAACAATTCTTGAGAAAGCAGTCGCAAAACAGTTGTGTGATTACTTAAAAAACAATGATTTATTTGAAGATTTTCAGTCTGGCTTTAGAACACATCATAGCACAGAGACAGCTCTGGTTAAAGTCACAAATTACATTCTAATAGCCTCAGACAAAGGACTTGTCTCTATTCTTGTTTTGCTCGATCTCAGTGCTGCATTTGATACTATCGACCATGATATCCTATTGCAAAGACTAGAGCACTTAGTTGGCATACAGGGAACTGCTTTAGGCTGGTTTAGGTCCTATCTATCTGAACGCTCTCAGTTTGTACGTGTCAACGATGAATCTTCCACACAAACCAAAGTTAGCCATGGAGTGCCACAGGGCTCAGTGCTCGGACCTATTTTGTTCACATTATATATGCTTCCGTTAGGCAATATTATAAGGAATCACTCTGTAAACTTTCATTGTTATGCGGATGATACTCAACTATATTTATCAATCAAGCCTGATGAAATTAATCATCTAAATACAATTCAAGACTGCCTCAAGGACTTAAAAACGTGGATGACCTTACACTTTTTGATGTTAAACACGACCAAAACTGAAGTTATTGTACTTGGCCCGAAGAATCTATGAAACAAATTATCTAAAGATATACTAACTATGGATAGCATTAATTTGGCCTCCAGTGAGACTGTAAGGAATCTTGGTGTTATATTTGATCAGGATTTATCCTTTAAGGCATATCTTGCCTCAAAACGATGCAGAGAAACTAGCACATGCATTTGTTACTTCAAGGCTGGATTATTGTAACTCCTTATTATCAGGGTATACCAAGAAGTCAGTCAAGTCGCTTCAGCTGATACAAAATGCTGCAGCTCGTGTACTAACCAGAGTTAGGAAAAGGGACCACATTACTCCTGTTCTGGCTGCCTTACACTGGCTCCCTATAGAATACCGGATAGAATTTAAAATTCTTCTTCTCGCCTACAAAGCCCTTAATGGGCAGGCACCATCTTACCTTAAAGAACTCATTATACCCTACTGTCCTACTAGGGCATTGCGTTCCAAGAATGCAGGGTTGTTGGTTGTTCCTAGAGTCTCTAAAAGTACAATGGGAGCCAGAGCCTTTTCTTATCAAGCTCCACATTTGTGGATTCAGCTTCCAGTTTGTGTTCGGGCGGCTGACACCCTATCCGTTTTTAAGAGTGCGCTTAAGACCTTCCTTTTTGATAAAGCTTGTAGTTAGGGCTGATTAGATTCAGCCCCTAGTTTTGCTGATATAGGCTTAGTTTGTCGGGGGACATCTTACTTCTTCCTTCTCTCTGTCTATACCTGTGTACTCTCATGTTCCGATTAACCCAGCTTCCCCAAATGTCTTTCTTTTTGGTGTCTCTATACGCCGGGATCCGGAGTCATGGATGATCCTGCGGTCCTGTGTCCTGGATCGCGAGCCCTGGATCTTGAGTCGTGGCTGTGGTCCTGGATCATAAGTCCTGGATGGATATCCTCGTGGATTCATCTTCCTATTATACACACATGCATTTCCAAACATTTGGACTACCTATGTTGCAAATGTATTATCTTTTGAATTTACACACGGCATCTATTGCACGTCTGTCCGTCCTGGGAGAGGGATCCCTCTGTTGCTCTCCCTGAGATTTCTCCCATTTTTCCCTTTAAACTGTGGGTTTTCTCCGGAAGTTTTTCCTTGTACGATGTGAGGGTCTAAGGACAGAGGGTGTCGTCTTGTCATACTGATATTCTGTACAAACTTTGAAGTCCACTGAGATAAATGTAACATTTGTGATATTGGGCTATATAAATAAACATTGATTGATTGATTGACAAACACTTGCATCAGTAACATGTATTTTTGGGGGATTAATGCATATAAAAAAGGGAATGATGGAAGCCATTAATATACTTACTATAAATGGAAATAATCATGGTCATATAGGGGCGAAGGACACTGATGGGAGGCTTACACTTGTGTGGCCCGTCTGTCCTTCTGATGTTGACCACCACGTTCATCCCTCTGCATAGGGGGCACAGGATCCTCTTCCTCAGTTGACTCCAGGATGTCCCCAGCAGTGATGCAAATGTTGTGGAGTACTGCACACTCTCCTACAACCTTGGGGGAAAAGGTGTGATTGCCTTCCAGGGCCTTGAAGAAGATCCCTCTCCACGGTGCCTTCATCATCCCAAAAGCCCTCTCGATGACCAATCGGGCTCTGGTGTCGGTTACAGCGCGCCTCCACTCTACCCCTCAATGGTTCCCGGTGCGGTGTAATGGCGTTAGAGGTTCGCTCAGGCACGGGTAACCTACATCCCCCACAATGAAATGGCCAGCTGGCAGGTAAAAGCCCCTCACAAACACTGGACTGATCCTGAGCACCCTGGTGTCTTAGACCGAACCAGGGTAACTCACACAAATGTCTAGAAATGTGCCATTGCTGTCAGAGACACCCTGAAGCTGGACAGAGTAGAATACTTTCCTGTTCAGCTAGTCCTGGGCATGGTGTGTATTGGGAGCCTTTCTCTATATAGTTTATATTTTGACCAGAGGGACATGATGGTTGGGGTTAGCTTAGAGTTTGATCGTCTCCTGTTGAAGACCAAATAGGTGTAAATAGTAAAAGGTGTAAATACAGTGGGGCAAAAAGTATTTAGTCAGCCACCAATTGTGCAAGTTCTCCCACTTAAAAAGATGAGAGATGCCTGTAATTTTCATCCTAGGTACACTTCAACTATGAGAGACAGAATGGGTGAAAATAATCCAGGAAATCACATTGTAGTATTTTTAATGAATTAATTGGTAAATCCTCGGTAAAATAAGTATTTAGTCACCTACAAACTCCACTATGGCCAAGACCAAAGAGCTGTCAAAGGACACCAGAAACAAAATTGTAGACCTGCACCAGGCTGGGAAGACTGAATCTGCAATAGGTAAGCAGCTTGGTGTGAAGAAATCAACCGTGGGAGCAATTATTAGAAAATGGAAGACATACAAGACCACTGATAATCTCCCTTGATCTGGGTCTCCACGCAAGATCTCACCCCGTGGGGTCAAAGTGATCACAAGAACGGTGAGCAAAGATCCCAGAACCACACGGGGGGACCTAGTCAATGACCTGCAGAGAGCTGGGACCAAAGTAACAAAGGCTACCATCAGTAACACACTACGCCGCCAGGGACTCAAATCCTGCAGTGCCAGACGTGTCCCCCTGCTTAAGCCAGTACATGTCCAGGCCCGTCTGAAGTTTGCTAGAGAGCATTTAGATGGTCCAGAAGAGGATTGGGAGAATGTCATATGGTCAGATGAAACCAAAATAGAACTTTTTGGTAAAAACTCAACTCGACGTGTTAGGAGGAGAAAGAATGCTGAGTTGCATCCAAAGAACACCATACCTACTGTGAAACATGGGGGTGGAAACATCATGCTTTGGGGCTGTTTTTCTGCAAAGGGATCAGGACGACTGATCTGTGTAAAGCAGGGGTCTCCAACCTTTCTCCACCTGAGAGCTACTTTAAAAAAATGAAAGTGGCCAAGAGCTACATGCATCGCATCGCTTACATTTATTCACATAGCACTCATCAATTGAATTAAACTACTTTTGTGTGAAATTGCAATACCTAAAGCTTGTCTAAAATCTTAACTTCACATCAAGGACCAAGAAAACGACAATTTCTCACTTCTTATTATTGCCCTCATAGTAAGTACTTCACCTTAATCACCACCTTGCAAGCATTTTATGGCACGTGTGTAAAATAAGTGCATTCACTCTTTTTCACAGTTAGTGAGATGACTGGCGCTGCATGGAGTCCACCATACAGGTGTATGCTGGACTCACTTAGGTTCACTCTAAGAGTCATTTACATGTTCATCAGTCGGTCTTGTTCTGTATTTAGATTTCATTCATGCCAGAAAAAGCTGCTTCACAAAGGGATGTATACAGAACCAAATAAAGCAGACATGTTCAGTGCTGCTTGGTGATGTTCTTATAGTTTTCTGGGTCCAAGGCTCCAGAAATGTTGTGAGTTTTGCTGAGACTTAAGCTGAACATGATTTTGGAGATTTATAACCTCCATCTCCATCTCCACAGGATTGACACTGAACAGTGCAGCCATCTTTTCTTCTTCTTCATGTTGACATGACATTATAAACCATAATTAATCAATTGTAGGTCTAGCCTCCCTATCTGTGTGTGAAATTGTTCCATCCTCAAAAACAAAAAACTAATGCTTCTGCAGTCTATAGCTGCAGCTTCTAGCAACGGTCTTCTGTTTAAAAAAAGGACAGTGAATGTCCTGAATGAGGCATCACACACAGGACTTGAGTCTGAACACAGCAGACAACAGGAGTATTTACAACAGCATTATAAAAACAAAAATAGTGCATGTGGGTGCACACTTACATTCTCTGTCTTACTGTTGCATGAATCCCATGAATGTATGAGATTAAGTTAGCTTCATCATATCTCAATTAAGTGAATAATAAAGGTTCTATCGGGTCACTATCAGCCTGTCACTCTTATTAGTAGTTATTTTTCAGGAGGGGGCGGGGCTTGGAGGAACGGAGAGGATCGCGGAAGCTTTCCTCCTGCCTTCACAAACTGTACACACGTATTTATCAACTGAAAATAGCAAGAGGACATTCATACTCTGCAATCCAAGACTTGATTAAATCCACCAAAAACCTGACATTACGATAACGAGTGTTTTTCAAAAACACAAATCCCTCCCTGTGTGTCTCTGAGCCGCAGCGACACGGCCTGATTCAGAGCGGGTCATTCTGCCGTTGGTTCTGACTGGTGCTGCTGGAGAAAGCAGACTGCTCCGTGTGTGGTGTCGCTGTGTCGCTTTGCCGCTGTCACGTCTGCTCCTTGATCTCTGCGTCACCGACCAATTTGATATTTGTGTGACAGAAACAATTCTAAAATAAAAACACTTTATTGTCCAGCCGCGGCCAAAAAAATCAAGCAGCAACGTTACTACGCTATAATCGATAATCGAGCGGCGAGCTACTGAAAAGCTGCCCGCGAGCTACCGGTAGCTCGCGATCGACGTGTTGGAGACCCCTGGTGTAAAGGAAAGAATGAATGGGGCCATGTATCGTGAGATTTTGAGTGACAACCTCCTTCCATCAGCATGACAATGATCCCAAACACACCGCCCGGGCAACAAAGGAGGGGCTTTGTAAGAAGCATTTCAAGGTCCTGGAGTGGCCTAGCCAGTCTCCAGATCTCAACCCCATAGAAAATCTTTGGAGGGAGTTGAAAGTCCGTGTTGCCCAGCGACAGCCCCAAAACATCACTGCTCTAGAGGAGATCTGCATGGAGGAATGGGCCAACATACCAGCAACAGTGAAAACCTTGTGAAGACTTACAGAAAACGTTTGACCTCTGTCATTGCCAACAAAGGGTATATAACAAAGTATTGAGATGAACTTTTGTTATTGATCAAATACTTATTTCCCACCATCATTTGCAAATAAATTCTTTAAAGATCAGACAATGTGATTGTCTGGGTTTTTTTTCTCCTTCTGTCTCTCATAGTTGAAGTATACCTAGGATGAAAATTACAGGCCTCTCTCATCTTTTTAAGTGGGAGAACTTGCACAATTGGTGGCTGACTAAATACTTATTTGCCCCAGTGTACATCAATATTGTGTTTTCTTTTTTAAAAGAATGATTCAAATGTGTTCTGTTAGGAAAGCACATGAGAGAAGATAGCCTTCAAGGTTGCTAGAAATAACACAAACTAGAAATTGAGAATGTTTGTTGGCTAAACCGTAAGAGAATGTATCTAAAGCCCTGAAAGCAAACTTCATCCAGGTACACAGAATGAAATATTACAGAAACAATTTCACCTATACTCTTGATAGTATGTTCAATGTAATGCTCTGTAATCTATGATTTAAACCAGTTTCAGCATCCACTTACCGTTTGTGACCGCAGTCGTGCTCCCCTCCTCTGAATGTTTCTTCTGTTCTTTGGCAGTGTGTGAGCCACACAGCAACCGCAAGCTCCATGTCTGCCATTCTGCTCTGAAACTGTGATACTGCCACCTGCTCTTATATAGGACACTAATAGGGTCATTGAGCAACATACTCAGCTGGGTGATTGTTGGTTATTCCTTGAGTGCAGCAGTGTTGGGCCTGTGGTCATTTGATAGTAATATGTTTGGGTAATTCACAGACTGTAGCAGCCATTAGAACTTAAAATCAATTTGAGACTTTATTAGGCAACATGTTCTAAACTTAAGAATGGTGATACAGCAAATGTGTAGGTCTAACACGCCTTTCATACATTGCTTTGTATGTTTTGCTTATATTGCATAATTTATTACATATCTAATTATTTTTAACACACTCATGCTCATCGCAGTCATGTTAATCAATACGAGTTACCAGGAGTGTGAGCAACAGTTTCTAATGTCACGATTTCCTTTCACTTTACTATTATATTCCAATTACAACCTTAATGAAGAATATCTTTTTCACTGTTGTTATTTTCACAATAACAGCGCTTATAAATGATGCACAGTTATCCATCCAGTTAAACCGTTTGAAAGAAACCTCCAGCACAGTTGTCAGTTTTACTGAAGTCTCTTTACTTGGTGAAACTGTAAAGACAATACAGACATAACAGTTTATTATTGACTGCCCGACTGACGAGCTAAATAAACAGAATACTTCACACAATGAGCTACGGCGCATAAACTGAGAAGCTAATCAGCCTATCCGCTATGAGCTTAGCCCCAAGGAATACTCACATTTTACATACAACATATTCCCATGAAGCCAAAGCCTGTCGGACAATAACACTCACAGACGATGTGTGAACCAGCGGGAAATACGAAGCACAGCCCATGGAGAGCAGACGTCCGTTCATGAAACAACCCAAGCTACATGTGGAGCACACTCGGAAACAAACAAGTTTGGTCTCCAAGCAACAGGAATCTAATAAACCACTAGAAAGCAGCAGTGTCAACCAACCACCACCAGGTGGTGCCAAAACACAGCCAAGAAAACACATACACGACAGATATACACCAAAAACACACATCAAGGACAGAACACTCCCCGCCTGGGTTTTTTAAACCCCAGATCAATCAACAAGAATCAGTCTTTGGAGACAGAAGCAGGACCACTTCTGTAAAAGGATGAGAAAATATCCTTTTGGTCTTGTCCTTGGAGATCTCTACCTCGATCTTACGAACCAGTCCATCCCTTCCTGGGAATGTCTTTGTGATGGTGGCCATAGGCCGTTCGTTTCTCTGAGCCTGATTGTCTTTCTTGAAGGTTTGACCTCTTAGACCGCCACTTGTGACGAAACTGCAGAGTCTTGAGATATTCTTTTCTCCACCTACTCCAAAAGGTGTCCGCCAGGCTCTGAACTTGCTTCTACTGCTCTTTAAAGAGGTCTGCCTCTTCAAAGTTACCTGGAGGAGCTGGTGTAGAGCCTGTTTTGAGGGCCAGGAGCATTGCTGGGGTGAGGATGAGAGGTGACTCTGGATCTGAAGATACTGGAATGAGTGGTCTAGCATTGATGACTGCTGTCACCTCAGCCATGAGCGTAACCAGAACTTCATGCGTCAAAGAAGACTTCTTCTGTTCAAGCAGCAGATAGTCAAGAATGCGACGAGCAATGCCAATCATCCGTTCCCATGCCCCACCCACGTGGGACGCATGTGGCGGGTTGAACACCCATGTGCAGTTTTGCGTGCTCAGGTACTTCTCTACATTGTTGCCACTGGGATCTGTAGTCTTCATTTGCAACTCTCGAGAAGCGCCAACAAAGTTGTTGCTGCAGTCAGACCGTATTTGTTTTGCTGTGTCACTGATAGTGAAGAATCTCCTTAAGGCATTAATGAAGCTGCCGGCACTCATGGTTTCAATAACTTCAATATGGACTGCCCTTGTACACATACATGAGAACATCACTGCCCATCTTTTTGAGTTTAAATAACCTCCTCTTGTGCGTCGTGAGGCAACTTCCCATGGCCTGAAGACGTCGACACCGACGTAGGTCAAAAGAGGTGCTACTTGCAGTCGTTCGGCTGGTAGATCCGACATCTGTTGATGTTCTGTCTTTCCCATCAGCTTCCGGCTGGTTACACATTTGAAGAGCACACTGCTGATACTGCGCTTTTCTCCTACCAACCAGAACCCTGCAGCTCGGACAGCTCCTTCGGTGAAGTGCCTTCTTTGGTGCTTCACTGCCTGGTGATGGTGATGGACCAGCAGCATTGCCAGATGGTGTCAGCCGGGAATGATTATGGGGTGAGCTTCGTCTGAGCTCAGACTTGAGTGACGTATGCAGCCTCCTACTCTTAGGAGTCTGTCGTCCCCCACTACAGGATGCAACTTCCACAAATTGCTAGATGAAGCAATGTTAGATCTTGATCTCAAACATTTGAGCTCCTCTGCATAACTCTCGTACTGGACGCTCTTCACGATGCACACCTTGGCCTTTGTCAGCTCTTCCTCTGTTGGATGGCAGATGTGCCACCTATGACACTTGTCGTTAACAGAACGGGAGAAAGAGCGAGCTACATGGATCAAGCGAGCTACTGCTGTGACAAGAGTGACGTACTTTGAAAAGCGTTCAAATCGTTGAGGGTGTACCACATCTCTGGTGACACATGTCAGACTTGTTGTCACTTCGGGACAAACCTCAGAGTCAAGAACAGGGTTGATAAGGTCACAAGTCTCTTCCAACTCAGGAGGATGCATGGATGCATCCTTGAGAAAGGCTGTTCCTGTGAGCCATGTTGTACTGTTTTACAGATCTGGACCCGATGTCTGCTGGATTGAGGACTGTACGCACGTATTTCCACTGGCCAAGACATGGTGACTGATGAATGTGTTGGACCCTGTTGTGCACAAAGACATAAAAGCTCCTCGACTGGTTGTGGATGTAGTCTAGCACAACTTTACTGTCTGTGTAATATGTGATGTTTTCGAATACTACATCCATCTCTGCAACTATCAACTCGGCGATCTCTACTGCGAGCACAGCCGCACACAGTTCAAGTCTTGGAATAGTGTGTCCAGGCTGAGGAGCCAACATTGTCTTCCCAAAGATGAAGCCTACCTCGGTTTGACCTTCATGGCTGGTCAGCTTGATATAGGCCACTGCTGCGATTGCTGTCACTGAAGCGTCTCCGAAGACACAGAGTTATCTTGTTTAAGCACCTGCAGTAGAAAAGGGTACATAAGGTTGTGGTATCTGGAGTTCTTGTAAGTCTTGTAGAGACTCTTTCCATGTAGTCCAGTCGAGCTCCATGTCTTTGGGGAGTGGCGCATCCCAGTCGTCTGCTTGCACGGTGAGCTTTCGGAGTATTCTTTTCCCGCATACTGTTACTGGTGCGAGGAACCCAAGGCTTCTGGTCGTTTGCAGTCTGAAACGTGAAGGCATCTGTGCACATGTTCCAGGACAGACCGAGGCTTCGTTGGGTAGGGAGCTCATCGGTAAAGAGGTATAGGTTTCCAACATCCTTGGAATGATCCTCAGGTGGGAATGCTTTGATGACTCTTTGGCGGTTTGATGTGACTTTGTGCAACCTGAGATTAGAGGCTGCAAGCATTTTCTGCGCTCGGCCGAGTACACTGATGGCTTCTTCTTCGGTGTTGAAGGACTTCAGGACATCATCAATGTAAAACTCACGGTCAACAAGGCTTCTTGCATCACTGCCATAGTTGGTCTCTGCTTCTTTAGCTGCTCTCCGTAGATAAATGCTCGAGGGTTCAGTTCAGATTTGGCCTTCTTAATAGTTTGTTTGGGTCCCTCACTTCCGTTTCGCTTCTCATGCACTGATTCGCTAGCTGAACAGCCAATCAGAGTGATTTATTTTGCCGACTGCCTTTTGGCGACTGTCGGTTTTCGGCCGAAAAGGCGTCGGCTCGGCTGAAAAGACCCGACGGTGCGGGACACATCAATCTGAGTAGGGCGTGTCGACGCTCATCAATTGTATGACATTATTGAGTTAAATTCCTTTTTTAATCATGCCAGGTGCAACTTTTTTAAGGAAATTATATCATTATTAGATAATGCTGGTTGCTCTCTGCTGATCTTTTTTTTTTGTGTTAAAGTTGTAAGTGATGTGTTGGTCTGTTTGTGAATATCCTGTACACACTGCTCTTGAACATAGATGACCCTCTTCTTCCTGTTTACTGCCAACCAGAGCTACGTTCAAGGCCTAGGTCTTTTGATGGGTAACCTGATGTGTTGAGGAAACAAACGCTGCAAATACAAAAAATGCTGCAAGAAGCTCAAAATACTACGGAAACCAGGGGACACTAAAAAGTGACGCACACAGCTGGGACCGGAGCGCTTGGTGACGTTCAGGATTACAAAGCGGGACAACTGTCTCTGTTGTTGGAAACTTACCTAAAATGTTTTATCGGCTTATTTGAACAATGTTATCACATGATTCCTTCTGATATTACTGCAGATCTGCTGTAAGCTAGCTAGCTAACGTAGTCATTTCAGATATTCTGTGAACACTTGCCGTTATGAGACAGACTAACTAAGGGGTAAGGACTAACTAACTGCGAGTGTTGTTACGCCCGGCCACCGTAGATGAGAGATCCAGAAAAAAGTAATTTATTTGATGTGTAATCATTGCCTTTGTTATTTAGTCCACCCCGTACTATACAACGTTACATTTTATTTGCTTAATACTAGAACCGTCAATGGGTCAAGTCTACCCGCAGCTGTTTTTTGATTGTATTAAACTTTTTTTCAATAAAATATTAAAGTCTCCCAGTCCGTGACTTTTCCTGAAAGTGTGTTATGTTGCACCCTCTGTTGTAAAAATTGTCAATATGAAGTCAGATATGTAATATTTACCTCATAGAAAATGCAGCGTAAACATGACATGTTGCTATAGCAACGCCTTTTGTCTACTGTGGTTCCTTATAGATAGATAGATAGATTGATTGATTGATTGATTGATTGATTGATTGATTGATTGATTGATTGATTGATTGATTGATGGATAGATAGATAGATAGAGAGATAGATAGATTGATTGATTGATTGAGAGATAGATTGATTGATAGATAGATAGATAGATAGATAGATAGATAGATAGATAGAGATAGATAGATTGATAGATAGATAGATAGATAGATAGATAGATAGATAGATAGATAGATAGATAGATAGATAGAGAGATAGAGAGATATATAGATAGAGAGAGATAGATAGAGAGATAGATAGATAGATAGATAGATAGATAGATAGATAGATAGATAGATAGATAGATAGATAGATAGATAGATAGATAGATAGATAGATAGATAGATAGATAGATAGATAGATAGATAGATAGAGAGAGATAGAGAGATTTGTACCTAAACAAAACACAAGTCTAACACCAAGCGTTTAAATCAGCACTGGTAGCGATATTCTATACTTCATGCTATCTGCACAAACTATATCATATGAAATGCCGAGAGTCCACAGATTCTATTGGTATAAGTTAAAATAAAGAACATTGTACCTTGAAAATCAGTAGTGGGTACATTTGAGCCGTTGGCGGTTTTAGGTATACAGCGACCTCTGGCGGTTCTAGTGTTAAGGGCTGCAGGAAAACTAATAATACATATTGTGACTGGATCCATCCTTTTTTTGCAACATTTCATCTTTCCATTAAAAATACTTAACATATGCACATTTGACAGCACAGCTTCACTCCATCAGCTCTCCATCGATAATCCAAAGCACTTTGACTAGATCTGGCTCTGTCATCACTTCCTGTCAGCAGACAAGTTGATGTGATGTTATGTGACGAATGTCTGTTACTCCTGATTATGTTCACCTGGTGCCCTGTGTTGTCTCCCCCCCCCCCCCCCCCACCTGTGTCTAATTGCTGACTAGTGTGTGTGTGTATTTAGGCTCTATTGCCCTGTCTGTTTTGGGGCAGGTAGTGTGTGTGAGATCCGTGTGGCTGGTGACGGTGCTCACAAAAAAAGCAAGATTGAGGCTGTGTCCTGGGCTCGAGTTTAATAAATGCCCACACCGGGTTATATTTTTGGACGTTCTGCCTCTGCCTCCTTGCTTGGTCAGGCCGCTCAATTGTCAGCTTCACAATGGGTGTCAGAAGTGGGATTGACCAAGTGAGGAGGAGAAAACGATGGAGGAACTGAGGGAGATGATGAGATCACTCCTGCAGCTTCAGGCAGCCGGTGAGCAGCAGTTCGCACGGGTACAGGAACGGGAATCCATGATGGAAGAGGAACGGAGACTCCGGAGGCAAGACGGCAGATTGACTAAAGGCTCGACGGGCACTAACTCTGCTGCTGAGGCATCAAAGATCCTGGCGGAGAACCGGAGATTGATGCGAGAGCAGAAAGAGGAGATGCACTTAGTGGAGGAGGCTCGTCTGATACGCCTGGCAGAGGAGAAGAAAATTAAAGGCGAGAAAGATGCTCTTCTAGCTGAGGAGGAGCGGGTGAAAAGGGCCGAGAAGATCCGTCAGGAGAGAGAACGTCAGCTGCTGGAGGAGCTGGAGAGACGGAAACGGCGACAGGCAGAGCTCGCGGCCCAGAAGGCCAGAAAGGAGGAAGAAGAATCGAAATGGGAGGAGCTGGTAAAAATCCTAGAGGAGAATAACCGCAAGCTGAAGAGCGAACTGGAGCGAGCAGCGTCTCCTGCAGCGCAGCACGGAGCAGAAGGAGGAGCGCGAGAGGGAACTCATCAGCATGACGCAGCAGATGGCCACGCTGATGCAACTGCAGCGGTCCTGGGTGGATCCCGCTCAGAGTCCTGGCTCTCTGAGAAGAGCGGAGGGATCCAGAAGCTCTGGATGAATTCTATGAAACGTCTCAGGAGGAAACTGACCACATAGAAGAGTTCAAGAAACACCGGGCGGAGTGGAGACACATGGAGGAGAGCAAAATGGCCCAAACTGTTAAGACACTGTGCTTCCTGGGGAGAGGGAAATGTGGTAAGGAAATGTGACGAAGGTAACGTCACCGTGGACTGACGGCTTCGGGCCTTGTACTATTGCACATGTGTCTAATTGCTGATTAGTGTGTGTGAGATCCTTGTGGCTGGTGACGGTGCTCACACAAAAAGCAAGATTGAGGCTGTGTCGGGCTGGAGTTTAATAAATGCCCACACAGGGTTATATTTTTGGACGTTCTGCCTCTGCCTCCTTGCTTGGTCAGGCCGCTCAATTGTCAGCTTCACATGTTAATTTGAGTTTTTTTCAAATGGACAAGGACGTCTTATCAAAGAAGCCACTGGTCATTAGTGCAAAGATGCTCTCAAAAGAAGCTGCGTTCAGGCACAGGTTGGCTAAACACACTGAAACTGAAAGAACGCAAGTGTTTCCAATTCGAACATTATCAGTAAACTGTCAGCATTTATTTGACTGCTTACTTAAAGTTGTGCTGTAAAAGGGTTGTAACAAAATGGTGACAGATGTAGACCAAAGACTGCAGACAGCAAAAAGTGAGCTCACCTTTTAGAAAAGGTACCTTAGAAAGGTTGTTGTTGGTAGTTGATAAATGCCTGTCAGAGTTCATGATATGTAAACTTATATGCCCATTAAAACAAAAATAGTGAAAGGGACCAGTGACCAACATTTGAGTCACGGTTTAAGAGTGAAGGAACAGGGAGTCGTGCCTGGGCCAATTATTGACATCTCTGTAATATTCATATTAAAAATAAGAAGATGTTTGCACTGCTAAAAAACAACAATTATATATATTTGTTTATCTTATAAGGCCTTTAAGTCTCCAAAACCAGAACGTGGGTAGAATTCTAGGGTTAAGCAGAATTTGCAGGTGTTTTGAGTTAATTAGCTGATCAGTGTGACACGGAGTCTATAATATTGAACTTTTTTCAATATTTAAATGTTCTGAGATATCAAATTTGGGGTTTTCATTAGCTTTAAGCCGTAATCATCAAAATAAAAATAAATAAACACTTGAAATAATTCCTTTTGGGTGAAATGAATCTATCACAAAGGAGTTTCACTTTTTAAATAGAAATACTGAAATGAATCAACTTTTCCACGATATTCTAATGATTGAGATACCTGTATGTCTCGCCTAACTCTGGTTTGTCCCCTGCCACATTGTCTTGTGTGTTTTGCCAAGTGCTCGAGGGTTCAGTTCGTATTATCTGGTCTGCCCAGTTTTGACCCTGCCTGGCTGATTTTGAGCCTTGAGTTTCCTGCCTGCCCCCTGATTGGATCGGTGTGCTTGTTTGCCAGATCTCCTGGTTCTGAGCCCCATGCAGCCCGCCCCCTTTATTGCCTTTGGTTACCTAATTCCTGGGTTTCCTGGTTTTGACCCTGCCTTAAACCAACTTGAATTAAACTGAACTTTTTGAACTTTTCTGTGTTCATTTGTTCAAATAATCTTTAAAGATGTTTGCACTGGTAAACAAAAAACATTATATATATATTTATTATCTTATAAGGCCTTTAAGTCTCCAAAACCAAAACTTGGGTAGAATTCTAGGGTTAGGGTTAGGGTTGAGCAGAATTCACATGACCAGCAATAAAACGGCTCTACATTGCCATTTCGATGCGCAACCAATTTGTGTTTAGCAGCTAATAATGATAACTAGGAACATGCTTTGTTGGATTTAGGTAATTACAAAATCACTATCTGGATCATGCTCAAAAGTTTTTGTTTTTGTATCCGTTTTAGTTTGACTTTCTGGTCAGGAATGAACTTCCATAGAATCCTTATCTTACGAGATGTTTAATCTCAATAGACAGTGTAAACATTACCAATGACAGAGGTCAGACTGCAAATGTTTTTATGTATATCATACTCTGTATTTCCACATTCAGGACAATGACAGTAAATATATCTTGTCACCACTGTTTTTGCCTCCCCCTTCCTTACAATGGACCCAACAGCAATACAAAGTCGAGACACACTTGCACAGAGGAAAATATATTCTTGCGCAATATTGACAATTTAAAAACTTTAAGTCAGTGTTAATGATGGTAATGGTCACTGGTGTCTAAACAAGTTAAATGTGTAAGAAGTAGATTATTTCACTCAGGGGTCTGAAATGTCAGAAAATAATAATACAAATAATAAAAACAGTCCCAAATATGAAGCAAGTTCCATGAAACAAAACCCTTTTGAAGAACGTCTCTTCAATAAATAAATCACGTAAATAAGACACAAATTAATTTAAATAAATAAATAAATATACTTATGTACAATGAAGAGATTCAGAAGAACCTGTAAAATGAGCCTTCTGGAAACACAACGCAGACCGACTAAAACATGCGTGGTCCGTTCAGAACACTGGGTCAGAACACTCGGTCAGAACACTCGGTCAGCGGTTAGCGGGGCCAGCAGACACATTTGATGCGCTGCTGCTGCAGATGCATTTGGCACAACCTAACACTGATCCGTCCTCCTGTTGGCGTCGGCACATCTCGGGACACAAGACGCTCACTGTACACTCAATCATTTACTGTAATGTAGGTGAACGGGAGAAAGAAACATGACTACTGGCTTTAAAATGATCTGGTTGTCCTTTTTATCTAAAATAACTTATTCAATGTTAAATAAATACTATGGTTTACGGAAGACGATTAGGGCCAAACATTATTATTTTTTCTGAGTTCTGACTTTTCTCTAAGAATTAAAGGTCACCTATTATACTGTTTTTCATCAATAGGTCTCAGATATATACAGAGCCTGTCTCTGATTGGCTGAAACACCAAACAGATCATTGCAGCATTACCCATAATCCCCTCTGTTTCAGCCCTGTTTCCAAAGTGCTGATTCTCTGTCTGTGACTTTAGATGAAAATAAGGAGCCCCTCCCCACGCCCCTCTGAGAGACATTTGGTTACAAAGAACTCAATGGTGCTCTAGGAGGAGATTCAGGTGATAAGGGGGGGGGGGGGGGTTACCTTGGTTGCTGATTGGCTAATGGTTACACAAGACAACACATCGTTATGACATCATAAAGTGGCCAAAATCTGATCAGCTCATTTCCACAGAGGGGACACATGCTCAGGCCCGCCCCTCCCTACACGCAGACCACGCAGACTGCGTGGGGCCTCACCTCGCGGAGGGGGCCTCACCTCGCGGAGGAGGCCTCATCTGAAGCGCAAATGCGGCGCAATTAAACGCGCCACAGTTTCGCCGACACAGAGGGTCTCATCACATAACTTTGCGCGGGGCCACAAGTCGGCAAGGGGCAGCCCTGCACATCCATCCATCCATCCATCTTCTCCCGCTTATCCGTGGTCGGGTCGCGGGGGTAGCAGTTCCAGCAGAGAGCCCCAAACTTTCTTTTCCCTGGCGACATCAACCAGCTCTGACTGGGGGATCCCAAGGCGCTCCCAGGCCAGCGAAGAGATATAATCCCTCCACCTGGTCCTAGGTCTACCCTTGGTCTCTTCCCAGCTGGACGTGCCTGGAACACCTCCCTAGGGAGGCGCCCAAGTGGCATCCTAACTAGGTGCCCGAACCACCTCAACTGGCTTCTTTCGACGCGAAGGAGGAGCGGCTCAACTCCGAGTCCCTCCCTGATGACCGAACTTCTCACCTTATCTCTAAGGGAGACACCAGCCACCCGGCGGAGGAAACCCATCTCGGCCGCTTGTATCCGCGTCATGACCGAAAGAACGAGATCGCCCTGCACATGGTTAAGTATAAAATACATAATAGGTGACCTTTAAGTCCCAATTATAATACTAAAGCCAGGAGTCTTACATTAAATGTACAATTTTGACTCATTTTGGACAGAACTAAAAAACTGTCTTACATGTTGCACTAATATTTATTGAGTTCTGTCTTTCTCTGAATTCTGACTTGACTCAGGATTCTGTGTATAAAGTCTGAATTGGTGTGGCCCTAATCCTCTTCCATATGGGGTTATTAGAGACTTGACTGTGCCCACTGACCCAGAGTCAGACACACTGCAGAAGCCTGTTTGTACCGGTTTAGCAGCACAACGTTGAATACAAAGCTCTGGCTAGCTTAGCTCACTTTATAGGTGTGTAATCTAAGGTCTGAGGAAAATAAGAATTCTTTTAAACTTTGGTTCATAATTCAAGCATTGACCTTCTACTTTTCTTCCAGATTAGTCTGACTAACTTTGTTACAGCCAGTCCGATCATCTGACAAGTAACTCGTAGCCTTTGGGTTGCACTGTCAACATTACTTGACCAACCAGCTGGAGCTGCAAAGAACAAGACCCACAAAACATCCTTAAGACACACAGTTGAACTTTTCAAGTAACTTCCTTCTTCACTGTGTTTCCCCAACAAGAGGCTCCATATTTAAAATGGTCATGTTGATTTAGCTTACAGGTGGTACTGCTGCACTAGCCTCTATCGACATGTAAGCTCAGGTTTGAAAACACTGTGTTCAACATGTATCTGTGGTGCAGTTGGAGAGGCTGCTCTCCTGCCCACTCCCCCATCAGCAATGAGACTAAGCACATTGTAAAGCTACTCCAACATCTTCCACACATAGCATTACATCAAACACATCTCAGCGGGTCAGTCAACAGAGAACATGGGGACAGGTTTCAAATGAATAAAAGCATTTTCCGGAACAATCTGGGCTACTATTTTTAACCTATGTTGTGTTTTTGCCTGTTTTTATATTTACTTACAAAGGCACATTATGTTATAACAACCGCATTTTGTAAAAATATGCTGCCATTTTCTATAAACAACCTAAAAAGCAAATAGTTTTAACATTTTTGAAATAAATAAATTAGATTTGTTGCAGGACCTTTTCCATTGAAGCTGTTGATTACCGAATGAGGCAGAATGTTACAAAGTGCAGGGGGTTATTACTTCATAAAGAGACATGTACTTCCTTTTGTCGGGTTATTACTGTAACGTATGGCTGTTATGTGAGTCCATTGATTTAATGTATTGAGTTAAACACAAAGTCAAAACATGAACATGGAACACCATTCCCAAGTTCCCTCACTCTGGGTCGGTAGGAACAGTCAGTGGCATTCATTGCTCATAAGAGGCCCTCAGCTCCTGTTCTGCAGCAGACACCGTAAGCACGTCTTTGATATTGAATACTGAACGCCTCCCTTTGTAGCTGGAGTAACCTGGCCTTAGCAAAGGGGGGGGGGGGGGGGGGGGTGGCACACAATGCATTAGCAGCCTCATAAACACATACGCTCAAACTCAAACAATACATATCATCAGTATAGAGGTTAATTACAAAATCAGATCTCCTCTAATCTGGATTAAATGATCTCCCCAAGAGAAAGGCCACTTCCAGACCCATCCTAAAGGAAGGTATTTATTAGTTTCAATCCAGAAATATCAAGCTCTTTGTTTTCAATATGATTAAGTTAGGATAGGAAAGCCTGGTACCGTCAGCAGACTCTGAAGAATGACTGTCTGAACTCCCTTTCTGTTCGAGGCGTCTACAGTCTACAGCCCATCCTCCAGATCTGTCAATCAAATCATATGCATACAAAAAATGCAGGGAGAAACGATGAGCCACTCAACGCCAACACAAAGAAATGTAAACTGTTGTTTTTCAAATTGTCTCCTTTTTTTCTGATACGACACAGAAATGGAAAAAGGTGGTGGGATCCCAAAAAGAGGGGATCCTGTGAGTCCAGGAAACACACGTGACACACAGGAAGTGGGGAAAAGAGAGGGTTCCATCCCTGTCGTTCACTTCCTGTTCTTTAGTTCTGTTTCCTGTTTCTCCAGCAGTATGGACCTCTCTCTAAACAAGGGAAACCTGGACCTTTGAGACCTCCTCAGAAAAGAACGTAACAGCAGATATAATACACAGAGTGATGAAAATAGAAACGTCATGGTCTGAGTTGTACTTACCATATACAGTGTGTGTGTGAGTGTGTTTACAGTGTATGAGTTCCACCAGCTCAAACACCTAAGTCTGTATTTCCCTTTTCCTCTCCGCTGCTTCTAGATATGTCCATTCAGCTTAAAAAAAAATCATCAAAGTCTTTAGAGAAGCTCTCTCCCGTAAACGAAAACCTTTAGTTAATTCTGAAAAAAAGAAACCTGCTGTCAGACAAGACGTCTCCGCTCCAGCATCTTCTCAAATGAAGCTCCGCCGCCCTCCGGCTCCGACACGTTCCATCGCTCCTGCCTCTCTGTCCGCCTGGGGGCCAGTCTACTCAATGGGGGGTGGAGGAGGAAGACGAGCGAGGAAGGGGGGGCAGGAAATGAGGAGCGGCACGGTCTCCTGCACTGAAAGAGTGATGAAGAGTAAGGAGGAGGAAGGTAGGAGGATGGCGGCGGTCCTACTCGATGACCATGCAGTGCGGCAGGTGCTGGGAGTAATACTTGAAGAGCTCGGCCGTGGCCCCGGGGCAGTTGGTGAGCTCCAGCTCCTCCAGCTCCTGCAGCTGGATCAGGCCCGACAGCCCGGTGGTGGTCAGCAGGGGGCAGCCTGGGGGGGGGGGGGGGGGGGGGGGGGGAGAAGACATTAACTGCTGTTTCACAACTTTCATGTATTTTGTATGTAAAGATTTTAAACATATACAAGGCAGGGGGATAACTTAACCTTCTTTCTTAATAGTTCCCACTTTAGTTTGGTGTGTCAGGATTGTGGAAATGAATGGAAAATAATTTCTAGATCTTGACAAGTTGTTTTGATCATAAAGTAAAATGCTATATTGTTCAGTTCCAGATACCTGACTGTGTGTGTGTGTGTGTGTGTGTGTGTGTGTGTGTGTGTGTGTGTGTGTGTGTGTGTGTGTGTGTGTGTGTGTGTGTGTGTGTGTGTGTGTGTGTGTGTGTGTGTGTGTGTGTGTGTGTGTGTGTGTGTGTGTGTGTGTGTGCGTGTGCGTGTGTGTCATGGCGGCCACGCATGAGTGGTGAGAGGAACTCGCTCACCTTTTGTAACATCTAAGCTCACAGACACCCGCTGTAACTGCCATCGTTATTGCAGTGGGAATATAAGATGCACGGGACGCTTTTGGTACACGATGTGTCTTGTTACCACGCTGAGATTGGCCTTTAAACAAGCCCTGAACAGCGGGCGGGTCTACAAACAACGCCTGAACGTCTGCGACCCAAGCCCAACACCGGCCGGAGATGTTCGTGTAGACTTCGAGCAATATGTGCGATTATTGTCAGATTGTGAGTGGACTACTTTCCAGAGAGATGAAAGAGCGTGCAGGGGGACACTGGACACAACACTGCTCCAGGTCAGATCTAACTTTGCTGTTACTCTCGGAGGCGCAGAGAAGTGGGGCAGACGGGTGACAATCCTGACCAGCGCTTTTTTCATTCATGGAATATTCTCCGCGACGCAACGAAACTCGCGTGAACTCGCGTGAACTTCATCCTAGCACTCAACCAATGGATGGAGTGGATTTACCAGTGCACTCCGCTGCATGTCAAATCCTCAAATCCTGTTCAGGGATACGCTGACGACGTGCAGGTGTCATCACGACAAGAGGATGTCATCATTGACATGCTGGCGCGCACTGATGAGTTCCTCCAATGGTCGGGCTGGAGGTAAAGCAAGCAAAGTGTGCCGTACTCCATGAGCGCCGCAGTGGAGGCAACCGCTGGGATAAGGCCAAGAACAACAAGCCCCCCCCCTCTCTTGTAATGGGCCAACCCATTAAGGTGTATTCCCGTAATGAGACCTACCCATACCTTGGCCACAGGTTTAACATCGCTGGTGAGTGGGGGGAGCAGGTCGAGGAGCTCACGACAGAGTTTCTCCATCGTCTCCACCTGATTGGCTTGTCCCCCTCCCCGTCCTCATGAAGTTCCAGGCTGTGAGAGAGGTGGCTTTGGCTAAAATTCAACATCTCTTTGCCAATGTACACATCCCTCTCAAGGCACTGAGAGAAATGACAAAACTGTCCAGCTGGTCAGAAAGTGGGTGGGCCTCAACACACACTCCACACGGGGCATCATCTTTCTCCCATGTGGAGAGGGGGGGCTGGGAGTCCCCAATGTCGAGTGGACCTACATAGCCACCAGGCTAGCCCACCTGATCCACATGCTTAACAATGATGATGTCACCGTAAGAGAAATGGCCAGGGCCTCTCTCCTGCTGGATCTACAAAGAGGGAAGATCCCCCTGGCCAGCGCAGACCAGAACAACTTCCTCGGCTTCAGGAGGAAAGACTCTGGGAAACTGGACTCTAGGCCAAGGGCTTCGGGGTCTGATCTGACTGGCCAGATCTCAATGACCTCTGCAATCGGACTGGAGTCCAGCTGAAATGGACAAGACTCAACACACAGACTGAAGTCCCGTCTCTGATGAACTGATCACTGACCCCAGTGTGGTTGTGAAGGCCGACATCACAACACCTCAGGAAGAGCCTGTGGAACTGCACAGAGACTCTGCAGGGAGGGTTCTGCTCAGCATGAAGCCGTCTGAGGTCAGGCAGCACTGGTGTGGACTCAGACTGCAGGGAGGGTTCTGCTCAGCATGAAGCCGTCTGAGGTCAGGCAGCACTGGTGTGGACTCAGACTGCAGGGAGGGTTCTGCTCAGCATGAAGCCGTCTGAGGTCAGGCAGCACTGGTGTGGACTCAGACTGCAGGGAGGGTTCTGCTCAGCATGAAGCAGTCTGAGGTCAGGCAGCACTGGTGTGGACTCAGACTGCAGGGAAAGCCTGTTTGGGGTTTGCTGACCACTCAGTCTCACACTCAGTGCTTAAGAACGCCGCTGTTGGTGAGGATGTTCTGACATTTACCATCAAAGCAAGACTGCAGGTATTACCCACTGAGTACAGTCTGTCCACCTGGGACCCTCACATTCACACTCCATTCTGTTTAAACCATCAGGATTCACAACAACGCCTAGAATCCACTGCACACATAACAAATGGATGTAATGCATACAAATGCCTGTACATAGCCGTCATGAGCGTATTGTGGACATTGTGTCTGATGCGGTACGAAACATCTTACCATCTAGCGCAGCAATGTACAAGCACGCTAGAGTGCTACCAGAATGGTTTGGCTTTACCCATGATGTCTTTGCTAACATCCCAAATACACCTGATGTTGTTTTTGTTGACACCAACCACAGGGAGGTGCTAATATTAGAAGTAGGCTGTGCCTTTGACCTGTACATGGACCAGGCTTTCCAGGACAAGTATATTAAATACCAACCACTGCTCGATGTGATAACCAGCTTTGGGTACAAGTGTAGATATAGCATACTTATATTCGGAAGTCTTGGCCATGTATATAAATGCACCATGACTGGTCGGAGAATTGCTGGAATGTCAAAGAGAAAAGCCAAACAAATTGCCAAATATTGCTCTGTTTCAGCTGCTATTGGCAGCTTAGCCGTGTGGAGAAGGAGGTGCTATGTGTTCCCTTAAGGCTGCTGCTTAGCCGTGTGGAGAGGGAGGTGCTATGTGTTCCCCTAAGTCAGGGATCACCAACTACATTTGTCCAAGGGCCGAAATGTAACTAATAGACACTAACGCGGGCCAGCGATTTTTATATAGCCCAGAATTGTATAAATAGTATTCAGATTACTTTTGGAATACTTTCTTTTTCCATAACAGATGGGTATGTTTTGGTGAACAGGAGACACTTCTTTTACTGTTCTAATGGCTTATCAAGAACTCAAACACGACATCTTGGTGTCATTCTGACAGCTCTCTCATCTGCACCCCACATAAAAAACATCACCCGGACTGCATTCTTTGTACTCTCTTAAAACCTTTCCTTGGAATATGTTATGAATTGTAAGGTGTCCTTGGGTGCTTTGAAAGGCGCCCATAAATAGAATGAATTATCATTATTATTTATTATCTGAAACGATGTAATAACTTTTAAAACTTTTTCCAGTCACTTGCCCCATGCCTTCAGCAGCAGCATTCACTTTGATTTCATCCCGTTATGAAATGTCATCATTTCGACAATAAAGAAATGATACATAAACGTCATCTTGTACATTTTATCCAACCATCTCCGTTTCTAACTTTCAATATATTTAAAAAGAGATCTCTCTCTCTCATCTGCATGCGGGGGCAGGGCCTCACAGACACGCTGCATATCTCTCTCGCTCACAGACATGCTGCAGCGCTGTGCAGAGTGCAGTGTGCACACAGTTCTGCCAGTAATGAATATTACATTTTGAGAGGAAACTTTTTCACCAATAATTCCAATAAGTATTCCAAAATGTATTCACTTCAGGTTTACGAAAGTAACTGTAATCAGATTACTCGTTTTTCAAATGTAACGCCAGCTGAATACAGTTAGCTTACTTGACTTTTGTATTCTGATTACGTAACGCCGTTACTGTATGTATTCCGTTACAACCCAACCCTGCTTCTAGGCTACTCTCCCGCAGCTCCAGCCTCTCTGTTGGACTCTGTCGCAGCGGGGCTACTGCTGTGGTGCGGAGCGCATTAACCAGACTCTTCACAACGAAGGATCACTTCTTCTTCAGGGGAGGGAAGGTTTCGCAGTACGCAGTCTACTGTCCCTGCAGCTGCTGCCTCTCTGTTGGACTCCGGTACTGCACCTTACTCACGAGACGTTGTAAACAAAGAAATGGGTGGGGGGCGAACGCAGTAACCACTCCGCCAACGCCACAGTCACCCCCGTCGTGCGGGCCGGATGAGAATGTCTGGCGGGCCGGATGTGGCCCGCGGGCCGCCAGTTGGTGATCACTGCCCTAAGTGTTCTGTGCTGCTTAGCCCCGATATATTTGATTCCCTGTCTTATGTAATATAATTTGTGGAACCAAGTAAAGTATTCAAATGTGTGAAAGAGTTCAGGTCTAGATCCGTGTTGGGGCTAGTTTGATTTTTAAGGGGTTCACAAGTTGAACCAACAGCAAACCAGTTTGCTGTTCGAATGACCAGAGCTCGAGAGGACAACAAGCTTGAAAACTCCACAACAATGGCGGACTATGTTTGAGCTGTGCTCATGTTGCTAGTAAACTCAAACACAAGTAAGATTAAATGGCAAAAACAACTTCTTCAACTTTATATTCCAGAGTGACGTGGCTAATGGTTTGCTGCTATTGTTCTGTAATGCTGAACCCCTGAAGAGGTTCACTGTTGGTGTTCTACCGGCACACAGCCCAAATGTCCGAATGCATCTTCCCATTTAAGTACTGTGGCTCGATACATATTTGCCAATAAAAGCATACCTGCCAACCCTACCGATTTGGGCGGTAGTCTACTGCTGTTGACATGTTTCTACCGCCTACCGATTTAGCTGGCTTTTCCTACCGAATTTCATTCTTCCCAAATTCTAAAAAATTAAAATGACACTACATAGACACTGGACTGGACTTTTAGCGGAAACCGATTGCAGCGTGTCTGTGATCCCATCATACAAACAGTCCTCTGTGTTTCTGAAAGAGAAACAACGTGCAGAGGAAGGGCAGCGTTACCCCAGGACTGCGGTTAAGCCAGCCTCCACTTCAGAAAACACAGTCAAGCCAGCCTGCCGCAGTCCCCCGGGACTGATAATAATCAGTCATCACTCCCAAATGAGTTTAGGGGAACAGAGACGAGGCATTTGAGTCCTGCAGGGTTTCCCCGTTAATATCAGTGTCTAGAAAACACATGTTGGCGACTGAAAGACATCCAGTGTTTGGTCTTTTCCTGAAGCATCCTTCACCTACAGTGTCTCAACTGAAAGAGGACCACAAACACACACAAAATATAATACCATTTTGAGATTCTGGGATATTTAACTCCCATTCTTTCACTTTTTCTGACATTTTCAACTCCAAACATGTCGTTAATGTCTCCGTTTAGTGAACTACAGCAATCTTAAAGCCTACATTATTTATATCACACTGCAAAAACATGCAGGAAATGACTTTTTTAATGCAGTATTTTCTTATTTATGGCGCAACACAAAGATATGTCGCTCTGTGCAAACCTTTGACTCTAATATGTCAACAACATGAAACATGAATATGAACCTGGCTTTATCCAATGTTCACACAAGAGTTCTGGCTTTCCTACATCCTTACACATCCTTCATCTACACTGTCTCAACTGAAAGAGGACCAGAAACACACAAAATATAATAACATGTGGAGACTTTCTTTTACTTTTGGACATTTTACAGATCAAACATGTCGTTGATGTCACTGTTTACCAAACTACCACTTTTTCTGAAAAATGCATAAAATGATGAATACATGGTTTATACATGTAATTACTGGGGTTCCATTTCTACTGATTACCTAATTTGGGCGTGCACATTTGTCGAGCGCAAACCTACCTCTTTTGGATTTGGAAAGGTTGGCATGTATGTAAATGTATATTTATTTCAGTGAAAATCAACAATATTGGGCAACATAGCGCCGCCCTTAAAAATAACTTTTATCTTTTGTCCTATTCAGTAAATGTTTAAGTTAAACATTTTGTACTTTTACTTGAGTACGATTTTTGTAGTATTTCTATATATTAGTATTGTAGTATTGCTTCTTTTACTTGAGTCAAAGATCTGAACACTTCTTCCACCACTGCCCATTGGTAAGTTTTTCCTTTCAACTGAAGCTACATAATGCTAATGTGACCTGATATTTAGTCCTGAGTGTTGTGCTGTAAGAAAGGCCCGGTGTCATTTACCAAATGCTGTCACAATCTGATCATAAGAGTTTGAAACAAATCTTTAGAAAGGCTTTCGTTGGGTGTTTTTCTAGGTGCTGTATTTATTTATTAGCTATTAGACCGGCTAACTCACGCCATCACTGCTAAGCTAAAGGTGGCTAATGTTAGCATGATGACGTTTAGTAGTCTCATAGCCTCATGTAGCCTCTTGTTAGCAACCTCTGTTTTTAAGACACTTCAGAAATTCACCGGGTATTTACTGATGAATTTTATGTCTAGAACACAACATAAAAATCTCGTCAGCTTGTGTTACAAGTCAACACAGTCTCACGGCATTTCGTGTTATAGTCACGAAATGAATCTATTGATTCGTGTTCACCAACACGATTTCGCAATTTTTTTCATGTCACACAGAACGATTTTAAAAGCAATGTAAATAATAACAAATTAGAAGGAAAAACAGATTTAAAAAAATACAGATTTCAGTATTCTGACACAGAAAGATTGGTACCACTTTACAATAAGACTACCCTTATAAAGGGTTTACGAATAGTTTGTAATTAATTAATTAATTAGGTTGTGAACACTTTATAAATAATTAACAAGCTTTTATAAGACATGAGATAAACAGGGCAACTGTGACCGGTTGCTGGCCAAATAGTGAGCCCACATTTATCTGTACTGCTAAGCCTTATTAGAAATGGTAGTAACTCATTAATAAATTACAATAAGGCTCCCTTTTGGCAGTTATAAATGTTAGTAACTCGTAAATAAATGGTCATAAAGAGATGCCAAGAAACATCAAGATGGATGGGGGGGAATAAACTCAGTGAACAACAGATACCAAGGATGCTGGCTGATGAAGAAGACGAAGTAAGCTAGGTAGCCAATATAAGGCGTAGTCATCTTGCCAAATAGTGAGCCTGTGTTGATGTATGAAAACTATGTTAGAACTGGTTTATAAATGGGTCTTAATGATTAATAAAGTGTTTACAACCTAATTAATAACCTAATTATAATCCCTTTATGAATCCTTTTTAAGGGTAGTCTTATTGTAAATTGGTACATAAAGATTTTTAGAAGCAATGTAATGTATTTCTATTGGTAGTATGTTTCGTGCCTGCACCAAATAATAACAAATTAGAAGGAAATAAAATGACAAAAAAAACAGATTTCAGTATTCTGAGGCTCTTTGCCCCATTTATTTCCCTCGCGGATGGCAAAAAAACTCCGACATTATACAATTTAAAATAAAAGGGATAGGGTTAAGCCAGGGGTCGGCAACCGGCGGCTCTCGAGCCGCATGCGGCTCTTTAAGCCCTCTGCTCTGGCTCCCTTGAGTTTAGACAAAAATAAGAATGAAATAATATAAAAGTATTTGTAAGAATATTTATATTTTGTTGCACGGTTGAAAATGTTTGGTATCTTGTATTATGAGGTGATACTGTGACAGATAAATAAAAAACAAAACTGTTTTAATTAGGTCAACTAAAATATGCGTCACATCCTGCTACGGTCCCGCGCGAGCGCCTTTTCTTGCAGGCGAATAACCTGAAAAAAATGTATTTTTAATGAACAAGGTAAATATTATATAATTGATATCAGTAAAATGTATAATCTACAATAAAATCTCGTTTAAAATTGTTTTACGATGTCTAAAGTTACTGATAAGTCACATGTTTCCTGCCTGGCCGCAGCGTGTATCATTACCCTCTCTGATCCGGGCGGTAGAAAAGAGCCCTCAGCCAGAGCAGCAGCAGCCAACAAGCTCACTGTTGCTATCTGTATACTATGCCGCCGAAACATAATTTCAGCCAATCAGCGTCGTCAGATCTGATGCTCAAAGGGCGCCCTATCAGCGCCCTGGCCTGTGTGTCTGTGAGTTGTTTGGACTCGTATCCAAGGTGACGCTACAGTAGTTGTCGAGGATGGCTGCGTCTCGGTGCTAGTGGATCGCCGGAGCTGTAGATTAACATTGACATGCTTATTGTAGTTGTGAGGGCAATGCCTGTAGCACCATGGAGCATGTGTGGGCTGGACCTGTGTTTTACAGGAAAGGAGTGAGCAGAGGGTGGAGTTGTCGATTCTTGTTCAGTTTTCATCTTCTTCACCCTCTCAAACTTTGCAACTTTGAGTTGCGCGCGCTGCTAAAGAGACGCGCTACCATGGAAACCAAACAATGGTGTAGCTGTATTAAAGTCCGAGTGGAAACAGTCGTGAGTAAATCTGATTTAGTCAGAAATCAGGAGAAATGCGGGAGAAATATGACCCCGGGAGGAAACCGGGAGAGGGCAATGAAATCGGGAGTGTCCCGCGAAAATCGGGAGGGTTGGCAAGTATGACACACACACACACACACACGCACACACACACACACACACACACACACACACACACACCCACACACACACACACACACACACACACACACACACACACACACACACACACACACACACACACACACACACACACACACACACACACACACATACACACACACACACACACACATAATGTTCGTATTTAGTCTCCTGATTTTAAATGGGAATTAAATCATTTGAGTGTTCCCAAAGCACCAGTGTTCTGCAGTTTGTGTGGGCCTACTGTACTGTTGCACAGTTTTGGAAGATTCATAGCTCACCACACTGAAGATTATGGATTATCTCATATTTTTAAGCCTCAATTTGTCCTCCCCCCCCCCCTCTAACATCACCAGATAATTTAAGGGGTCATTTCTCTAAAAATATTTTCCACCAGCCGCCGCTGAACACAGGGTTTAATTCTGCGTGGACAGAGTTATCTGCTTTCACAGCAAACAATGCTGGCTTACCGGTATGTTTGATATGTGGAGAGAAGTTGTCAACGGTGCTGCAGCCTTTACGTATCGAGGAACAACACGGGAGAGGAAGACAGCTGACGATCTTCAGTCATAATTCAATCAGTTAAAGGTGGGGTAGGTAATTTTGGAGAAACCAGCTGGAGTGCGCTAGAATTTGAAAATACACAACCAGAACAAATCTGCCACTTCCTCACAGAGCCCCTCCTCCAACACACACGAACCAATGTGACCAATGAGGGCACGAGATAAGTTTGTGCCCAGATGGAAGGCTGACAGGCAGGTAGGCCATCCAGTTACTTTAGCCGGGCCGGCTCAGATGATTGGTCGTGCTTTTTACAGCGCCACGGCTTCCACAGATGATGTTTGTTATGGATTTGTTGTCAAAGCACTTCAGATATTCATTGCTATCGGGATGTTAAGAGCATTCCATGGAATATAACAAAAAGTATTTTCTGAAGTGAATTACCTACCCCACCTTTAACTCTTTTTAGGGTGCAGCTATATGTTTTATATATTTCAAAGTGGGTCAATTTTAATTGTATTTATCGTCTTCAAATGCACAGAGGACTCCCCAAGTGCTGTGTTTAATTTATTTTGCCTGTGTATAGATTTTTTAATTCTTCTTATAAGAGTTCTTTGTTTGTTATTAGAGGTTAACAGTTTTCTATAATGTAATAAATAATAAATGCAAAAAAACTGTAGTTTTTGTCTATGATATAACAATAAATACAACTTTATAAGCTATCAAGCTATCAAATATGTTTTGCGGCTCCAGACAAAAAAAAGTGTTGGAAAAGGGGGCAAAATGGCTCTTTTGGTCAAAAAGGATGCAGAGCCCTGTGTTAGGCTTACGGTACGTCCACAGAGCAGCTTTTCAAAAATCTTGAAAATCTTGGAGCTGGGCGTGTCTGACAGCTTGGGGATTTTTTGCGAGCAATGCGACCAACAACCAATCACATCAATCTCCCGCCCCCGACATACAAAGCAAAAAACCCCGGGGATTTTATGCGAGCAATAAATATATATATATATATATATATATATAAACTCCCCAAACAGGCGAAAACCTACCAGTTTCACCCACTGTCTCTGCCACCTCCCTCCATGCCTGGCTCCTCCGGTTTGTATCCCGGTAATAGTTCTGTTCGTAAAGAACCAGGTGATTTGCTACCGTAATTTCTCGTTTGGAATATGAGGAAATGAACTGCGGTCTGGTTCTCCCTGCTTACACGCGGTTTGATTGGCTAGCGCTTGTACTGGCAGATTTGCATAAATGTGTTTGATTGGCTGGCGCTTCCAGCTCAGCTTCAAAAGTTGAACATTGCTCAACTTTTGAATCCTGGAGATTCTGGACATCCTGGAAATCTTCGCTTCGCTCCCCCACAATGCAGTTCGGCGAAAAGCGAGGCAAAGTGACGTCATCCCCATTTAAAGTCAATGGGCAGAGAAGCGTTGGAAGCGGTGGGAGTTTCTTCTGAAGCTGCTGTGTGGACGTACCATTAGGCTTAGGGTAAGATATTGAGTATGAACATGTTTTTATGAACCCCACAGCTTCTGGTCTTCCAAGACCCGACCGGACAGAAAGACGTGCTGCAGGCACGAAACATGCTCCCAATAGAAATACATTGCTTTTAAAATCGTTCTGTGTGACACGAAAAAAAGGGGGAAATCGTGTTGGTGAGCACGAATCGATAGATTACATTAATGTTGTGACTATAACACGAAATGCTGTGAGACTGGGTTGTGTGTTAACCACAGACCTTATTTCAGGATAACAACCGAAAACATGTTCCAAAGAAAGGTTGACTTTAAGACTCATATCCAGGTGTGAGGACTCACTCCTGCAGCTCTCGAGGGTGCAGCCTGTAAACATAAATCATACCTGCAAGAGACAGTAGGCGAAGACTCCTCATCCCAAACAAATGCTGCAGACCGAAATCTTGCACCTACACACACACACACACACACACACACACACACACACACACACACACACACACACACACACACACACACACACACACACACACACACACACACACACACACACACACACACACACACACACATATTCCAGTTAAAGAGCACCCCATATGAGAACCCCAACTGTTTGACAACTTAAGAGGCAAAAACAAACGTATAACTTTGATATTAGTTAATCATTAATACTTTGAAGATTTATTGCAACCAATGTGTGCACGTTGTAAAATCATTTAGCAGAATCTTGTGGAGTCATAGTGATCATTATGATATCATGTGTTACCTGACAGCACCAGCGCAGATAGAGGCTCCTTAGTGACGACATGGTGGACAGGTAGCCCAGCCCGGTGTCTGTGATCCGCACACACCTGAAAGTACACACAATACACACGTCACTATTGATTGATGAAATGAGAGACATAACACACACACACACACACACACACACACACACACACACACACACACACACACACACACACACACACACACACACACACACACACACTATTTTAACAGACTGCATGTGCTCCAATTTGCCATTTTTGCTAACTTATACAGCATGTAAATATCAACGTACTCCACTCAGGGCCATGTTCATTACCCACTGTAAACCTGTACACCTGTACACCTGTACACCTGTACACCTGTACACCTGTACACCTGTACACCTGTACACCTGTACACCCGTACACCTGTGCACCCGTACACCTGTGCACCCGTACACCTGTGCACCTGTACACCTGTACACCTGTGCACCGCCTCACTAAGGAGAAACATGTTATTTTCTTACACTTTTAAATGTTTTGCAACTTCCATAACTAGTCTTCTCTCAGATGAGTGAAACACTTTTGCCTGGTGTGTTCTTGAACAGGATTTGCTTTGGTCTTGTTCTAAAGTTGGTCCTGACAACAGCCCTGCATCAATCCTGCTTAATGCAGCTCCAAGTATATACATTCACTGGCTCCAAAGCCGTCAAATATCCAAACGTGATGCAAGTGCAGAATGCTCTGAATATATTATGGCTTAGTTTCATCAAATACTATTTTCCCCAGAAACCTTCTTACTGTAAGTCATTGCCTTTTATGATGAGAGAGTTACCCCTGTTTTTAAAAAGTCTTCTATTCGAGACCTTTACAGTTTGTGGCTTCTCACAGCATAGCATTTAGAGTTACGCTTTTAGAATGTAAAGTTACAAGTGCAGAGTTTAAGCTTCGTCTTTCCGGCCAGAGGTCTGTAGAACAAAGCGGTATAAAACAGCTGTATTCTGGCAGCACTAATGAACAAGTTGTAGCAGAGTCACACAGATGCCTATGTATTGATTTACTTCCTTGGAATGCTGATGTTTGGACTCGTGGTTTTGAAATGTGATGCAGCAGGGTGTTCTTTTTTAGAGATGTGTCTGTTGTTTGTGTTGTTTTAGAATGTGTGTCACAATGGATCCTTTTTCTTTTATCTGTAAACCAAATCTACCTCTGGGTGCAAACTACCCCGAACCTGAGCCTATGGAATGTCCCTGTCAGTCTGCTCCCAGAGCCCCAGCAGCACACTGACCTGTCCAGCACCAGCTCCTCCAGCTTGTGCAGGTCACAGGCGATGTACTCCAGGGCCATGTCGGTGATGCGGGGGCACCAGGACAGGTCCAGGCTGCGGAGCTTCCTCAGGTTCTCAGCCACCAGCTCCACGCCGTCGTCTGTGATCTTGGAGCAGCCGGACAGGCTGAGGGCCGTCAGGTTGGGCAGGCTGTGCACCATGTTCACCACCCCGTGGTTGGTGATCTCCCAGCAGGAGTGCAGCCGCAGGGTGTGGGTGGTGTAGCCCTGCAGGCGGGGGTTAGGTTAGGTTAGGTTAGTTTAGGTTAGGTTAGGTTAGTTTAGGTTAGGTTAGGTTAGTTAGGTTAGGTTTAGGTTAGTTTAGGTTAGGTTAGGTTAGGTTAGTTTAGTTTAGGTTAGGTTAGGTTAGGTTTAGGTTAGGTTAGGTTAGGTTAGGTTAGGTTAGGTTAGGTTAGGTTAGGTTAGTTTAGGTTAGGTTAGGTTAGGTTAGGTTAGTTTAGGTTAGGTTAGGTTAGGTTAGGTTAGGTTAGGTTAAGTTAGGTTAGGTTAGGTTAGTTCAAATAAAGCTCATTGAAGGCAATATGGAGCAGCTTCATTATGACCCATCACACTAAGTGTAAATCCAGTGGAGTAAAGTGACTAAGTACATATACTCAAGTATATATACTTCAGGTTAAATAATTGTACTTTTCACATTATTGTACTTTATACCTTTACTACACTTCATTTTGTAGAATATGTTGTTCTTTTTACTCACTTCATTTTGTACATGTAGGCTACTAGAGTATTGCTATATAATATACATATATATAAATTGTAAAGTAATTCAAATAAACCCAGATTTACCAGGTGCAACATAAATCAATAATTATAATACAATCATTTAAAAAGTATGGTGATCTAATGATCTATGGTGCATTCTGCAGACAAAGTACTTTGATACTTAAAGTATCATTTGATGCTAATACTTTTATTAGCATCAAATTATACTTTAAATACCTTTACTTTTACTTAAGTAACATTTTGAATAGTGGACTTTTACTTGTCACTGAGTATTTTTACACAGGAGTATTGCTTCTTGTGCGTACATCTGAGTACTTCTTCCACCTCTGTGTAGTTCCACACTGGACACAAATCCAACTGCTTTTGGTGGAGGCCGCCATGGCAACGCTAACTCTCAGGTACGAGTTAGTGTGACTGCAACATCACCAGTTCCAGTGGGGTAGCTAGGATCATTATTCAGTGGTGGAAAAGGTATTCAGATTCTTTACTTGACTAAAAGTACTAATACCACACCTGAAAAAAACTACATTTAAGTAAAAGTACTGCATGGAGAATAGTACTTCAGTAAAAGTATGTAAGTAAAGTACTGGGAGTAAAGGTTCTCATTGCAGAAACATTTAAAAATAATAATATTTGAAAGCAAAAGCAGCAAATCTATACATTGAACTGTGAAATACTTTTGAACAAAAAACGTCTTAGCAAAATTGCTGCCAATTAATGTTCAGTTCCCCACTCATGGTTTTAGTTGCTTAAATATAATGTTGGATGGTTTAATCTTTACCAATAGTTTCTCCCTAAGTAATGCGTGTCAAACTCGGCATTTCTAAAGTAACTAGTAACTAAATCTGTAAATGAAATGTAGTGGAATAACAGTGCAGCTTTTGCTTCCAAATGAGGTAGAGTAGAAGTATAAAGTAGTATAAAATGAAAATACTCGGTTGAAGTTAAAGTACTTAAGTACAGTACTTGAGTAAATGTATTTAGTTCTTTCCATCCCTGTAATTGTGATAGCTAATGGGTGGACGTTGGGATAGGTATAGTTATTCATCTTTAAAACAGATCCCTTGACCCACACAGGTGAGTGAGTGGATCCCTTGATCCACACAAGTGAGTGAGTGGATCCCTTGACCCACACAGGTGAGTGAGTGGATCCCTTGATCCACACAGGTGAGTGAGTGGATCCCTTGACCCACACAGGTGAGTGAGTGGATCCCTTGACCCACACAGGTGAGTGAGTGGATCCCTTGACCCACACAGGTGAGTGAGTGGATCCCTTGATCCACACAGGTGAGTGAGTGGATCCCTTGACCCACACAGGTGAGTGAGTGGATCCCTTGACCCACACAGGTGAGTGAGTGGATGTGGTAGCAGCTCTCTACCTGCTTGGCGGTGAAGTAGGCCATGGCGGTGTCGGTCACATGGTAGGCCTGCAGGCTGAGCTCGGACAGGTTGGGCAGCAGCTGGGAGATGGCAGCGATGGCGTCGTCCGCCACGTTGATGCAGTCGCTGACGCTGAGCGAGGTGAGGCGGGCGTTCAGGCTGGACCACAGCCCGGCCTCCGTGAAGTCGTTACAGCCCGACAGCTCCAGGTGCATCAGGCCCTGCATCTGCTCCAACATCACCTGGACACAAGATCAATACTCAGAGACTGTACCTGGCCAATCAGAGGAGCTGCAGAGGTCTGGGTTTCAGTCAGGGGGGGAATAGATGTCTTCCAATGGTAGGGTCAGGGGTCACCTGTTATCCAGCTTCTACCACTCTGTCCAAGTATCCAGAGTCAGCACATCTTTGTAAAGAAAGATTTGGTTAAACTTTGAAATATAAAGAGGAATGTTAAATGTATGGTCGTTTAACATCAATTGCAAACAATGTAGTAAATCGATGAATGAGACAGTGAAGGATGTGAGAACAGAGCAGCAGAGCTGTGAGTGTGACAGCGACACAGAGCCAGCGAAGTGCATCGTTCTCAATGTGACGTGTGAGCTGCTCTCGTACAGTGTGTCACAGAACACGTTGCATCTGAACACACAATGACGTCTTCCTCTAATGGCACCATCTTTGAGATCTTTCTGTCATTCATTATCAAATGACCCTCGGTCAGAAAGCACAACACGGTCAGCTCTGGCCTGGGTCTGGCCTGGGTCTGGCCTGTGTCTGGCCTGTGTCTGGCCTGGGTCTGGCCTGTGTCTGGCCTGGGTCTGGCCTGGGTCTGGCCTATGTCTGGCCTGTGTCTGGCCTGGGTCTGGCCTGTGTCTGGCCTGGGTCTGGCCCGTGTCTGGCCTGGGTCTGGCCTGGGTCTGGCCTGGGTCTGGCCTGTGTCTGGCCTGTGTCTGGCCTGGGTCTGGCCTGTGTCTGGCCTGTGTCTGGCCTGGGTCTGGCCCGACTCAGAAACTGCTGGAATAACATTTTCATTATTTGCAATAAACAGTTTTTGTAAAAAGAAGCTGGATTAAATAACATTTATATTTAAATACTTTGAGTATACTCTCTGAGCACGGACACGTATTCTACAATACTATCAAACTAAAGCCTATACATTTATTTTAGAATACTATTTTTATTTTGCTTTAATTCTTCACAAATTGAATTCTCCAGTTTAAGACGCAACAAAACGGTCGTGCACAAGCTGAACCCTGCAAAAGGGAAGTCCATATATACTGTCGATCATGCAGCTTTCACCATGGCAACCATCCACTCATCCCAGAATAGCAGCCTAGCCTAGCAGGTATGAGGGCCATCTGAGAAACACTACCAAGCCTCTGTGTTTCCAGCAATGGAGACTATTAGAACCAAGCTGAACCAGAGCTCTGACTGACTGAATGTCTTCCTCGGACCCCCCCACAGTGAAGACCTGACCTGCAGATCAGTTCATATGTGCTGAAATAACCTATGAATTGTATCTTATCGGCTCATAAGGAACATGTTCAGCAGCTGTGAATCCATTATCAAAACAATCTCTCACGGCTTGTGTTCACACTACTTTTCAAATCAAATGGTGATTTCTTCTTCTCTTGCAATACATTTATATCTCGGCTCGGTGACACTCAAAACAATATGTTAGGCCTATACCGAAACAACTGAAAGGTTGAATTTAATGAAATGTATGATGTAAGCAGATTTCCCTTAACTATATTAGGTTAGTTGAAAGCAATAATATTAAGTTGAAATACAAACGATCAGGTTCAACTTATTAGTATTGCTTCCAAACTAATACAGTTATGTGAAATCTGTTGACATGATACACTTCATTGAAATCAACGTTTCAGTTGTGTTTGTAAGAAGAAACGAGGCTTGTTTAGAAAGTGAAAGATAATGAAGTAATAAAGTCTGGAGCACGAGCGATGAACTCTCTGTGAACAAGTGAAGCTCGGGCAGCAGAGAGACATGATGGGAGAACTGCCAGAGCCCTCTCCGTGACCAGCTGCCGTGTGGCTGCCGTGTGGCTGCAGTGTGGCTGCCGTGTGGCTGCAGTGTGGCTGCAGTGTGGCTGCCGTGTGGCTGCCGTGTGGCTGCCGTGTGGCTGCCGTGTGGCTGCCGTGTGGCTGCAGTGTGGCTGCCGTGTGGCTGCCGTGTGGCTGCCGTGTGGCTGCAGTGTGGCTGCAGTGTGGCTGCCGTGTGGCTGCCGTGTGGCTGCAGTGTGGCTGCCGTGTGGCTGCCGTGTGGCTGCAGTGTGGCTGCCGTGTGGCTGCCGTGTGGCTGCAGTGTGGCTGCCGTGTGGCTGCCGTGTGGCTGCAGTGTGGCTGCCGTGTGGCTGCAGTGTGGCTGCAGTGTGGCTGCCGTGTGGCTGCAGTGTGGCTGCCGTGTGGCTGCCGTGTGGCTGCAGTGTGGCTGCAGTGTGGCTGCCGTGTGGCTGCAGTGTGGCTGCCGTGTGGCTGCAGTGTGGCTGCCGTGTGGCTGCCGTGTGGCTGCAGTGTGGCTGGGTTCACCCAACAGACGTGTTCTCTCAGAGCAGTACGCTGGTGCAGGTCATGGCTGGCGTTCCTCTCACCTCACTGTTTGCACCGTGTGAGAGTGTCACAATTCACATGTTATGTCACGTTTGTAGTTTTGTCTGTGTTGGTGTTTTTCTTGTCTTTGGGTTTCCTGTCTTATTGTGTTAAGTGTTCACCCCCGTTTCCTGCCTGTCTGCTTTCTGTCTGTTTCCCTCCCTGATTACCCGATTGTGTTCACCTGTTGTCCTTGTGTTTCTCCTCCCCTGCCCGGCTGTTTCTCGTTGTCATGATTACCCCTTCTTGTATTTAGTCTTGTCTCTGTCTGTGTTCAGTGTTGGGTCATTGTTTGTTGGTGACGGAGTTCACCGGAGAGTGTTCTGTTCTGTATTTGTCATTTATCCTTTATTCTTGGAATAAAGGGTTTCTCAAAAGTTATCTGCATTTGGGTCCTGCTTCCTTCACTCATCCGTGACAGAATGACCCAACCCGAAATGGACCCAGCAGACGATCCTTTTGAGGTGGAGCTGCAACATTTCTCTTTTCCTTTGGAATGTTGCCACGATTGGTGGAAGGAAGCGTCCAGTGTTCGGCTGAAGGAGGCCGCCCTGGTAGAGGCGCACCGGTTGGCGATGGAGAAGCCCGACTTGGTGGAATTCTTACCTGACTGGATGTTGGACTTCCTCTGGAGGTGTGATTTCCAGCCTGCTGACTACCGACGTCTCGGAGTGGTCCGTCTGGGGTCAACCCCTGCTCCTGTTCTGGAGTCATGTGCTGGAGGTCGTCAGGCTTATGGAGGCCCACGGAGTATTCAGGTGGCTGCTAAGAAGAGTCGTCGCAAGGCCAGACAAGGAGCACGGGCCCCAGCAGCCATGGTTCCAGTCCCAGTACGGGCCCCAGCAGCCATGGTTCCAGTCCCAGTACGGGCCCCAGCAGCCATGGTTCCAGTCCCAGTACGGGCCCCAGCAGCCATGGTCCCAGTCCCAGTACGGGCCCCAGCAGCCATGGTTCCAGTCCCAGTACAGGCCCCAGCAGCCATGGTTCCAGCCCCAGTACAGGCTCCCGCAGCCATGTTTTCGGCTCCAAGACCGCCCCACACAGTCATTATCCAGGCTCCAGAACTGTATCATACAGCCATGTTTCCAGCTCCAGGGCCGACCCCAGCGGCCATGGTCCCGGCTCCAAGAGCGCCCTATACAGTCATGTTTCCGACTTCAGAGCTGGATCTTATAGACAGGATTCTGGCTTCAACAGCCATGATTCTGGCTTCAATTCCGGTCCCTGCAGCCATGGTTTCAGCCCCAGTTCTGGCCCCAGCAGCCATGATCCCGATCCCAGCTGCCACAGTCCCATCTCGGGTTCCCTCCTCTGGTTCCTCCTCGAGTCCCCTCTTTGGTTTCCCTCTCGAGTTCCCTTCTCTAGTTACTCCTCTAGTCCCTCCTCTAGTCTCTCCTCTAGTCCCCTCTGTAGTCCCTTCTCGAGTCCCCTCTCTGTTTCAATCTCCAGTTCCCTCTCGAGTTCCCTCCTTTAGTCCCTCCTCTGGTTCCTCCTCGAGTCCCCTTTTTGGTTTCCCTCTCGAGTCCCCTCTCGAGTTCCCTTCTCTGGTTGCTCCTCTAGTCTCTCCTCTAGTCCCCTCTTTAGTCTCTGTTCGAGTCCCCTCTCTGTTTCCATCTCAAGTTCCCTCTTCAGTTCCCCCTCGAGTCCCCTCTCGAGTTCCCTCCTTTAGTCCCTCCTTTAGGCCCTCCTCTAGTCCCTCCTCGAGTCCCCTCTCTAGTTCCCCTCTCGAGTTCCCTTCTCTAGTTACTCCTCTAGTCCCTCCTCTAGTCTCTCCTCTAGTCCCCTCTGTAGTCCCTTCTCGAGTCCCCTCTCTGTTTCCATCTCCAGTTCCCTCTCGAATTCCCTCCTTTAGTCCCTCCTCTAGTCCCTCCTCGAGTCCCCTCTCTAGTTTCCCTCTCGAGTTCCCTCTCGAGTTCCCTTCTCTAGTTACTCATCTAGTCCCTCCTCTAGTCTCTCCTCTAGTCCCCTCTTTAGTCTCTGTTCGAGTCCCCTCTCTGTTTCCATCTCAAGTTCCCTCTCGAGTTCCCTCTCGAGTTCCCTTCTCTAGTTACTCATCTAGTCCCTCCTCTAGTCTCTCCTCTAGTCCCCTCTGTAGTCCCTTCTCGAGTCCCCTCTCTGTTTCCATCTCAAGTTCCCTCTCCAGTTCCCCCTCGAGTCCCCTCTCGAGTTCCCTCCTTTAGTCCCTCCTTTAGGCCCTCCTCTAGTCCCTCCTCGAGTCCCCTCTCTAGTTCCCCTCTCGAGTTCCCTTCCCTAGTTACTCCTCTAGTCCCCTCTGTAGTCCCTTCTCGAGTTCCCTCTCTGTTTCCATCTCGAGTCCCCTCTCCAGTTCCCCCTCGAGTCCCCTCTCCAGTTCCCCCTCGAGTCCCCTCTCGAGTTCCCTCTCGAGTTCCCTCCTCTGGTCCCTCCTCTGGTCCCTCCTCGAGTCCCCTCTCTAGTTCCCCTCTCAAATCCCCTCTCGTGTTCCCTTCTCTAGTCCCCTCTCGAGTCCCCTCTCAAGTCTCCGCTCGAGTTCCCTCTCCATTCCCTATTCAAGCCCCTACGCAAGTGTCGTTGGAGGTCCCGCCGTCTACTCCCCTGCCGGGGGTCCTGCCAACCCTGTGTCCTGTGCCGTTGGAGGTCCCGCAGAATACTCTCCTGCCGGGGGTCCTGCCAACCCTGTGTCCTGTGTCGTTGGAGGTCCCGCCGTCTGCTCCCCTGCCGGGGGTCCTGCCAGCTCTCTGTCCTTTGCCGTTGGAGGTCCCGCCGTCTACTCCCCTGCCGGGGGTCCTGCCAACCCTGTGTCCTGTGCCGTTGGAGGTCCCGCCGTCTACTCCCCTGCCGGGGGTCCTGCCAACCCTGTGTCCTGTGCCGTTGGAGGTCCCGCCGTCTACTCCCCTGCCGGGGGTCCTGCCAATCCTGTGTCCTGTGTCGTTGGAGGTCCCGCCGTCTACTCCCCTGCCGGGGGTCCTGCCAACCCTTTCTCCTGTCCCGTTGGAGGTCCCGCAGAATACTCTTCTGCCGGGGGTCCTGCCAACCCTTTCTCCTGTCCCGTTGGAGGTCCCGCCGTCTACTCCCCTGCCAGGGGTCCTGCCAGCTCTGTGTCCTGTGCCGTTGGAGGTCCCGCCGTCTACTCCCCTGCCGGGGATCCTGCCAACTCTGTGTCCTGTGCCGTTGGAGGTCCCGCAGAATACTCCCCTGCCGGGGGTCCTGCCAACCCTGTGTCCTGTGCCGTTGGAGGTCCCGCCGTCTATTCCCCTGCCGGGGGTCCTGCCAACCTTTTCTCCTGTCCCGTTGGAGGTCCCGCAGAAGACTCTTCTGCCGGGGATCCTGCCAACCCTATATCCCGTGCCGTTGGAGGTGCTACCAGGGGCCCTGCCAGCCCCATGTCCATCACCGGTCTCGCCGGGGTTCCTACCAACTCCTGGTCCTTTTCCGTGGGGGATCCTGCCGAAGCTTGTCCGACCGGCTCCGGTTTCTGTCCGGCCGACACCGGGTCCTGCCCGATCTCCGGAACTGGCCCATCAGCGCTTTCCTGCCCGGCCTCCTGATCCTGTCCGGTCGACACCGGCTCGAGCCCGGCCCCCTGAGAGCCGCGGTCTTCGCCCTCGAGCCCGGCCCCCTGAGAGCCGCGGTCTTCGCCCTCGAGCCCGGCCCCCTGAGAGCCCGGCCCCCTGAGAGCCGCGGTCTTCGCCCTTGAGCCCGGCCCCCTGAGAGCCCGGCCCCCTGAGAGCCGCGGTCTTCGCCCTCGAGCCCGGCCCCCTGAGAGCCGCGGTCTTCGCCCTCGTGCCCGGCCCCCTGAGAGCTGCGGTCTTCGCCCTCGGGCCCGGCCCCCTGACTCTTCCTGCCGCTGCCTTCGGTCCTCCATGGTCCCCACCTTGGACTCTGTTTTGAGCCCGGGTCGTCCGCCCGAGACCCCTTCCTGGTTCTCTGCCTTGTCCCCGGGCAGTCCGCCCGAATCCCCTTTTTGGACTGTACCTTGCCCCCCGGGCCGTCCGCCCGAGACCCCTTCCTGGTCCTCCGCTGTGTTCCTGGGCTGTCAGCCCAAGACCCGTCCTCCGGACCCCCTCCGCCCACCCTGCTTGGGGTTTTGGACTTTTTTTTTTTTTCTTTTTTTTAGGGACGTCTGGAATCCGTCCCTTGAGGGGGGGGTTCTGTCACAATTCACATGTTATGTCACGTTTGTAGTTTTGTCTGTGTTGGTGTTTTTCTTGTCTTTGGGTTTCCTGTCTTATTGTGTTAAGTGTTCACCCCCGTTTCCTGCCTGTCTGCTTTCTGTCTGTTTCCCTCCCTGATTACCCGATTGTGTTCACCTGTTGTCCTTGTGTTTCTCCTCCCCTGCCCGGCTGTTTCTCGTTGTCATGATTACCCCTTCTTGTATTTAGTCTTGTCTCTGTCTGTGTTCAGTGTTTGTTGGTGACTGAGTTCACCGGAGAGTGTTCTGTTCTGTATTTGTCATTTATCCTTTATCCTTGGAATAAAGGGTTTCTCAAAAGTTATCTGCATTTGGGTCCTGCTTCCTTCACTCATCCGTGACAGAGAGTATCTTCTTTAAAAGTGCCTTCCTCTGCAGTCACGTCTTCGTGGTCATTCACCTCTCTCTAATGAAGTGTGTGTAAGTACTTGTTATTAAGGCATGCTAATAGGGTATTACAAAATAGTAAAAAAAGAATTGTACTTTCGATAAGTATACTTAATGACTACTATAAGTATTTGCGATGTAGTACGTATAGCGAAAGTGTACTTACTTGCAATTCACAATACACTTAGTTTCAAGTACACTTTTAATAAGCACACTGAAATACCACTAAGTATTTCAGAAATAGCATATTTATATTTAGTACATTAAAATTGAACTAAATGACATCTATTTTGAATTATACTTTTTAAAAGTACATTTTAAATATACTTTCAATTAAGCACAAAAAGTAAAAGTATACTTGTATACACTTTTGTATACTTACATTATATTTCTAATACACTAAAGTATACTATTTGTTTACCTGGGATAGCACTAAGAGAGGGAGGTGAGCTGACTTAAGGTTATTGTTGTTGATTCCAACAGATGGCCTATTATCTATTTATGGTGTAGGTACTCGCACTTATGTTCTGCTCAATGTCTATTTAAACATTTGTTTCACACATTTTCAAACATCAGACCCCATAGAGAAATAGAAATTATACAACAATTCAAGTTTGCAGTTGCAGTACATATCTTCCTCTGCTCCGATAAGAAGAATATGTTGGGTTCTGTTCCGGTGCTGCTGCTGTTGCTATGCACTGTTTATATAGTCTATCTGAGGCCTCACAGAACAACTGAGATGTTGACTTCAATTAAATGTATAATATCAACAGATTTCACATAACTGTATTAGGTTTGTTCAAAGTAATACTATTAAGTTGAACTTAATATTTTGTATTTAAACTTCATAGTATTGCTTTCAACTAACCTAACAGTTACGTGAAATCTCTTGACATACATATATATATATATATATATACAGATATACTTAATACATTTAATTCAAGTTTCAGTTTCTCCAGCGCGTGTTCCTGAGACTGCAAGAGGGAATAACATCCCAGGCACTTTAAACTACCCACAATGCAATTGGAATGATGTCTAAGATCAGGATAATTCTCATGCATTAACCTCTTCCTGTCTGGACTCACCTCCAGCCCTGCGTCGGTGATGGTGGACCTCTTCAGGCTGACGGAGCGGACCCCCTTCTTGGACAGCGGGTAGTTGTCGATGAACTCACAAATGTCCAGGTCTGAGACGCCCACCAGGCAGAACGACTGGAAGCCCCGCAGAGCGAAGGCCTGCAGGCTGACGAACTCCTTCTCCCCACTGGGCAGCAGCGTGTACAGCTCCTTGGCGTGCAGGATGGGGGTCACCGCATCCCAGAACTTGGGCTGGTACAGCACCTTGCGCCATGTCTTGCAGACCTGCGCCAGCACGCACTTCTCGGCCGTGGTGAAGTACCAGAGCAGCCGGTTCAGCAGCTTCTCGTCCAGCACCAGCTGGCGCTCCAGCAGCAGGGGCTTGGGGAGGGTGAGGGGGGGCAGCTGGCGGAGGGACGGCTTCAGGCCCACCAGAGGCTTCCCGGGCTCCATGTCCAGCAGAGAGGAGGCTGGGTGGGGCAGGCCGGGGCCGTCCAGGTGGTGGTGGTGGTGGTAGGGCAGGGAGGAGGGCGGGGGCGGCAGGATGGAGGGTACCGAGGAGGACTGGCACAGGCGGTTCTTGGCGGCGGGGGTCCCCTTGGTGATGCTGGCGCTGCCCAGGCCGTTGGGCTGGCTGGGGGGGAGCTTCACCATGCCGTTACGAGTCACACAGGGAGACTTCAGCTCGCTGGGGGAGGACATGTTCAACATCGGGAACCTGGGGGGGAGAGGAGAGGGCCGTTACACACTGAGCACATCTGGACCAGGACTCATTAAGAGGAGGGGGGGTGCTTGGGCGCTATGACAACACTAACATGTAGCTTCCTATCGATGACATCGCAGAGAGGCTCTGTGGCTCATGCAATCAGATGTGCCCTTCTATAATGCGACCCATAATGAGGAGGAGCCAGCATCACTCCCTGCTCTGTGTGAGAAGAACACACGTGTTGTCACTGCGGTGCACAGCTGATCCAAAAACAGCTGGCTTACATTCTTTTGTAACGTTATCAGTTTATCAAAATGCTGTCACTCATTCTGGTCATGTGTTCAATGTGAAGCCGTTGTTTCCATTCAGAACACACGGAGGCTGTGGCGCAGTGGTTAGAGCCTTGTGTTGGGGTCAGGGGGGCACAGGTTCAAACCCCGCTGCAGTCAGCATGTCGTTGTGTCCCTGAGACCCTCACCCCAAAGTGCTACTGTGGGGTCGCCCTCAGTGTTGAGTAAGAAAGTTGCTTTGGATAACAGCGTCTAACAAGTGAGGCTGATTCAGAACGCCGCTGCTCGAGTCCTCACTGACACTAAGAAAGTGGATCACATCACTCCTGTTCTGAAGTCTTTACACTGGCTTCCTGTGTGTCAAAGAATAGATTTCAAAATACTGCTGCTGGTTTATAAAGCACTGAATGGTTTAGGCCCAAAATACATTTCTGACCTCCTGCTAAATGATGAACCATCCAGATCTCTCAGGTCTTCAGGGACTGGTCAGCTTTCTGTCCCCAGAGTCAGAACTAAACATGGTAAAGCAGCGTCCAGTTATTATGCTCCAAATATCTGGAACAAACTCCCAGAAACCTGCAGGTCCGCTGCAACTCTGACTACTTTTAAATCCAGGCTGAAGACTTTTCTTTTTGTCGCTGCTTTTAATTGAACTATTCATATCTTAGACTGCACTGTAACTTTTATCCATGTATTTTTTCTTTTAATGTTTATTTTTATTATCTTTTCTTTTTAATGACTGATTTTAAATGCCATTTTCTGAATGTCTTTCGTTCTTTGTAAAGCACTTTGAGTTGCCTTGTGTTGAAAAGTGCTATAAATAAACGTGCCTCGCCTCAGAACAGTTCAAAGGCGTCTAAATGTTGAGTTCTTCAAATATAAACTTTGTGTGTATGATTATTGGATCCACCCTTTTTCTATTGTTGACTTTAGTGCAATATAAAGAATAGTACGACTGTAATGTTGCCCAAGTTGCAGTCTAGTAGAAATAGGTATCTCTGGCAAAGTGAAGAGATGTTTCTGCTCTGTCTGATAATAGAATGTCATGTTTTAAATTGTATTTGACCTTGTACGGTTAAGGTCAAATGAAATGATGTTCTATATATAAGCTAATTGTTGCCACATTATCTGCCAGAGAACTCTTTATATCCGCTGTGCTGCTCGCTCTGTTCTGCCCTGCCATGGTTTCCTCTCCTCACAGTGGACTAAGCTCCACACCTTCAGTTCCCTCGACGACTATTGCAACACCGTTTGCTAATAACTATTTTTTGGAAGCATCTGGAAGATTTTATACCTGGATCCATATTTTAATATACATTTACATCAGGGGTGTCAAACTCAAGGCCCGGGGGCCACATTCGGCCCGCGACTTCATTTTATGTGGCCCCACAAGAGCTTGCAAAGAATATAATATGTTTATTATACGGTTACATGCTACAGAAGCACGTTGCCCATAAACTACATGTCCCACAATGCATCTCAAATATGACTTTTTTCTCAGAATTTGCCTTTTTTTCTTAGAATTTGCCTTTTTTTCTTCAAAATATGCATTTTTTTCATAGAATTCCTTTTTCTCAGAATTAGATTTTTATTTCAAAATGTCACCTCTATTTATTTTTTCTCCAGAATTTGGCTTTTCTTTTTAAATCATTTTGGGACATACGCACTGAAGAGACTTGCAATTATTTGCCCTAGACTTCTGCTTTCAGACGTAGTTAATTATGAAGTTATTACCCTATCCGATGATAATCCAATGCAGAGGCAATGATGTAATATAATACATTATTTTATATATATGATATATTTATATATGTATTTTTATATAGTCTTAAAGTTACAACCGGCCCTTTGAGTGCAACCATAATGCTGATGTGGCCCGCGATGAAATTGAGTTTGACACCCCTGATTTACATGATCATTTGTATCATTTAGATTGTCAGTGTTGTTATTTTATTATCTTTCAATCTGTACACACAACAATGATTGCATGTGTGTCGCTCTCCCTGAGGCTTCCAACATCTTTCCCCGTCGTCATGTGAGGTTTCTTAGGGTCTCTGGTACGGCAGGGTCTGGCACATCCTGTCCACACCTTAAAGCCCCTGAGTGTCACTTGTGGTACTGAGCTATACATGTATAAATCAAATGTGATTAGCTGTTAAATGAAAGATAAACACACTGCATTTAAGTTTCACAGTTTTATTAGGGCGCCATGTGAATTATTTTTGGAGACTTGACCAAAAGTTATTCTGAATTTAAACTTCTGATCGTTTTTTATACTTTCTCTACTTCAGATCTAAAAAAAGAAGGACTCACACCTGGCCCTAATCCTCTTCTGTACAGTTCAGACGTTGTCATGTTTTTATATTTCCCCAAACTTCAGTTTGAACCCCCAGTGTGCAGTCGGTGAGAACACATGCAGCCTGCTGTGTGAGTGGAGGGCTTCTCTTTGTTGTGTGTGAGTGAAGCACATCATGGTGTAACTGAATGGCTTGGCCTCATGGAGTGCTCGCTGCGATCTCTGTATCACCAGCCGTCACAGACTCACTCTTATGTAACATGCTGACTGCAGGGCTTCACACACAACAGCCTCCCTCTGTCCCTCTCTGTCACACCACACACTGCACTCAGAACACACGCCACATCCTTGTACACATATGGACAGTGTGTACAATATATGCAGATGTAAGATATTAAAAGCCCTGTTGGATGTGAAGGCATCCGTTAGCATTTCACATTCGATCACTTCCAAGTATTTGTTGTGGGCCCCTAAGCAGACTCCTCGCTCTGCCTCGCTGTAGCATCACTGAGGCTCATCCATGACATCATGTAACAATGATATAAAGTAGACCGGCTACATGTTTGAGAGTAAAGGAACCCACCGGGACAGATGAAGAGAAGACTGACTCAGATGTCACGCGCAGGTCAAATACGATGCTGCAAATTCATTCTGAGCTAATGATTCACAGCTAAATCTATATTTACCATTCCTCCGCCTGTTATGTCATGTGGCTGCTGTGTCTCTGGGAGGGAGGGGGGTGCTGCATCTAATCCACCAGCAGCACCAGCAGGAGACCTGGCTCTTCACAATACAACCCTATCAAGTGTTCAAAAAGAGGTAACCACAAAGCGATATTTAACTGAAAATACTAGGGAAATGTTTACTCAGAATTTTTCTTCCACACTTGCCCCTGCTAACACCTCAGTAAATGAGCTAGTAGATCATTTTAATTCAAAAATTAAAAATGTTATAGATGCCATTGCTCCAATTAAGGTAAAGGAAGTGACTGGGAAGAAAATATCTCCATAGAGAAAGGCTATGACTGTTAAAACAGAAAAAAGAGAATGTCGAAAAGCGGAACGCAGGTGGCGAAAAACAAATCTCCAGGTTCACTTTGAAATTTATAAAGAGAGACTTGGCCTTTATAATTTGGAATTGAAAAACGCACGACAATCCTTCTTCTCTGACATCATTACCATAAACAAAAACAACGCACGTGCCTTGTTTGCTACCGTCGACAGACTAACTAACCCCCCAGTGTCAGTAGCCTCTGAATTTCTATCCACCAGGGCGTGCAATGATTTTGCCTCCTTTTTCACTGACAAAATTCAGAAAATCAGACAAGCAGTCAGTGCCTCTGCATCAGGAACAGCAAATGTGTTGTCTCTGTGTCCACTTAACATCAATTCAGACACCATGACACAATTCCATCAGATTAATGATAAAAACCCAGAGGACATTATACAACTTCTGAAGTCCTCCTCCTGCTGCCTTGATATTATTCCAACAGGATTTTTCAAAGATGTTTTGCCTTGCATGGCCTCAGATCTACTTCATATAGTAAACACATCTCTTCACTCAGGTATTTTTCCACAGGCCCTGAAAACTGCAGTCATTAAACCGCTCTTAAAAAAGAATAATCTAGATGCTTCAGTAATGAACAATTACAAGCCCATATCAAACCTCCCATTTCTAGGTAAAATCATTGAAAAAGTTGTTTTTCAACAGTTGAGTAATTTCTTGCATTTAAATAACTGTTTCGATGTGTTCCAGTCAGGCTTTCGTCCAAACCACAGCACTGAGACTGCTCTTGTAAAGGTCTTTAATGACATCCGCTTAAACACAGACAGTGGCAGAACTTCAGTGTTAGTATTATTAGATCTCAGTGCTGCGTTTGACACTGTTGACCACAGCATATTACTGGACCGACTGGAAAACTGGGTGGGACTTTCGGAAACAGTTCTAAATTGGTTTGAATCCTACTTAAAGGACAGAAACAACTTTGTTTCTATAGGTAAATACACATCTGAGTTGACAAATATGACATGTGGGGTTCCTCAAGGCTCCATTTTGGGGCCTCTTCTCTTTAACATCTACATGCTACCACTGGCTCAGATAATGAAGAACAACAAAATAAGTTACCATAGCTATGCAGATGACACACACATTTACGTAACAATTTCACCAGGAGACTATGCTCCAATTCAAACACTGAGTAAATGCATTGAACAAATCAATGACTGGATGTGTCAGAACTTTCTCCAATTAAACAAAGATAAAACTGAGGTAATGGTTTTTGGAGCCAAGGCAGAACGTTTAAAAGTTAGCGCTCAGCTTCAGTCTGCAATGTTCAAACCAACAGATAAAGCCAGAAATCTAGGTGTAGTCATGGACTCTGACCTGAGTTTCAACAGTCACATTAAAACAGTTACTAAATCAGCCTACTATCACCTAAAGAATATATTTAGGATTAAAAGACTAATGTCACAGCAGGATTTGGAAAAACTTGTCCATGCTTTTATCTTCAGTAGACTCGACTACTGCAATGGTGTCTTCACAGGTCTCACTAAAAAATCTATTAGGAAGCTGCAGCTGATTCAGAACACCGCTGCTCGAGTCCTCACTGACACTAAGAAAGTGGATCACATCACTCCTGTTCTGAAGTCTTTACACTGGCTTCCTGTGTGTCAAAGAATAGATTTCAAAATATTGCTGCTGGTTTATAAAGCACTGAATGGTTTAGGCCCAAAATACATTTCTGACCTCCTGCTAAATGATGAACCATCCAGATCTCTCAGGTCTTCAGGGACTGGTCAGCTTTCTGTCCCCAGAGTCAGAACTAAACATGGAGAAGCAGCGTTCAGTTATTATGCTCCAAATATCTGGAACAAACTCCCAGAAACCTGCAGGTCCGCTGCAACTCTGACTACTTTTAAATCCAGGCTGAAGACTTTTCTTTTTGTCGCTGCTTTTAATTGAACTATTCATATCTTAAACTGCACTGTAACTTTTATCCATGTACTTTTTCTTGTAATGTTTAATTGAACTATTCATATTTTAGACTGCACTGTAACTTTTATCCATGTATTTTTCCTTAATGTTTATTTTATTAGCTTTTCTTTTTTAATGCTTAATGTCTTTCATTTTTTTTTTTTGTAAAGCACTTTGAATTGCCTTGCGTTGAAAAGTGCTATATAAATAAACTTGCCTTGCCTTGCCTTGCCTATCAGCACATATGTAACAGTCCACACTGAAGAATACACACTTAGAATGTTTCCTTACAATATGCTGCTATAATAACTATGAACAGTTTACTACTACGATGTGAGGGAGGCTTTTACGTGTCAGGTGGTCTGCTTTCTGCTCCATTTCAGAGCTGGGAGAAAAACTGCTTTTATTTTGTCTGATATTGCAATTTGATTCACAACTTTGAAGTGATCGATCCTTTTCGCATCATAATTGTCATCATCATTTCAAACTATTGTATATTAACATGATCATTAAGACGATCTGTATCCAACAAATATGTTTCGTCAAGGCCGAGATATCTCTGCTGCTCCACAGTACATTCAAAATGGTATTTGAACACATAGTTAGCAAATATTACCAAACAAATACTGTGCTTTGTGTAATTTGAATATTGCAGGAGTCCTTTGGGATTTATGTTTTGTTTTGTTTAGCTCGACTGTGCAGCCCAAACCTTGGTGAAGATTAGGATCTGCTTTGAAAGACTCTTTGTTCGTGGCCCATCTCAGATCTCATTTATCTTTAGCTTTATTTCTCTTTGTTGTTTTTGGTAATAAAAACTGTTTAACCTCTTTGTCAGTAACACTCTTCCATATACACAAAAGTGTTTTTTTGAGAGACTGTTTTTAATAGATTCTTTAAGGCTAACGTGTTCAAATAAAGAGAGACACAGCAATAGACTCTTAATGAAAGTGTGTGTTTAGAGGTTCTGAGGTATGGTCATTTAGGCCCCATTTACACGGGAACGGAAACGAAAATGAACCTTAGTTGATATCAAAAAAGTCTTCCGTTCACGCAATCGGCTCAATAAACGTGTCCGCTCACACGAGACCGCTCGACTCGCTGGAGACGCTGTAGTACATATGCCGGGCCTGTAAGTGGCGCTGTACTTCCGCCACAAAATACACCAAAAGCAGCGAAGAATACTTCCCGAGCATTGTTGCCATGGTTGCCCTTCTGTTTATGCCCCACGTGGATTTAGCAACATGTAGTTCATGTAGTTCTCCATGTCCACTTGTTGCTGATGGTTGTGGTAGAGGAGCTGTAGATTGTGCACTAACGTCTGCAGCATGTTCAGTAGCTACAGACAGTAGCTACTGAACATGCTGCAGCAGTGAGCAGCAGAGGTGGGGAGAGGCGGGGCTATGGCTTCATCGTTATCAGGAAATTATCGTATAGGACGCACACAGAGCCGTTTGGCCCCCCAGAGCGTTCCGTCCGCAGATCTACCCACCTTGGGACCCGTTATCGTTTGAGGGGTCCGTGTCCGCGGTTCCATTACGGCCTCGTGTGAACGAACAGGCTATACGAAAGAGAAAGGTAGCGGATACAACACGAACCGTCTCAATCTAAACGGGGTCTTAATGTCGCTCTACTCAATGACCAGACCAACAAAGACCATACATTGCATCTTACAACATGCGTGCTCACAACATCATGTATAAAGTGTTGAAACCACATGAAATGGATTTTCTACAGATCAAGGATTCCATTACAAAATCATTGAGCAAACTGCAAGTCAATACATTCCCGATAAATGCAGGATTCATACAACGGCACCATAATGTACAGCTCGATGTTCATCGTGCTAATTATTCAGCGTGTTATCTTTGATATTTCTGATGATGTTTCTGCTATTTGACTATAATGTGCCTTTTTAAATGCATTTTGTGAATTCTCAAATAAATAATAATCAGTTCATCGTTGTTCATTCAAAATCACCATCGGTGCGTTTATTGCACCAATTTTTAAGATGACCTCATCAACACAGACTTACTACACAAACTGATGTGGGGCAAAGACAACACATTATGTTCAACAGAGTCGTGAGCATCAATCTGGAGTGTAGGACTCAGAGAGCTGCTGGTAGGACCAACCGACCCTAACCTGATCCTAACCTCAGGGTTAGCGCTAACACCCCAACTACAAGTGACTCTTCAACCCACCCTGTACCCAGAGACCTCCGTCTGGCTGGGTGTGGCTCCCCTGCTCTGCACGACCATGACACTGACCCCTGATGGAGGCCAGCATTGGTGTGTGTGTGTGTGTGTGTGTGTGTGTGTGTGTGTGTGTGTGTGTGTGTGTGTGTGTGTGTGTGTGTGTGTGTGTGTGTGTGTGTGTGTGTGTGTGTGCGTGTGCGTGTGCGTGCGTGTGTGTGTGTGTGTGTGTGTGTGTGTGTGTGTGTGTGTGTGTGTGTGCGTGCGTGCGTGTGCGTGCGTGCGTGTGTGTGTGTGTATAAGTTCTCTAAATGAAATCCATGTAGTATTCTATGCAGGTAATTCAACTACTATCAGCTGTCTCCAGTGGTAACTAAGTTCATTAACTCATGTACTGTACTTCAGTATTTGTACTTAGTAGTTTTGAGGAACTTGTACTTTACTTGAGTATTTACATTTGTTGCTACTTTGTACTTCTACTCCACTACAGTTCAGAGGTAAATAGTGTACTTTTCCTCCACTGCATGTATTTAATCCCTTCAGTTACTTCACAGATCTGGATGAATGATGTGAAATATAATCAAGTGTTGAATCAGACTTTAGTTCCACCTGGAGTAAATCCACCAGCTACCCTGCAGTCTACAAAGTACTTCAGACTAGCTGCACCTTCACCAGCTTTGAGAACACTTTCATGATCAATCATTATAAAACATATCATATATATTATTCTGAAATGGACCAATCTGCACATCTGCTTGTACTTTTGGTACTTTAAGTATATTTGATAATAATACTTTTCTACTTGTACTTGAGTAACATTTTGATTGCAGTATTGTACTTGTAACAGAGTATTTATACACTCTACTACTTCTACTTTACTTAAGTACAAGATCTGAATACTTCTTCCTTCTCTGTCTCTCAAACACTTTTGGGTTCAGGGTCTTCATCTTAAAGAAACTAAAGCCCCTCAGGTGGACTCATTCCTGTACAAAACACCAGAAGCTGGATAATGTGTTTAGTACGTTCACTTAAAGTCTGTCAATTTGTTTAAAGTATTTTTTTCTCTTGGTCCCGACTAAAATGGATTTTCCTCCTCCATCATGTTGATTGATCAGAAACCAGTGTTATCATAAAATGATGGTTTAATCACAGCTGCTAATGTCTTCTGCACGGTGTGACAACGTATTGGCTTTGTTACTATATGAAGGAATGATGATTAAAACATGTACCGGCTGTAGACTTCATGGATGCTTCCAGGTTGCGACTGCCAGGGGAAATGGCAATAGCACCCGAGTTCTGCCTTTACTTCTGAAAGTAATAAAAACAACACTGAGGCTCCGTAGTCTGATCGAAGATGGAAGGATGCTCTGTCTTCCCCCTGCGTGGCACTAAAGCCACATTTCAAAATAAAAGCCCTAGACATATACACCCGATCACTATCTACCAGAGAGCATTTCACTAAGGAGAAACTCAACGAACAGCTTACAGAAGCGATCCCAGATTAGTGAAAACAGCTGGAGTACTGTGGAGTTTGGGAACAGAGCTCTGGTGAGGGAGGAGGCACAGAAGGCAACGAGGCACTGATATTCCTTCTGATAAGCTTCATCAGTAACCAACAGCACCTGCCTACTCATTAATACTTCTGTTTGACTTAGTAGTAACCATAGCACGAAGGTCAGGGCTTCCACTTCTTTGGAATTCCTACGGTTATTGCTTTGGGCGATGACTTGGCTGCGAGGGAGTGCGGTCGTCTTTCAACAAGAAGGTTGTTGGTTCGATCCCAGCCCGTACAGTCAACATGTCGATGTGTCCTGGGTCAAGATACTGAACCCTGGGGTGCTCTCGATGGCCAACGGAGTGTGAGCGAGTGTTCGCTTACTAAAGCAAGTGGCACTGCTCTGTGTGAATGAGGTGTGGAAGTGTGAATGATGACATGTGGTAGTTAAAGCGCTTTGAGGGGTCGTAAAGACGGATAAAGCGCTATATAAGTACAGTCCATTTATCATTTACCATAACAATAGTCAGGATGCTAATAGTAGCCGTGATTTAAAGATATATTTACGGGTATAACAATCTTTTTGTTCATATCAACAGACAAATTGCATTGTTGCTAGTCGTGTTGGTAACTGTCTGCACTGACAAACTTAAATGTTGACTTTAATTAAATGTATCATGTCAACAAATTCCACACAGCCATTAGGGTTAGTTGAAAGCAGTAACATTAAGTTGAACCTAATATTTTATTAAGTTATATTCAAACTTCATATTATTGCTTTCAACTAACCTAATACAGTCATGTGTTGAACATGTAGTATTTAGGATATGGAATCAAAAAAGTATCTTACTCATTGTATTGTTTGACAACATACCCAGGGCGCAAAGTCATTTTACAGCCATGGAATGCTGTAGAAGGTTGTCCACCAGAAAGGATATCTAGGACCTTCAAGGATCACAACCTGGGGGGACAACCCGGTCAGCCAGCTACTGGAGAGCTACAGTGAGGGTCCAACAATGCGACCCCTATATGAAGCCACACATGCTGTCTGGATCCGATGCCATCATTCTCTCTCTGATTGAATATCTCTGTGACAGCTCATGGTAAAGACACACTGCGCCAACCTATTGAAAGAGCAGAACATAAGCGTTCAGGTGATGCCTTGCCTGTTAAGCCTGTTCTCAATAAGGCCACTAGATGGCGCTGTGCCAGAAACAGAAAGATATCTAAATGAGATCATGAACATGTCTTTATGAAATCCGTCCCTGGACAGAGACACATCTGTATCTGTCTCTGCACTCACAGCCGGCTGAGCAGCGACTCCACTTTCTCACATCTCTAACTTTCTCTGTGAGCACACAACTTGTGTTCATCGTCGGGAGATATTGTGATGCAGTTTGTTCTGCCCGGTTTATAAAAGGGCAAAGAAGAAACTATTTGATATGCTGTTCCAAGGTTTCACCGAACAAAGGTCTCTATTAACCCCAACTAGAAGAACCGTTTGGACACCAGATGTTTCCAGGCTGTCTTTGCACAAAGTTGAGAGTTATCAACTTGCAGTTAGCTTGAAGCAAATAGCTGTCAACACGTGGAAATAAAAAAGAGATTGAGAAGTGGAACAAACCATTTTATCATCATTGTTTTCAGAAATACCTTTTGTTTAGACAGAAAAAGAGAACATGTTTGCTCAGTTAGCCATGTTGGATTCCAGAGAACCAGGGACCAATCAGGTGCCAGCCACAATAGAGTATTTCACAAATGAATGTTGGTAACTTTTTGATAATGGGGTCAATTGAGTAGAGCTTTTGGCCGTGAACTAGACCCTCATCTTTTGTTAGCTAACACATGGGGCCAAAGGGCCCCGATGGGTTGGGGCCAAAGGGCCGTTTCCTGCTTGGCCAGAATAGTCGTTTGTCCTGACAACCGCTGAGGCAGTTTCACCTCCGTGTTCACAATGCACAATGCTAAGATTAAGATGTGTGCCTCTTGTTATGAGTAGAACAGAACAACATGGTGAAGACGATGAAACCACTCTGACCCAATGAAGACACATGGGGAACTATTCTCCTTCAAACAGTGACTGACCATGGGGTCGTTTTGATACCACACCCGTTATGCAGTAGGTGGAGATGGTTCACTGTGCTGAGTGGTCCTCCCTGTATCTGCACACGGTGAGATCAGTGTGGTGCTGCTGTGGGTGTCTGGCCTTCATCTGCATCAATACACACAGTGATGCTGGAGATATCTCAGCCTTCAATAACACACCACAAAGTGCATGTTTGTAAGATGACAATGTCAAATGTGTAAAACTAGAATATGTGTAGTATTGACATGAGATGAAGAATGGCTGGAGCTAAAATGATGCAACCCAGCACCGTGTGTAGGCACAAGGCTGTCAGTGGCAATCACACAGGGGAACACATGCAGTGTTAAATTAACAATCAACTGCACAGGTTCAGAAATAATTCAAGCATATGTGTATTATGTAACAGCCAACCAAACACCACAGAGAATATATATATGATGTGTAATGTTAACTACCCATGCAAACAACACACAGGATGCATCAGAGAAAGAAGAGGTTTCTCAATACTCTAATTTCCCCTCCTCGACTCCTTTCCTCGTCTCCTATCTTCGATACTTAGTCCCACCCACAGGAGATGCGAGCTGAGGAGGGGAACCGAGGAGAGAGGAGGGGAAGCAGCAGGCGGTTAGAGAAATGAGAACTCCTCTCCTCTGAGCGGTCATTTTAAAGAGACGTCCATTAATGATGACAGAAGGCACAGCAGCCTCTGTCTGATGGACAGATGTGTTCATGTTGACTTGTATATTTACTTTGATTCATTCACAGTGCGGTATAATGAGACAATAACAGGCTACAGATGCGGACACACTTACACACACACATATATTTATATAAATATATACAATTTCAGAATCAAACAAGTATGAGAGCAATCTCATAATAACACTATCAGAGACTGGATATATCCCCCCCCTCTCTCTGGTCGCTGAAATGGGGAATTGAAATTACGGGCCAAAAGTTGTATTTACAAGTATTAAAAGTAAGCAGAGGACACCAAACCAACTGAGTCTGTCCGCCGCATCGACACGCACAGACTGTACCACACCCACACACTGTACCACACACACACCTACACACTGTACCACGCACACACACACCTACACACTGTACCACACACACCTACAGCTCCTAAAGCATAATCAGGCTACAGCCGTTGTGTTTTTTATTATGTGAAGCACTAAATGGTCTTAGAAAAATATGGACTCTTTGTTTGTAGATATCTACTAAACTAAAGCATACAAATACAGAGAGTAGGCCTGTTAAGGCCCTGACACACCAAGCAGTCACCAGAGGACTAGCCGACGCTGAAGTCGGCTGTTGCCTGGCCGTGTTCTCCTGCGTTTTGGCCATGTGTCGCACGGGAACACACCGCACCGACTTCAGTGCATGAGTGGCAATAACTCTCCTTACCAGCAGGCGGCGGTAGTGTGTATTCGTCATTCAAAAGAGGCAACAACCGGAAGACAGAGAAGAAGAAGAGTATCTTTTCTCCGTAATATCATACAGAGCTGGCCTCTCCTGGATCAAGGTGATGAGCAGGTCTTCGTTTGCATCATTCCAGATCGCCATGATGAGATGAAAATGAATAGCAGTCTGTGTGTGCCTTCTTAAATCGTTTGTTTACGTCCCTCACTTCCGCTTCACTTCTCATGCACTGATTTGCTAGCTGAACAGCCAATCAGAGTGATTATTTGGTCCGACTGCCAGACCCGATGCATGGCCGATTCAACATGTTGAATCGGCCATGCATCGGGTCTGGCAGTCCAAATAAGGCGTGTCACGGTCGACGGTGCGGGACACACCAACCTGACTACGGCGCCGCGAATGCCCGACAGCCTCTGACGGCCTCTGACTCCCAAAATCGGGTTGGTGTGTCAGGGCCTTTATACTGAGTGATATATATTATACACACTGCTCTGCTTTCTGCAGGACCTCACAGCTGTTCTCTCTGGAAACATCGCGTCGCGATGAAAGCAGTTAATAAAATAATATCCAGGGGATGCATGCAGAGCTGTCATTGGCTGAGATAAGTCCGGCCGTGCGTCACGCCTCCACCGTTCCCGGAAATGCATCCGCGGAGGAGCCGTGGAGGACCCATCAGTGTATCCTCGGTTATAGCTCCTCCAGAGAGCCTCCTCGACGCTCGATCCTCGAAGTGCATTTAGAGAAATGAGATGTCCTTCAACAGGACCGAGGAGTCGAGGAGTCGAGGAGGGGGGATTAGAGTATTGAGAAACCTCTAGGGTCTTGCAACGTGTAATAATCAGGGGAAGGCTTCAGCTGCCAATATGTTACAGTAACATCATGAAGTGATTGCATTACATGATGCATGATTGTGAATATACGGTATATAACAGGCACAGACTTGATCATTACTGCTAGACTTTTTACATCCTAATGATATTGCAATTGCAAACCTTCTGATCATTATCATGTATCATCTCTAGAAACTGCCTACCCCCTAATTGTACCCTTTGTTTCTTTACTCCAACATTGTAAATCCGACCCCAGTGTCTGAATGGGAAGCTGCCTTCCCTATTGATCACTAATCTGTTTACATACTGTAGTCTCACTGCCTTTAGACACTTCAAGAATGTAGCCTACTACTAGCCAAGTCAGCTAAGTTATATTTCATGTTTATTTTTGTGGGAGTTATTCGGTTAAAACAGTTATGTCTGGACAAACGAAATATTTTAATAGCATAATTTAGCTCGGATCGGATTTGGAAATGTGGCTAGGAAAACCACAGTCTGTGCTTGTTTGCAGCAGAATGGCTGTGGCATAAGTCATATAGTAGACTTCCTACTAAATTCATTTCCTTAAACATTTCTGACTTCTTTGGGGAACGCTACTGCATCTTGAACATTGTCACATTTAGAGCTGAAAGTCTAAACTAACTAACTCTTGTCGTGACTCTTCCTTTAGTTCAGTGCTTCTCAAAGTGTGGTCCGCGGACCACTGGTGGTCCGTGAGCGCCCCCTAGTGGTCCGCGAGTATATTGGTAACATTTCACATTTGAAATAAATAAATAAATGTAGGTTTTCTGCACTCTCGCGGGAATATCTCCGCAATGAAGTGACGTTAAGTTTCACTTTCGATTGCATGATATAGCCCAGCGCAACACCTTCATCACACATGTTGCCACTTGTTTGTACCATTTTCAGGCGATTTGTAATATGTTCTAGAAAAACGATGCGATTTTGGATATTTGTGGAGTTAGGTGGTCCGCGAGTGTTTTTTTATTGGTTAAGTGGTCCTTGGTATGAAAAAGTTTGAGAAACACTGCGGATTGAATACATCTTCATTTCCAGAGCAACAGTCGTCCAAGCCCTCCTGTTTAACAAACGGGTGCTCTTGTGCTATACAAAAAGGAATATTAGTATTTATTTTAAATAATAGTGAGAAAGCTCTATCACGAGGCCACACAGGAAAACACATTAATAATAATACACGGGACTTATATCGTGCTTTTCAGGAAACTCAAAAACGCTTAAATTACATTACCAGCTTATTATGAACTATGTCGAGAAAAACATATATATTTTATACACAATATATATTGTTAAGAAAGATACAGTTTGAGCTAACCTGAGGCGAAGAAAGATGAATGCCATGGATGAGTGAGTGAGACAGGTTGTGATATGGTCCTAGCTCGCTGAACACACAGTACAGCCAGCTGTTGGTGATATTTGGAGCCGTGGCCCAGGTGGCAATATACTTTAATGTAGAAATCAGTGAGCTGCTTATTCAAATTGTACTCAAAGGTAACCCATTTATTGTTGCTTTGTGTTGTTTACGGTCTATGAAACTGAACATTAGAAGGTGTCACTGTGGTGTATGTTTGCTGTCAGATACAACACAGGTAAATCTACAACAATGATATGTTTGTATTTGAGTCCAAATGAATCGCACCATCTAGTGTCCAACAGAAAGCACTTCTCCTGGGCGGGGACTTCTGGACCGCTGTATCTGTCCAGGTGCACTTAAGGTACAATATGATAAACCCTTAACAATCGCGGGCTGAAATATCATGGATGTTTAAATGTATCCAACTGAACCATTATCTGCTTTGCTTCTAGTGTGACAGTATGTGTACGAAGAGCCTTTGCCTGTGTGGCAGGCTGTTGTCATGGTACAAGAGTGTCTTAGCTCTGTGTAGGGAGCAGAGTCATGCTTATGTCCGTAGCGAGTGTGTGCTAAGGAGAGGCGCTCTCAGCAGAGATTACATTAATGGTTACAAAGTTATTTTAACACAGGTTGTCAATGGGTGGTAAATACAGGCTCAGTCTTTATCTCCTCGGGAGGATCCACGTTAAGTTCTGTTGGACATATTCAATTGCTAAACGAGGATGGGAGAGTCTACCTACCAAAGGATAAAGAGACACCGCTTATGTGGGTTATGTCATTTGTTTGTAGCCTTTATTGAACCAGGTGAAGCCCCTTGAGATCAAAAGATCTCTTCTTCAAGGGACAATAGTTACACATGTAACACAACAACAACAGAACAACAATAAGGACGACATACAGCGACGACAGGACGGATGGCAGGGTTCCATAGTGCATTATACTATCATTATTGCAGTACACAAACCATATGAAATGTTCTGCCTTTTCTTGCCTGGTTGAACCTTAAATAAGTGTTTTCTGTTGAGACTATCTGTCTCCTGCACGGGTGTCCTGCTCCACTTCTATCTGTCTCCTGCTCCACTTCTATCTGTCTCCTGCATGGGTGTCCTGCTCCACTTTTATCTGTCTCCTGCATGGGTGTCCTGCTCCACTTCTATCTGTCTCCTGCTCCACTTCTATCTGTCTCCTGCATGGGTGTCCTGCTCCACTTCTATCTGTCTCCTGCACGGGTCTCCTGCTCCACTTCTATCTGTCTCCTGCATGGGTGTCCTGCTCCACTTCTATCCGTCTCCTGCACGGGTCTCCTGCTCCACTTCTATCTGTCTCCTGCATGGGTCTCCTGCTCCACTTCTATCTGTCTCCTGCATGGGTCTCCTGCTCCACTTTTATCTGTCTCCTGCATGGGTCTCCTGCTCCACTTCTATCTGTCTCCTGCATGGGTCTCCTGCTCCACTTCTATCTGTCTCCTGCATGGGTCTCCTGCTCCACTTGTATCTGTCTCCTGCATGGGTCTCCTGCTCCACTTCTATCTGTCTCCTGCACGGGTGTCCTGCTCCACTTCTATCTGTCTCCTGCTCCACTTCTATCTGTCTCCTGCACGGGTGTCCTGCTCCACTTTTATCTGTCTCCTGCACGGGTGTCCTGCTCCACTTCTATCTGTCTCCTGCATGGGTCTCCTGCTCCACTTCTATCTGTCTCCTGCATGGGTCTCCTGCTCCACTTTTATCTGTCTCCTGCATGGGTGTCCTGCTCCACTTCTATCTGTCTCCTGCATGGGTGTCCTGCTCCACTTCTATCTGTCTCCTGCATGGGGCTCCTGCTCCACTTCTATCTGTCTCCTGCATGGGTCTCCTGCTCCACTTCTATCTGTCTCCTGCATGGGTCTCCTGCTCCACTTGTATCTGTCTCCTGCATGGGTCTCCTGCTCCACTTCTATCTGTCTCCTGCACGGGTGTCCTGCTCCACTTCTATCTGTCTCCTGCTCCACTTCTATCTGTCTCCTGCACGGGTGTCCTGCTCTACTTTTATCTGTCTCCTGCACGGGTGTCCTGCTCCACTTCTATCTGTCTCCTGCTCCACTTCTATCTGTCTCCTGCACGGGTGTCCTGCTCCACTTCTATCTGTCTCCTGCTCCACTTCTATCTGTCTCCTGCACGGGTGTCCTGCTCCACTTCTATCTGTCTCCTGCATGGGGCTCCTGCTCCACTTCTATCTGTCTCCTGCATGGGTCTCCTGCTCCACTTCTATCTGTCTCCTGCATGGGTCTCCTGCTCCACTTGTATCTGTCTCTTGCACGGGTCTCCTGCTCCACTTCTATCTGTCTCCTGCACGGGTGTCCTGCTCCACTTCTATCTGTCTCCTGCTCCACTTCTATCTATCTCCTGCACGGGTGTCCTGCTCCACTTCTATCTGTCTCCTGCTCCACTTCTATCTGTCTCCTGCACGGGTGTCCTGCTCCACTTCTATCCGTCTCCTGCATGGGTCTCCTGCTCCACTTCTATCTGTCTCCTGCATGGGTCTCCTGCTCCACTTCTATCTGTCTCCTGCATGGGTCTCCTGCTCCACTTCTATCTGTCTCCTGCATGGGTCTCCTGCTCCACTTCTATCTGTCTCCTGCATGGGTCTCCTGCTCCACTTCTATCTGTCTCCTGCATGGGTCTCCTGCTCCACTTCTATCTGTCTCCTGCATGGGTCTCCTGCTCCACTTCTATCTGTCTCCTGCATGGGTCTCCTGCTCCACTTCTATCTGTCTCCTGCATGGGTCTCCTGCTCCACTTGTATCTGTCTCCTGCATGGGTCTCCTGCTCCACTTCTATCTGTCTCCTGCACGGGTGTCCTGCTCCACTTCTATCTGTCTCCTGCTCCACTTCTATCTGTCTCCTGCACGGGTGTCCTGCTCCACTTTTATCTGTCTCCTGCACGGGTGTCCTGCTCCACTTCTATCTGTCTCCTGCTCCACTTCTATCTGTCTCCTGCACGGGTGTCCTGCTCCACTTCTATCTGTCTCCTGCTCCACTTCTATCTGTCTCCTGCACGGGTGTCCTGCTCCACTTCTATCTGTCTCCTGCATGGGGCTCCTGCTCCACTTCTATCTGTCTCCTGCATGGGTCTCCTGCTCCACTTCTATCTGTCTCCTGCATGGGTCTCCTGCTCCACTTGTATCTGTCTCTTGCACGGGTCTCCTGCTCCACTTCTATCTGTCTCCTGCACGGGTGTCCTGCTCCACTTCTATCTGTCTCCTGCTCCACTTCTATCTATCTCCTGCACGGGTGTCCTGCTCCACTTCTATCTGTCTCCTGCTCCACTTCTATCTGTCTCCTGCACGGGTGTCCTGCTCCACTTCTATCCGTCTCCTGCATGGGTCTCCTGCTCCACTTCTATCTGTCTCCTGCATGGGTCTCCTGCTCCACTTCTATCTGTCTCCTGCATGGGTCTCCTGCTCCACTTCTATCTGTCTCCTGCATGGGTCTCCTGCTCCACTTCTATCTGTCTCCTGCATGGGTCTCCTGCTCCACTTCTATCTGTCTCCTGCATGGGTCTCCTGCTCCACTTTGCGCGACAGAAGCAAGAGAAAGCATTAGCCTGAGACTCAGAGAATAATAGCATCATGTAGCGCTCTGCGCAGGTTTCCTATACTTGTTCAAAAGCAAGGCAGGCAGCTGTCCAGATTTAGAAATGTTACCACCGTCTTGACTTCTAAGTGCTTTGAATGTGAAAGCTCAGAACTATCAGAATACCATTATTACGTAGTATTGTAAGGTGGTCCAAGAGTACAACTGACACGGAACAGTAATACAGGGAAAGCAATATTAGAAATGCCCTCACCTACATATATTTCTCAAGATTCAACTCAAGATTCAAAGGTTTGAATGTCACATAAGCTACAGTGTAAAAAAATGGCACAGAAAATCTTACGACCCGAGCTCCTCCAACGATACAATATATATAATAAAATACAAAAATACAAATAAATATATTTACACAAATGTTTCACAGGTTAAGACTTTTTTAGGAATCATTTATGATTTATTGCTGACAATGGATTATGCAATAGTGCTGCAATTGCACAAATGCTTACATGTGTGACATTGGGTTTGGTTCAGCTGTGAATACATGTTACATGGAGGATGCACGTCGTGGGAAGAGCACTGCCACAGATGCCTTTGATTGATTTTGCTAACTCATAACTCATGAGGCAATATATCTCACCTCCAATGAGAGGCCGAGCCCTTCGTATGTTGCTGCTGTATGTGGCCTTATTTCCCCACGGCATACGCACAGAAGTAACACCTGCCGGCCCATCATCAATACGTTGACCGGTGTATCCCAGGTCAGATTCTCTTAGCATGTTAGCATCACATTCAGCCCTGATGAATTCCCCTTAACTCCTTTCCTTAACCCGTGACACATTTCTCTGAGGTTAAAGAATAGTGGTTAGAAGAACACATAGGACCAGATTTGTATGAACATTTGACCGCAACCGTAGTGCCATTGCTTCTCTGTGACACGTTGTGATAGTGAAGGCACGACATGGCTAATAAAGAAGGAGCAGACCAACATCATCGCTGACGCTACAACTGAGCCGACATGACAGACTGAGGCTCTGTCTTCCTCAGAGGGCCTACCTGTGCCAGCAAAGCTCAAATGCATCATAACAAGCAAGAATAAAGCATTATGGGAGATGGAAGCGGCCGTTTCTGCCGCGTTCACTGTCTGCCCGCTCTTTATAACCTGTTAACTAACAATAAATCAACATGACACAATATTGATTATGTGGTGCAGGTGGTTTCTGGTGATGTCAGAAGATCCCACAGTCAGCCACCTTTTAGGCTTCAAAGTAACGCATGTGTCGTCGTAACAACCAGTGAGCAGACCACATGTTAAAAACAACAATGGCGACTCCTAAAGAGGTTTGTGGAGATGCTGCTGTGCTGTAGCATCAGTTATATCCAAACTGGACAGTATTTCTTCATCAAAAGAAAAGTAAAGAATGGCGTTGAAAATATGTTTTTGTTCGAATGGTTTACAGCAAGTTCGATTGACCAAATAGCACATATGGTTTAATGATCTGATCGGTTAAGAATAGCCTGTCATGGATCTAACTCAGATCTGTACTGAGCGTACGCTTGGATCCTGTCATTGAGGATGTTTATTTATGGTAGGTCCATTCTAATTTCACTGGCAGACACAAGCCACGCTCACCCACCAGCGTGCTATATGTGTGTTTTTGTTATATTTGTTATATAACACATAGACATTGTATTTATAGAACACAATCACCATGCGTTTGCCTCAAGGGCCCGTTCAGCCAAATTACAGGAAATAAATCCTTGTACTCCGGATAATGTACCAATATTGCCAGAGAAGCACACCCACCCCTCAGGTTAGCTCTGTTAGCTCTGTTAGCTCTGTGCCCACTGTTAGCTCTGTTAGCTCTGTTAGCTCTGTGCCCACTGTTGCAGGTCAATGCACTGCTGGTGTTGTTAGCATCGTTAGCTGCTAGCCATCATTCAAGCCACTAAAAACAAATGAAATGTTTAAAATGATGACCAATTCGTTTTTTACTCAGCAACACAGTGTCAATAAATTAATTCTTCCCTTATAATGCTATGAACAACAAACCAGAGAGTTCATGTTGTATGTTGTTGATCTTGTCAAAGGAACACCTTTCAGAAGCGGCCATGTTTACTCCACAGTGCAGAGCTCTTCAATTGATCAGGTCTGAATGCACGTGTGTGTTTGCAGCGGATGTTTTACAGTTACAACAGAATCGCTCAATTATTTTCCAAATGTCCAAACTTTGATGGTCTGTTTTATAAAACAATATTCTTTAGCAGAAAGTAACCCACATGTAATTATTTAGTATGCATACAATTGAATCAATCCACAATCCAATGTGCATAATATTATAACAAAAAAGAAGTTTAACTTTAATGCTATTATAGTAAAGTATAGAAAAAAGGTTAATTTTCAAAGGACAAGATGTTTTCTTCCAGTTTTGTTATTAAACACATCAACATCTCCTCCAAAAATGATTCATACATATTTTTGAATATTTTTGAATAACACAAAGACACTATTACTACTGGTACTATTTTTAGTCTATCATCTCATTGTGATTTCCAAGTTATTATGAAATACCACATTGTTCTAAACACTTTTCAGAAAGGTATTTTTCAATCCTCCATTGAATGTTTCAATGTGTCTGCTAAACTCAGACTTATCTTACACACGTCACGATAAGACATGTCACCAGGGTCATCTCAGTTTGGAGCTGGAGACATTTATCACAGAAGGCTAGCGTTATAAACAAACAAGCTTTGCATTTGTGGGTATTTACTAAAAACACTATCAAGATGCATGGGTAAGTGCACCCCCCACACAACCCCACCCCCACCAGGAGTGTCAGTCATCACAAACTTGAGCTTTGAAGCCAAACACTGTTCAAATGTTCAGGACATCTACAGGGAGTCCCAAAGTACACTGAACAAACAGTAACGTTCACTTTAACTAAAATAATGTCAACAAATGTCACATAACTGTATTAGGTTATCTGAAAGCAATAATATTAAATTGTATATTAGTATGTTCAACTAACCTAATACAGTTTTGACATCATTCATTTAATAAAGTCAACATTTACATGTTTACATTTTCAATGGAGCTCAACAATACTAAGATGATTTTGATATCCTTAAAGCTATGGGGGGGGGGGGGGGGGGGGGTCGGTGAGGAGCATCAGGCTAAGTCTAATGTCATGAATCACATGTCATGGAGCAAAGAGACTAAAAACAGCTGACAGAGCATCAGGGCCGCATCGCAGCCCGGACACACCTGCACCCAAAAACAGACTCAACAATAAATACATCTGCACAAATGAGCACGGAGCGGATTGCGTCACCGAGAGACGCTGACGTCATGGTGTTTGTTAATAATACGCAGCTCGATGCGGCTGATCGGCACTCAAAGGCCCCGGAATGATGCACACAAAGAGCCGAACACCCAGCGCCTCCAGCCGCTCCACCCTCACCGCCCCTCCGCTCTGCTCTGCAGGGTGGATGCTGCTCCGTCACCCAACCCCCCCGTCCGTCCGTCCATCACAAGCACAGACACACACTCTGCACCCGGGGACGCAGCCTCCTCCCCCGGCCTGCGTCTCCTCCGCAGCATCCCTTACCTCTCAGATGAAAATCCTCTCGGGCATTAATCCATGGTCAGCCCGGCTGTGCTCGCTGCCTCTCGGTCACCTTCCTCCCGACGTTGCGGCGCGGAGAGAGCGAAATAAATAATGATCAGAGCCCTGCCCGTTGTGTCCTATCGGGAGGCGAGGGATGCGCCCACCCAGCCCGCAGACACGCGAAGCTTCCGCGGGTCCGGAATCCGAATCAGCCGCAGAGAGAAGCGACGCTCAGCATCCTCTGCAGAAAAACGCTGAAATCGAAGCGAAATATCCTCTGGTTTGTGTTTCCGATCGCCTGTTCCTCCTCCACAACACAGTGGCCCTCTCTTCCTCGTAATGTCTCCTCCACACACACGCACACACACGCGCAGAGCGGAGCAGCTCTGTCTCATTTAAAGAGATAGGACCGAGGAGCCTTTCTGTTCTTATGTAACCTGAGCAGCTCTCTCTCTCTCTCTCTCTCTCTCTCTCTCTCTCTCTCTCTCTCTCTCTCTCTCTCTCTCTCTCACACACACACACACACACACACACACACACACACACACACACACACACACACACACACACACACACACACACACACACACACACACACACACACACACACACTGAGCTCGTGTGTGTTGGGGTTATTGTTCGTAATAATAATATATGTACTGTGGTGGAATAATTACTTAACGAGTCCCTATTATGCTTTTGGGGTATTCTCCTTTTCCTGTAGTAGTTGGTTGTATAGGTTTTAGTGCATTTTGTGTAACATCACTATGTAACACTTGGTCTTCTATTGGCTAGAACTTCAACAAAGTGTGCTTGATAGGCTGGGGCAGGTTGTCTCTGAGCGGTTGACCAATCACAACAGAGCTGGCCAGCTAACCAATCAGAGCAGACTGGGCTCTGGTTACAGACAGAGGGTGAAAAGAGGTGCTGCAGCACAGGCAGTATGAGAACAATAAAGAGCTTTTGAACATTAAAACATGGAGACATGTCCCAGTAGCAACCCGATATCACGGCAAGACGTGAACATGTGACGATTTACCATGCTGGGAGACGTGAAGATGTCACAAATTCATCCCTTCAAACGTGACAGTTACACGGTATTGTTAACCCATGTTAACCATTGGAGAAATAACCGGAAATGCCAAGCAAATGCAACCAATAGAGAGGCGAAGTCCCTCCCTTTCCGGGAGCCTCCATGGGACCCCGGAAGCGTAAAATTATACATTGAAGTCAATGGAGAGAGAAAGGTTATCTTTTGATCCCGTTTGAATTGTGCCACGAATGACACATATGATGTTTGTCAATTTAAAATAATATTTTGCAAGTCAAACAAATAAAAATGTGTCGTAAAATTGTGAAGTTACACATTTGTTTGTGTGAAACCGCTGAGTGAACTACAGGTCTCTTGGTCTCGCACAATACGCGTCACCATCACAAAGACGGCCGCCACGTTAGCAAATTTCACCTGTTTCTTTCAGAATGAGAATAACAGTATAAAACGAGGTGAACATCACTACAAGTCTGGACACGTTGAGAGCTGGACATACACGAAAGGGGAGTTAGTCGGTTCTGTAAGAGACCGGCTTTACAAGGTTTCGGTGAGTAACATGAGTGCAATGTGTAACGTTAATGTCAGCTAGCTAACATTAGCTAACAAGGTACACTAACGTGTTTTGTTTCAGTAACTAGTTTTCTCCTTAAGAACTTCGTGGTCTGTGTGTATGCTGTGGATAACATTAGTGTTCACAAGAACAAGGTACACTCCCGTGTTTTGTTTTAGTTGCTCTTCAGATTGAAGCGGCCAGTTTTATATCGACTATACAGTATGTGTGATCTCCTTTTACATCTCGTTGTGTCATTTGAGTTTATTTGCTGTGTGTAGATTCAAGGGTTTTGGTTATCTTGTCAATGTGTTTGGTTATCCAGGCACAGCTGTGTGTGACTCCCTCGGGTACACCGGTATGTGTTTTCCTAATGTAGAGAGCATTGATTAATTAATTAACACACTGAGTCTAGATCCTGACCAAATCCTTTTTTATTGTTGATCAAATGTTTTTCAAAAATGTATTCATACACATTTAGAAAAATACAATGTACAATCACAACCAGTACAACACACATTACAAAAAATACAGAAAAAACAAACAATAACAACAATCAGACAATAGGACAAAACTTTGGAATAACCCCTCCCACCCCCAGATCCGGACCATCCTTGTATTATTGCTCATTCAATCTATTATAGCATGCTAACAAACATGGTACTTTCTTTATTTGTACAGATCTGCATGGGAGACGATGGCGCGATGCAGAGCGCTGTCTGTGATTGTGCACGGGGGATGTACAAATGCAGCCACGCTGCAGCATTGGCAATATGTGCAATGTGGCAGATCAGCTCCACAGATGTTGAGTGCCAGTGGAGGAAGCCTGGCACTTCCAAAGTAGTCCAGCCGGTGTCTCAACTTTACCAACAGTGAGAGGAGACATACAACCCACTGGCCAGAGACATCGCCACTCAGGATGTAGACTGGTTCAGGTCTGCACTGAGGGGCGCACAGTGTGGCATGGCATGGCTTCACCTGAGCCAGAGCCGCGGCCTCAACATCAGGCCATTGTCACCGTGCCGGAGCTGGTGAAGGGGCATGGGGGTCGGGGGCTTGAGGCAATTCTTGCCTCAATGCGACTGAGCAGAGACCAGCAAGCTGCCATCCAGACAGCCACCGGAGGACAGCGGACAAAGTGGCAGTTACACAGGCGGGGCAGGTTGACAGCCTGCAAGTTTGGTACTGTGCTGCGGTCGGGACTTTCATCCACTCCATGCGCGTCCCTCATGAAGAGGGTGCTCGGGGGGGTACAACTTGGACGGAGTCATGGCTGTCAACTGGGGGGTTGTAAACGAGGCCGAAGGGGTGAAGGCTTTTGTGCAGGCCTATCAGGAGACAGTGTTCGAGTCTGGTCTCTTTGTGAGTGAGTTGGTGTTTTGGGAGCATCCCCCGATGGACTTGTGCAGCCATCTGCCCTGCTGGAGGTGAAGTGTCCACCATCATTATACATGATGGTGTATATAGGATATATATATATATTTGTATACATATCTGTAAATTGTATAATTTTATTTGATTTAAAAGTCTTTTTGATCTCTCTCTCTATAAACACAAACTGAGTAAGATTGACAATAAAGTTGACTTTGAAAAATATATATATTCTTTATGAAAATAGTTGACTGTTGGCGAAATGAATCCAAATGAAACGTTGGACTGAACTACAACTACGCCTTTAAATCTCTACGGACTGTTCTTCAGTGGGATGGCAAGTTCCTATCTTTAAACATTTATTAGTTTTATCTCAGAACAGATTTGATTTTCTGAAGTTAAGTTAACTTTGTAAGGTCCACCAACCATGTAAGGTCATTATTAAAAAGGTACAATCAATTTGTTTAGGGTTGACTAAAATAATGATAAACATTTCATTTGGATAATTTACTGACAGAATAAGAAACTCAATGATGCTCTACTCACCTGTTCCTTTTTATAAAGTGAAACAGTTGAAACGATAGATTTTAGTCAACTTAAAAACAACCTTCTCCAAAAGCTATCAAGGAATATACTGAATACTTATTTTAGAACTTTATTACATATTATTTGTATATAGTTTGAATGATCCATAATTGACAGAGGCTTGTGTTTACACTGACCTGTTACTCATATATGAATGTCTTTGTAACTTCTTTAAACCACGACCTCACTCATTTCTTTCATTCATCACGGTTCAGTAAACTAAGTGATACATGAACCAGTTTAATCATTATAATAACGTAGGATTGCAACTCTTTGAAACTGTAGGTGGCTCTTAAAAGAGCCGTTGTGTTTGGGTGTGCTGGTCTCGGGTCAGTCTAAGCCCTCTCTCCGCGGATGCGGCGAGCCAGCTGGATGTCCTTGGGCATGATGGTGACCCTCTTTGCTTGGTTCATCTTACTGGGGGGCAGCTACATGGATGTCGGTGCAGTCCACATTGTGCAGTTGAAGGCAGAATTAATTTATTATTGACTCCGAATGAAGCACAACTTCATGTCATACAATACATTGACTTTATTTGTAATTGTGTACAAAAATAAAGCATTGATTAGCAAGCAGGACCTGCAGAAACAGAGCACGGTGATGGATGGAGCTGGGAAGAGAGAAGAATAAAGAAAACAGATCCACTTTATTATCGGATATTAAAAATTCAATTTCAAAACAAGTTGCCGCTCATACAGTTTTCTAGTGTGTAAATATGATTTCACTTGACCTATGCAAAATATCACACTCAATACATGTGTGTCTCAGGGGGGTGCATTGTGCCTTTGATGTATATAAATAATATACCATACAGTGGAAATCAGGTTGCCAGAGCAGGTCAGTGTGCATGTTCCTCAGGGTCTCAGCAGTTACAGGTGAGGGAAAGGAAATAAAAGAGAAAAAGGTCAGTAACAACACTTTAAAGTAACAACACTTTGAATAATTATCTCTTCTAATAATTTTCTCTCAGTAATCACTCAACTACTGTCTTTCCAACAAACAGATTGACTCACCCTTACTGTCATCACAATGAAACACGTCCAGAAGAATGTCATGCAAAGCTCCCTGCCTGCCTTCCTTCGACTCTCCCTGACTGCTTCCATAGCACCCGGTGGATGGCGCAGTAGGCTACTCTTCAAATGTTTCACGAAATACTTACCATCATGACTACTCAAGATTACTGTTTAAAATGTTGGTTTACTTCATGTAATAAAATAATAACTTTATGGTAAGGCTACTAAAAGTGACAAGGCTAAGTAATGTAATGCTAACTAACGTGCTCGCTACTCGTCGCTACTAGCTAGGTAGCTAACTTGACTATATATGTTCCATGCACAACATGTATATTACCTGATATGTCTGTTCCAGCGACTCCTGGTCCTTTCATCAGACGGGAATCGATAGAACGAGCAAGTGGTATGATCACTTATGTGATTACAACCTGGTACAAAGCACACATGCATCTTGTAAAAGTGAATTTATTTGAAATAATAATTGAAATGCTTTTATGGATTTAGAAAAAGATTTTATTGATTTAAAAAATAGTTTTATGTATTGATTTAAATTGACATGCATCCGCTAAGAAAAGTAGTCCGTTGTTACTGTTTGAACTAACGTAACAACGGCAGGAACAGCTTCTATAGTGTTTTTGAGGAGCTTTTTGATTACAGATTTGAGAAAATCGTTGCTTGCTTTAAAAGTAGCACAATTCATTATGTCAAACCTTGGAAAGTATCTAGATATCCCTGCCCTAATGCCAAAAGTAACTGGCAACTGAATATGTGTCGCCGTTTGATGTCTATGTCTGGACCGCTGCGTAAAAAGGAGGGTTTCTGCCCCATTACTTCTCTTCTTACTTCTATAAGAATAAAACACGGAGGACGGAGATTTCTTTTTGTCCCCCTCTTCTCCCCGCTGCAGCCTAGCAGCTGATCTCAAAGCACGCTCCCCTCTCCTGCAGGGAGAAAAACTATATGTATATACTTTATATAGGTTGATACAGTAGCCCCTTTTTTTAAATAGTTTTTATAGGTGTTGCTATCTGTTTTGTGTAGCGTGGTTCTACAAGCAAGTCAATGCATTCATTGGGTGGTATCAGAGAGTTACACGGGTCTGTAAATGCAATGAAAACATTTGGCCACAGCAAATAATTTATATTAAACATGTAATTTTTACTTTTGAATACTTCAGTACAAAGGATGTATTGAATAATTTAAGTGATATATGTGTACACATATACATAATTCATTAGTCAAAACAGGGCTACATTTGATTTAATTAAAAGGTATAATATGTGGTAAACTGAAGAGCCCTTTGGGAGCCGAAAGAGCCGGCTCTTCTTGGTGAGCCGAGCCAAATGATCCGGCTCACCAAGAAGAGCCGGAATTCCCATCACTAGAACGAGTAGGCTTGTTTGAGACACATTGCGGCTCGCCTCGAGAGTAGCCGAGAGTAGACGATCGCAGCCGGGGGAGGTGTCAAAAAGCTCGTCTTAAGTCGGACAGCTCGGACTCGGAGTCGTCTTGACTGGCTGGGTTTGCAATGGCGGAAATTGCGTTGGCGTTTTTCGTTGCAGATGAAGTGGATGCAATAGAAATCCCACATGTATTGTATGGAGAATGTAATTTGATTTAATCTTGCCATTTTAAATGATGTATTCAATAAATAAGGTTAAACCAAATCATTACATTACAATAGATTTTATTTTAATGATTTGGTTTAACTTAAAGAGAAACGTTATTGTTATTGCACATATTACAGGTACTGAGAGAACGAAATGCAGTTTAGCTTCTAACCAGGTGCAACAAGCAGTGAAGTGGAAAGTAATGTACACAATCTACAGAATAACATATAGAATGAATTGAATGATGAATAAACAGTGGGGTATGAATACACTAGATATCAGCCTGTGAGCAGTATGAACAGTGTGTATGAATATGCTAAGATATATAAAGTATGAAAACGGTAAGCAGTATAGTATAAAATATATAGATATTAATTTCATGATGATAAACATTGTGGAACAATGATGAAAAATGGGAATGGATGTGGCGACATAAAACTGACACAAAACAACAACAAACTTTTGCCAGCCAATTGGAGAGTTTCATCAGCAGCACGTGGTAAAAACCACCAATGAGCGCTCAGCTCGAGATACCAGCGAGCCATTTCCCATCAAGCATTTCGCTTCCGCAGCTCGTGGAGAGCAACTGCGCCAACTCGCCTCGCTCTCAAGGCTGCGGGCGTCTTTGTCCCGCGAGATTTCAAAGTCTCATGTGGGCGAGCCTCCAGAGCAAGTCGGACAAAATGACTAACCATCATGCAACGCACTAGCAAGACGTTGATCGCAACTGTGCAGGTCTGCGCAGGTCTTGCTTGTCTCAAACAAGCCTATTGACTTCTTCTGCGAGGATTTATAAAAGCAGCTGGAATCCCTTAAGTTGCTATTGGATAAAAAAAGTTAGGAAACGCCCCTATACGATCCGCCCCTATACGATCCGCCTCCTTGCTGCGGTCTGCAGCCATACCCATCTCAATGCAACCCCGACGGTCGGTTGTTATTGTCAATATTAATATAATAATGATTTATTTTTTAATAGTCACACTCAATTACGCCAATTTTCTTGTTACCCCAGCTGGTCGACACCTCTTTTAGCAGAAACAAAGGCTACATTAATGTAGTAAATCGATGTTAATCCATGCGTGTAGATCTGGTGTGGATGTGGAATTAACGGACGTGACGTTGTGCGATTGAGTTGCCAGGCAACAGCTTCGGTTCATGTTAATTTACAAACTCTTCAACTACAACCGTAGTTATATTTAAAAACATGTTGGAAGGCCTCACAAAATACTTTAATGCAAATTAAAATGTAAATGTGAAGGAATGTGTGTATAACAAAATACATCGGTGATAAATGAAACCGGAAACTGACGTAGGCAAGATCCTCAGCTCGATGATTGGATGGTTTAGCCGCAATGCATGCTGGGATTTGGGGTTTATGTGATGTGAAATCTGAAAACGTTTTTTAAAAACAAAATAAAACTTTATTCCGAGTGTGCTTGCTTTTCTCTTTGAAAGTCATCACATAACAGCATTGTAATACATGGTTCGGCTGCATTAAGTATTACATATCTGCCGTAGTTCTCTATGTATAGAGCCCTGCTGAGAAGACTTCGAGACAAGCAGGAAGAACTGCCGCCAAAACTGAAAACGTGACGTGGATCATAAATATATAAGCAATTAAACAACATCTTACATTTCTTTTCACACAATACGTCTCCTTGCAGTAACAACACTAATTCGGCTGACTTTTATATTTGATCCAATTGGTAGATAGGCTGTATTTACACCATAACGGTGCAGAGCTGATAGAAAGGGACACCTGGTGGGTAAAGCACGTTGAGAAACTCAATCGCACAACGTCACGTCCGTTAATTCCACATCCACACGCATGGATTAACATCGATTTAATACATTAATTTAGCCTTTGTTTCTGCTAAAAGAGGTGTCGACCAGCTGGGGCAACAAGAAAATTGGCGTAATCGAGTGTGAATATTAAAAAATAAATCATTATTATATTAATATTGACAATAACAACCGACCGTCGGGGTAGCATTTGCTTGGCATTTCCGGTTATTTCTCCAATGGTTAACATGGGTTAACAATACCGTGTAACTGTCACGTTTGAAGGGACAAAATCGTGACATCTTCACGTCTCCCAGCATGGTAAATCGTCACATTGTCCAGTAGAGACACTACATACTGATATACAGCTGAACATCAGCAGGAGAGGGCTCTTTAAAGTAGAGACACTACATACTGATATACACATGAACATCAGCAGGAGAGGACTCTTTAAAGTAGAGAGACTACATACTGATATACACCTGAACATCAGCAGGAGAGGACTCTTTAAAGTAGAGAGACTACATACTGATATACACCTGAACATTAGCAGGAGATGACTCTTTAAAGTATAGACACTACATACTGATATACACCTGAACATCAGCAGGAGAGGACTCTTTAAAGTAGAGACACTACATACTGATATACACATGAACATCAGCAGGAGAGGACTCTTTAAAGTAGAGACACTACATACTGATATACAGCTGAACATCCAGCAGGAGAGGGCTCTTTAAAGTAGAGAGACTACATACTGATATACACCTGAACATCAGCAGGAGAGGACTCTTTAAAGTAGAGACACTACATACTGATATACACCTGCACATCAGCAGGAGAGGACTCTTTAAAGTAGAGACACTACATACTGATATACACCTGAACATCAGCAGCAGAGGACTCTTTAAAGTAGAGACACTACATACTGATATACACCTGAACATCAGCAGGAGAGGACTCTTTAAAGTAGAGACACTATATACTGATATACACCTGAACATCAGCAGGAGATGACTCTTTAAAGTAGAGACACTACATACTGATATACACCTGAACATCAGCAGGAGAGGACTCTTTAAAGTAGAGAGACTACATACTGATATACACCTGAACATCAGCAGGAGAGGACTCTTTAAAGTAGAGACACTACATACTGATATACACCTTAACATCAGCAGGAGAGGACTCTTTAAAGTAGAGACACTACATACTGATATACACCTGAACATCAGCAGGAGAGGACTCTTTAAAGTAGAGACACTATATACTGATATACACCTGAACATCAGCAGGAGAGGACTCTTTGAAGTAGAGACACTACATACTGATATACACCTGAACATCAGCAGGAGAGGACTCTTTAAAGTAGAGACATTACATAATGATATACACCTGAACATCAGCAGGAGAGGACTCTTTAGAGACACTAGATCAGGGGTGGGGAACCTTCATTTGGCCTTTCTTTCATGCTGTGCAAAGAAAAAGCAACCTCTTAATCCAGATATCTTGCCATGTATGCACGTGCACGGTGTGGTATGACCACCAAAACAGAAAGACATGGACACAAGATGCAAATGTATTTAGTTTCCTATCCATGTGGACATGATTTAAGTGGGGGGGGGGGACCTAACCTCCTCTAGGGGGATCCGGGGGGCATGCTCCCCGGGAAGATTTTTTTTCTTAAATATTGAAGTTGAAAGCATCAATCTGGTGCACTTTGAGAGCAAAATGAAGAGATCTATGGATACATCTTTCAACACCCATATGAAACAGAACTGTAAGCAAATTTACTTTTTATTTATGGATATTTTACAAATCACTCTCCTTTCAAAATGTATTCTTGTTTATTAATAACAACTTTTGTTTACTGTCATATAGTATGTTATACCTGTTTACTTTATTCTCTTGTTTTTTGATAACTATAATGATCATATAAAGATGTTCCTTTACCTCACTGGTTGGAGAAAAAGCTTCTTATATTCGTTAGCATAGCTAGCTAACCAGATGCTAATAACAACACAGTTATTGACTGTATGATCAGTGTGACAGATGAACAGATCGCGACTGGGCTTTCAACTAAAGACACAACCACGCAAAAACTGCGGCATGTGTACGGATTTATGGGTACTGCCATTTTTGAAGTCCCGGAGCGGCGTTCTGGTGCTCTCCGTCAGAACTGCACCCCAGTCAAACGAGACATATACCATGTGATGACACGTTAGGCTCGTGTTGTGTTCATGGACCATTACCGTTGCCAGGGAAAACAGTCAATCGCTTGTTTAATTATTTTGCGGTCTAGATTTCTTTAATTTTTTGCTTGTGTTTATAAATTACCTCGAGGGCCATACCAAATGGTCTCGCGGGCCGTATTAGGCCCGGGGGCCGGAGGTTCCCCACCCCTGCACTAGATACTGATACACCTGAAAATGAGCAGAATAGGGCCCCTTTAAGTAACTGTGGCAAAACAACATTTTAAAAGTACTATGTTTCAATCAAAAGTCCTGAATTCAAAATCTTTACTATAGGCGCATTCACACCAAGTACTTTGCCGTACTTAGTTCCCAGTACTACTTAGTCCCGCCGAACTCTTTAGTCCCGTAACTGGACTAGTAAATCGCGTTCACACCGGAGTAAGTCCCTGAGGGAGGATTAGGCAAATGAAGCCGCTGACGTCACTTCTTCTTCTTCGTCTTCTGCTTTAGGTTTACTGGCAGGCCACAAAGAACTTCACGGCGTATACTGCCACCTGAAGTCCCCCGGAGTCCGGGACTTTGGGTGGCAGTAAATCGCCACCCGAAGCCCCGGGTAAATCGCCAGAAGTGCCGACACCTCCTCATCACCCCACCGATCCCACGTTTTATTTTGTGTTGCCATAAATTAGTCTCTCTCTGTTGGTGCGCTGGGCTAATGCTAATGTTAATAATGCTAATAAAGCAAATAAAATGGCGGCTTCACAAAAAGAGTTTTACGGGGCGTGGTTTGCAATTCGCCCAGCCAATCAGAAATTGGAACATTTTTCTTCCCAGGAAAGTCCCTGCTCTCTAGCAGGGACTAAAAATGGGTGACAAGGTTCGCAAAAAAAGTTCTAGTTCCAGATCTTTTTGGTGTGAACGCCTTATGAGTAAAAGTACCAAAGTATTAGCATCAAAATATACTTCAGGTACCAAAAGTAAAAGTACTTTGTTGCTATCCACCACTGTATATCCAATCAAATGGAATACAAACACAATTATGATATCAATTTGAGTTTTAACTTAGAATTTGGCTTTGGAAATTGTTAGCTTAGCATTTAGCTTTCAGCCATAAAACTACTGTTCTGATTGTAATTATCCTTACACATAATTTGTGTATCTGCTCCATCAGAGAGAGAAGGTAATTGTATCTTATGGTATGGCTTAATGTTGGAAATATATGGACAAACAACCATCTAGATCAGGGGTGGGAAATTCATTTTCTAAAGGGACCGCATGAGAAACTGGGACTGTGTTGGGGGCCGATCCAATTCTGCTCAATACCAATGTATTTCTTTATATAAAAGCAGTATATTGTAAGGATTTGAGTAGTGTCGTGGAAATGTATAAAAGTGTCATTCAGTTAACTCGATTTGCCAAATCAACCAACCATCTAGAATCTACGGCTGGAAGTGGCGATTGCTGCTGTTATGGAAGCAAACAAGAGACAGAAGTATTTTAATTTTATTAGACACCGAATGTATAGCATTGAAAATAATTACTTTGATAATCATGTATCTGAATTGTTTTGCTTCGAATTTACCTATGTGAAATTAAAATGTCAACATTAAAGTTAAAACAATGTGAATGTTCAAATTCAGATCCCAAAAATTCAATTTGGGTGTATAAAATTCGACGTCAAAAATGTCGGTGTATAAAATTCAATGTCCAAAATTGCGATGCAGCATCATCCGGGCTACTCAGACAGGATAAGCAATTGAGCCCGAATGCTATCAAACCGACTTCTGGCCTATCAGAGCACGACTTTGTCAGTCATGTGATCACAACAACCCGGGATAAAAATGACGGAGAACAGTGGGGCTCGGGTAAGTAGTCAGTTTGTGCTCTTTATTTTACAAGCAGTGAGGGCTCGACAGCATTTGTATCTTACATTAGCTAGCTAAATGAGTGAAGTAGCCTTGTGCCTTGCTGTTAGCAAGCTCCGTAGTTATCATTAATTGAAGTGAATCACAACGACCGTGTCCTTTTGTGTGTGTGTGTGTGTGTGTGTGTGTGTGTGTGTGTGTGTGTGTGTGTGTGTGTGTGTGTGTGTGTGTGTGTGTGTGTGTGTGTGTGTGTGTGTGTGTGTGTGTGTGTGTGTGTGTGTGTGTGTGTGTGTGTGTGTGTGTGTGTGTGTGTGTGTGTGTGTGTGTGTGTGTGTGTGTGTGTGTGTGTGTGTGTGTGTGGGGGGTGACGGTTTGCAAAGTAACGTAACGATCACTTCGGTTAAATAAGTCAAGTAGACCATGCTACACTATACACTATACAAATACTATATATATACAAAAGCCCTGCATTTAAACATGTTAATGTTACTTTAGTAAAGGTATGCTAGCGTAATTAGGAAAGTGTTGTTAAAGTATTTAAAGTAGACACAAGTTATATTATATCATGTTTTATTGTTATTACCGATGCACGAGTTGACTTAACTGTTGTAGTTGGAGCTCATTTTGAACAATGAGCTAACTAACGATTACTTTCATAATGGTTTAATGTGCTGACTATTTTCTACATTAATAGATCAAGGTCTGGTTTGTTCAAACTCTCAAAATAGTAGGACATGCTGTCATAATTACCCAGAGTCCGAAGTGACACCTTTACAATGTTAAAGCTGTTAGATAAATGTAGTGATGTAAAAACTAAAATATTCAAGATAGTGTAGTGGAAAAGAGATAATGTTTTAAAAACATGTTACTAAAACAAAATCTCTTGTTTTGGACTGACAGTAATGATTCAAGAAATAGTAGATCAATAAATACACACACATCAATCTGTGTGCATTTGTTGTGGATGGAACACAACAAATGGTGCTCTCACCTGTGATGCCTCCTCCAAACATTATAACCAGACTGTATCATTCAAACTACAAGTAACAGTTCTAGCTACAAACAATTCAAAAGACAAAATCAACACAATTGATTGAAAGACCAATCTTTATTTTACGGTGCCTCTCCTTTTGTTTGTATTATTAAACCCTGTCAATCTAAAAAACTGAGCAACTCAACAGTTAACTTTATATTTCTTATTGTCCAAAGCATCTATTACACTATTTGTTCCCCTCTCATATTCACAGGATGGATGATTAGAGACTTTGGGGGAAACCTCAGCTTTATGAACGTCCTGTCTGTTGGTTTGGCCAGAGAGGGCTGAGGGTCTTTCCCTGCGAGGAGGACCAGGCCTGAGGAAGGAGGACCAGGCCTGAGGGAGGAGGACCAGGCCTGAGGGAGGAGGACCTGCACCAGCTGCACCTACAGAACTTAGCCCATGCTGGGCATAGCTGTTACCACCTGCACAGGCCTAGCCTGTCAATTAACAGATTAACATTTAGTGTAACTTATATTATTTCGTTTTTATTTTAAAAAATGGTGATGGTTCATGCTTGATAACTTTTGGTTCACATTTCAATAAATTGTATTTGCACCCCTTTTGTCCGTTATTCTTACTGAAAATGTTAGATTACACATTCACATCCGACTGAAGATTGGCACCATTTATTTGTGACGTTGCAAACTCTGCGGTACAAGGCACAAGTATTGTGAAGCTCACAAAGTGAGGCAAATGCATTTGATCAGCTGACTTTTTTTTCTTGCCAAACTTTATAGGCCTGACAATAATCACACTTGAGGTGCAACGTAAAACACAAAAATGAAGTTCCTGTTAGACTACAAAACTATTCAGTGTGCAGGTCTTTGTGTTACAATATAAGTGTCTCTTAGTGAATGTCCTGTACTGCTCTTAAATCTCATAGCAGCTTTTCCTTTCCCTCTTGGATGTTCTTCTGGACCCTCAGAGAAAGAGAAAATGGTGAAGCAGTCCTGTCTCTCAGGCGTGTCCTTTCCTAACAGAAATATCAAAAAACATATTATTGCAGAGCAAGTGTGTTATTTAAGAAAGAGGTGTGTTTGTTTGTTCAGGGGCTATAAATATAATGATTTTTTTATTTGAATGTGTTTTTTAAATCCAACAGTATACTACAAAGATAATCAGATTATGAATAAACCGTTCTAAATTCATCAACATTGGAATAAATGTATTATTAAAATAATATTTAACTTTTATCAAAACTTAGTGCAACTGTAGAAGCTTGCTATGTTCGGTTGTCTCACTGAAATAATCACTTTTAACATGTTGTTTTACAGTCAGTATGCAGAGACAAAGGGTCGCAGTTCTCACTATGTTCAATCATATTTGCCTTAAATCACACACGTAAGGGGAAGACACAAACCTATTTAACAAATGCAATGCAATGGATAAGCTTAATTTTCACTGAAGTCACAGATAACGTCATATCTAAATAATTTCCTTGTCACTAAAGTATACGCTATTCATCGTCCTTAAATGCAGGCATTAAGTTACATGTTCCGTTCTACAGCCACGATAAGGCTGTTTCTTATGGGATTAGTTTTCTATCATAAAGATAAAGCAACACTTTCTCAGAATAAAGCAAAACTATGAGTAAAAAATTAAATACATTTCAAAAATAAAACTATAAGTTGCAAACAAATCATGTGTGTAATCATGTAAACTATGAGTATTTTTTCTTTGTTTTAACATAGGTTTTTGTTTGCAGTTCTTGTTCTATTTCGTATATGGCTTCGCCCTCTAAGGCTATCGCTATTGGGTTATCCCCCTGCGCCCCCGCGCAGCACTGAAACACTTGTAGTCCACGCCCACCCGTTAGGTGGGCCCCACCCTCGGGCCTCCTTCCGGTATAAATAGGAAGGGGGCCCGGCACTCTGCTCCCTCTTTTCTTCAGCAACCAGCACAGTACTGAAGCACAGGAAAAATCAAGTCATGAGCAACAACTGTGTCCGTGATTGTCCCTCATGTAAGACGGGGTACATCATGAGTTATGACTTGCACGCGATATGCGAATCCTGCCTGGGGCCAGAGCACGCGGACGCGGCTCTCAGGCAGCAGGTCGCATGTTCGCATTGTGCCCGTCTCCCGTCAGCCGACAGGAAGCGAAGAGCGGACGCTCTAGCTGCTGTGGCTGAGGAGGACGATTGGCCCGTCCAGAGCAGGGACGACAGCCTGTCTCTGGAGCCGAGTGCGGGGCAGGAGTCGGACGAGTCCCTCCATCCATGGCTCGCCATGCGGCTCTCCCCTCCCCCCCGGATGGGGAGACGGGGTCGAAGCGTGGTACGGGTGTGAAGGCCGAGCATGCGGTCCCCTTCTCCGTTGATACCGGTGTTGGGTGGCATTATGCGGGAGCTGCCGGAGATCATCGGCAAAGCAGCAGCATGCAGAGGTCTCCCCGTTCCCCCAGGACGGGACAGGGTGGCTCTGGACGACATGGCCGGAGTTTTTTCCCGGGTTCAGACGGGCAGGAGTGACCCGATCTGGCCGCGCTTCCCCGCCATTAGGAGGTACCAGGAAGGGGCGGCGGCGAACCAGAGGACCCTGAGGGCTCCGGTGGCCACCTTTGTTTCCTTCACTAAGGTGGAGGGATTCACAGAGGAGGGTTTCCCAACCACCCCCGCTCTGGAGCCGAGCTTGACGGCGTTCTTTGGGGTTAGGCAGGCTAACTTGATCGCCGGACGGCGCCCTATGTTGGCCTCCCCCAAGGACCAGTATGTCGCCCGCCAGGCTGATCGGGCGCACCAATTTGCGTTTCAGGCGTCTGCGGCGGCAAACAACATCGCGTTGCTGGCCAACTCGGTGGTTACGCTGGTGCAGCGGTCCACCAGAGGAGGCGGAGGAGATCGGCAAGGCGGCCAGCACTGCACTCACGCTGTGCGCAGCCGTGGCTGTCTCCCAGGCGAGGATCGCAGCATGGATGACGCAGATCCAGCGCCACCTCTAGCTGCAACAGGCGGCTGTTACAGAGCCAACCAGGAAGGTCTTGCTGGACGCTCCGATCAGCCCGGACGGGTCAAAAGGGAGTGAGGTACTCCCGTTCGTCGTCTGCTCCACGAGAGCCGCCGAGGAAACAGAGCCGGCCCTGACGGTTTGGGGGGGGAGTGTGAGGAAAATAAAAGAAGCTTATTTCCCAACATGTTGTCTGAGTCATCAGTTTCAAATGTGTTTCACATATCCCCCACTCTGGGTGAACCAGCTGCCTATGACCTATCGGTTAATAGCCAGCAGGGTTCGTTACAAAAGCCTGCACATTTTAATCTATCGGTTAATAAGCTGCAGAGCGCGGTAACTACGCCAGCTGCCTCCAATCTGTTGATTAGTAGGCAGCAGGGTTCGCTGCAGAGGCCTGATGGTTATGACTTTTCGGTTATTAAACCACAGACCTCGTGGCAAAGTAGTACTGCTTTTGGCTCTAACATCAGCAAAAAGGGTGAGTGATTTATCCGCTCTCTCTGTGGCCCCGTCATGCCTCCCAGCTTATGAGTAATGGCGCAGCCCTCTAAGTGCGGGGCCCCACTGGTTCTACGAATAGCTGAAGAAAAGTTATGTTGTATGGGAGCAGATTGCCGGGCCCCCTTCCTATTTATACCGGAAGGAGGCCCAAGGGTGGGGCCCACCTAACAGTGTGGGCGTGGACTACAAGTGTTTCAGTTCTGCGCGGGGGCGCAGGGGGATAACCCAATAGCGATAGCCTTAGAGGGCTGCGCCATTTACTCATAGAAGCTGGGGTTACAGTAGGTAACCTTAGTTTCTTCTTTCTCAATGATCAGACTTTTGCTCTCGCTGCAGCTCTTCTCTTTTGTGCTCCCTCATTTTTTGTTTGAGATTTTGACACAAACGTCCCAGGTGGGCGGGACTTTCAAGGGTGCGTCCCCATTGGCTACTCAGTTTTTGAGTGACAGCCCACTACACCACATATCATACAGTGCAACTCATGCAGCAAACTCCGGAGTCCACTCGGCCACGTTAGTGTCGGTGTCTCCTGAGGAGTTTTCATGAACATATCGGACTTCTCTTATGGATTGCTGTGCATTATACTTGTGATGTGTAGTTTATACTTTGTTCCAACTTTAAATATGTTAATACCTGAACACACTGCTGCTGTTAAATAATTTCCCAATTTGGGATTGATAAAGTGTCTGTCTATTTATTTTATAGATTAAAAAAACACATCTATGTATTTTCAAGCTCAAGGTGATACACAATATAAACTGTATACTATTATTTTTCAAAGACATGTTTCATTTCAAAAGCATATATTGCTATGTTTAGGACAAACAATTAAAGACGGCTTTAATTTAACAAATTCTACAATATAAAAGTGGCAGATTTGCTTTATTAAACAGACCTGACCTAGGCTGCATTCCAACACAATTAGGAACATGCTCACATCTTACTATGTTGGTCTGAAGTGCTGAAGCATTCATACTAGGGATGCTCCGATCGCCAATTTCGGGGCCGATCGCCGGAATCAGTATCGGCTGATACCGATCGCCGATCCGATCGAGCGGGCGGGGCCTAAATGGAAGATTTAAACATCACTTTAAATCTTCCATTTAAAGCAGTGTTTCTCAAACTTTGTCATACCAAGGACCACTTAACCAATAAAAAAACACTCGCGGACCACCTAACTCCACAAATATCAAAAGACACATTGTTTTTCTAGAACAGATTACAAATCGCCTGAAAATGGTACAAACAAGTGGCAACATGTGTGATGAAGGTGTTGTGCTGGGCTATATCATGTGTGACCGGACGTCACGTCTCCTCCCTCTGTGACGCTGCTTGGCACCATGCCAGCGCACCTGCTATTTTGCGCACCTGCTATTTAAGTGGAGACAAATCTGCTCCCTCCCCCTCCGCTTCTCCTTGAATGTGGCCGCGTGGATTGTTTGGCGTGGTAGCTCGCGCATCACACTCTCTACCAGACAGCTGACGCCCGGTGCGTTTGAGGAGGATTGGCTCCGGAGGTTCCCGGTTTTGCAGTGTTGCAACTATTGTGGGATTTGGCCGTGGGATTGTTGGGTCTCGCTCTCCCTTCCCTGTGGGCTCTGTGGCTGCAACTGGCCGCACAGGCTGGGGTGCCATAAACATTCTCCCTTCCTGGTGGGCTCTGTGGCAGCGCCTAGCTGTACAAGTTGGGACGCCGTAACCACTCTCCCCACCTCTGGTCATCATTCCCCCCCCCCCTACCTGCTGTTTTGGCTCGGCGAGCTCTCGCACCGAGCTGTGGCCTCATATAATTGACAGGCCCTGACTACTCCGTGTTGGACTGTCACCGGGGCCGTTTTGAGGTCGCGGAATTTCAAGGACACTTATTGTTTAGTTGATTTCTTTTGATTTATGTTTTGAGTACATTCATAGTATTTTGTTATTGTGTGATTTTGTTTATTTTCTTTTGTTAAATTAGTTTACTCAAGTTTTTGTTGTTTACGGTTATTTAGATTTGGTTTATTTGAGTTGTTTTCCTTTTTGTTTATTCATCTCCAACCACGTTTTATTATCTTACTGATTTTTAACTGTTTCTCTTGTGCCGGACAGGTGCTGTGGGCTCTAGGCGGCAAACGCAATCCCTGGTGGTGGTGTTCTTCACGTGTCCGTTTTGTTTGATGTGCAGTGTCACGGGTGACTTTGATTTGACCCCTTCCTCCCCGTTTGTTAATTGCCGCCGTGGTAAGCCCCAGCACTGTCCTTCTGCCTCCTCCCTGGAGAACTTTTAGAATATTATATTGTGTATTATTAGGAATACAATTATGTGCTAAATAAAATAACAATTGTTGTAATATCTTTTATACTGTCTCTGCCTGTGGTGTTCAAACGAACCTGATTGCCTTTTATGAAATTGTATAAACTTTAGTTTTTAGTAATTTCCTGGGGGCGAAACTCCCCCAGGTGGCGTTGTCAGCAAACCGAGAGTACATGAAACCCACACCGCCACACATGCAATCGAAAGTGAAACTTAACCTCGCTCCATTGCGGAGATATTCCCGCGAGAGTGCGGAAAACTCAAATGTATTTATTTATTTCAAATGTGAAATGTTACCGATATACTCACGGACCACTAGGGGGCGCTCACGGACCACCAGTGGTCCGCGGACCACACTTTGAGAAGCACTGATTTAAAGTGATGTTTAAAACTCAGTTAATGGGGCTCATTCACTGGAGCTTCCACAAACAACAATCAACTTAATTATTACATTCAAATGATGTACATTATTCAAGTTTACATTCCCTTTGGATAATAACACGGGAGAAATGAGCAGAAGCGCTCTCTTTTCCTCTCTCCCTCTCCTGACAGCCTGTCAGTATCTCATGCAGCTCACTGATCCAGTAATGAGTGACTCGACAATGAAGAATACATATATTTATAATAACTGGTTTAGCTTGTTCCAGAGGTAGATAAAATAGCTAAGTGTGTTAGGTCTAACTCTTACGGTACGTCCACACAGCAGCTTTTCAAAAATCTTGAAAATCTTGGATCTGGGCGTGTCTGAAAGCTTGGGGATTTTTTGCTAGCAACGCGACCAACAACCAATCACATGAATCTCCCGCCCCCGACATACAAAGCAAAAAACCCCGGGGATTTTATGCGAGCTATAGGCGCATTCACACTGCGGTACTTTTCCCACAAAGGTTCATGCGAACTTAGTTCATGATCGCGTTCACACCAAAAAGAGCCGGTACTAAAATTAGTTCATGCGAACCTTTTTACCCCCTCGAAAGTCCCTGCTAGAGAGCAGGGACTTTCGAGCGGCTTTTTTGTGAGAAAAGAGCTATATTTATGATTGGCTGGGCGGATTGCAAACCACGCCCCGTAAAACTCCCAAAAAGTTTTGTGAAGCCGCCATTTTATTATCCTCGCATTAGCATTATTAGCATTAGCATTAGCCCAGCGCAGAAATGCAGAGAGACTAACTTATGGCAACACAAAATAAAACATGGGAGCGGTGGAGATGAGGAGGTGTCGGCGTTCTGGCGATTTACTCGGAAGGCTTCAGTAGAAGCTGCTGGGAGTCCCAGCAGCTTCTACTGAAGCCAGTCCCCAACTCCGGGGACTTCCGGCTGGGGACTTTGGGCGGCAGTATACGCCGTGAAGTGGTTTGCGGCCTGCCAGTAAACCCAAAGCAGAAGAAGAAGAAGAAGAAGTGACGTCAGCGGCTTCATTTGCCTAATCCTCCCCCAGGGACTTTTTCCGGTGTGAACGCGATCTGTACTTAGTTCATGCGAACTAAAGAGTTCGCATGAACTAAGACTGCGTCCCCACGAGGACGAATTCGGTCGTTTGCGTTACTGTTTAGTGTCATATAGACCGTTCGGCCACACGAGGACGACCGAATATGGCACTAAACGACTGAGGAAACGACAACGGGTCCCAAGGTGGATAGAAATGCATACGCCACTCTCTGGGGGGTCAAACAGCTCCGTGTGTGCGCCCTATACGGACATTTTCAGATCACTGATAGTGATTGCGCAATAGCCCCGCCTCTCCCCACCTCTTCTGCTCACCTCCGTTTACCCCGCGCCAGTGCTGAAGTGTTTCGCCACCAACAACAACAACAATGGCGGATCGCAGAGTTGCTATCGTGCTCCGGACGCTATTGACCATGCTACAGTTGTTTGTGCAACATCTACAGCAATAATGATGAGGCAATAGCCCCGCCTCTCCCCACCTCTGCTGCTCACCCCCACGTCAAAGTAAACTGCACCCTGAATTCAGATTATTTATCTTTCTCTCGCGAGTGAAGTCTAATCTGACAGGACGGAGACACGCAGCTCTGCTCACCTGCAGCTCCTCCCTCTGCAGCAAAACACACACTTCAAGTCAGATCATCACCCTTAGCTATTTTAATTACCTCTCAAACTCCCTAAACTAGTTATAAATATGTTTATTTTTACAGTCGGCCGGGTCACTGATTACTGGATGAGCTGCTGCATGAGACAGACACTGGCGCTGTCCGAAGAGAGGGAGGAAAAAGAGAGGCTCCGTGTATTTTATCATTATATTATATAGAGTCGTTATTCATTTGTTTTAAAGCTCAATAAATAACAAAGAAGACCTTTGACCGGCACTTTTATAATTTTGTCCGGAAGATTTCAACTTTAATACACGCTGACTGGCGAAAAACTCTGCCCGGTTCCCTCGGCCCCACCGCGGAGAATAAACAGAAGGGCAACCATGACAACCTTCTTCTTCGCTGCTTTTGTGGAGGAAGTTATAGCGCCACCTACAGGCTCCTGCATATGTACTGCAGCTTCTCCAGCGGTTGGAGCTAAACGGAGCGGTCTCGTGTGGGCAGACACTATCCGGATAATTATTGCATGTGGACGGAAGCCATTTGCGATTGCGTTTGCGTTAATCCTATGCGTTTAGCCGTTTTCGTCCTCGTGGGGCCGCAGCCTAAGTTCGCATGAACCTTTGTGGGAAAAGTACCGCAGTGTGAATGCGCCTAATATATATATATATATATATATATAAACTCCCCAAACAGGCGAAAACCTACCAGTTTCACCCACTGTCTCTGCCACCTCCCTCCATGCCTGGTTCCTCCGGTTTGTATCCCGGTAAATAGTCTGGTCATAAAGAACCGGGTGATTTTCTACCGTAATTTCTCGTTTGGAATATGAGGAAATGAACTGCGGTCTGGTTCTCCCTGTGTGTGTGTTTCGCTGCGCTTACCGGTCCAGCGGGCGGAGCTGCAGGATTTCTGCTTCACGTTGCATACCACTATTTTACTGTCTTTTTCGGACACCTTAAAATAATGCCAGACCGGTGAAGCCATTTTGGCGAGCTTGGTTTGCCGCACACAGAGTAAAGTGTCATGTATTTTACGTCATGCGATCGGCTCTCGCGATCGGCATGTTTGGAGGGCACCGATCGATCGGTAGAGAGTGAGTATCGTCCGATCTCGATCGGTGACCGATCGATCGGAGCATCCCTAATTCATACACTATGGATACAAACTGTGTTGTCTCATTATATATCCTGTGAGAAAATGATATACATTTAGCATTAAAAACTCAACATACTATTCCTAGCCTGAGAAAGATATGAATAATCAACAGATTTGAATGAAATCTCTAACATTTCCATGTAGAATAAAGACAAAAGAGTGATTATAATTACATTTATTGACATAAAACAAAAAGGTGGATAATAATATCTATTAAATGTATATGTAAAGACATTTGGTCAAATGAAATGACACTGAGCCAGTGATAAGTAACAGCAACGCCCAGCGTGGATGAAGATGGTGCAGGTCTTTCTTCATGCCCCCCCCTCCGTGCTGTCCCTCAGAGGAAGTGGGAAAATGGGATAAGACTCTGGACGCCACGCTGTCTCAATGATCCACACTGTTAATATGAGAGGAAAATAAATGTTTTAGGAAATGAAAAATATGAAGTTCACAAATAAAACACAGCTCAGGGGCAGTCATGGACGGTAGGTTTTCCTAGAAAGTTAACTCAGCCTCCATTGATTTTCATATCAAATTAGCATGTTAATAAAATAAGCTATCATGGCTTATACTTCCATATCTAAACAGAATCATGAAAGCCTGTTGGTAGAGTGAGGCACACGAGTCTGTTTGAGTGTGTGCGCAGGTGTCTGAACACTCACTCACTGCTCGCTTTGTAGCTAACTGTCCCTGCTATTAGGCTACTTGGCTTGCATTGTTATGGATCTAAAGTTAGCAAAAGCTAACTTTCATAGCACAGCTTTACTTCTCACTTAACACAATAAAGAAACAGACGGTATAGCAGAGTCCTGCACGGGTCTGATTTTCAAGACCCGCTCCCGCACCCGCGACGTGCAATACCGAACCCGCCCCGCTACCCGCACATATTGCCAATTAGTTCTGCAACCCGACCTGACCCGTCGGCACAAGATCCGCAACCCGACCCGAACCCGCATAGCCTAGTCTATATATGAGTAGTGAAAACGTGCAATTATTAACACACGCAGTTGCATATTTGTCTCAAAAAGCTTGGGATGTTGGTTATTTTCTCCATCTAGGATGACACCAAAAGCCTCCCAGACGTTGGATTTCGCTCTTGAGGAAGTGTTATTGAAAATGCTGTATTCTCCAGAGAGCTTCACCTCAGCCATTTCGAATGTGGCGTGCACAGCAGCAGATTGATGCGCTGCAGAGGTTATGATTATGCACGGTCCCGCGGGGGAGAAGTCTGAGGATTTAAATTATTATTATTTTAATATATTTATTATGCAATACCCGCGACCCGACCCGCATCATCTTTGTTTTACCCAGAACCGAACCCGTAAAAAAGCGTTTGAAAAAATACCACCCGCGAATCACCTTTTTTGCGGGTCACCCGCGGGTACCCGACCCGATGCAGGACTCTGCCGTATAGTACAGCACAAACAACACAAATGATCAATACTTACATATATTTTCACTTGTAGTATTATAATAATTGAAATGATGGTTCTTCTGGGGGTGTTCTATCCACGCTCAGCTACCGCACCGCAGGTTCCTGCACTGTACAATCGTTGGAGGACTGGGCTGTCACTCAAAAACTGAGTAGCCAATGGGGACGCACCCCTGAAAGTCCCGCCCACCTGGGAGGTTTGTGTCAGAATCTCAAACAAAAAATCAGGGAGCGCAAAAGAGAAAGCTGCAGAGAGCAAAAGTCTGATCATTGAGAAAGAAGAAACAAGAACTGCAAACAAAAACCTATGTTAAAACAAAGAAAAAATACTTTACATAGTTTACATGATTACACAAATGATTTGTTTGCAACTTTTATTTTTGAAATTTATTTTATTTTGCTTGACTCAGTTTTTTTTCTTCTTTTAAACTTTCTGAGAAAGTGTTGCTTTATCTTTATGATACAAAACTAATCCCATAGTTCCTCAAGTGTGATGATAATACAATTAAAAGAGGCATTGGTAATAATATTAAAAACAACAATGTTTGGGTCGTTCGTCGGATAGGCGGTTAGCTGCAATAAATAACTCCAGTTCAACAAACCATATTAGAATATCTAAGGGAGCGTTATTTCTAGACCATCTTGAAATGTGACGTTCATATTTTAAAGATACACACATTTTATTGTGAGGTTGATTTAATATACACTAAGCCTCTCTTCAACAATACGTTGACGTTAGCTAGTCTATTTTATGCTATAGTAGAGCATAGCGAATTGAAATGAACCTTAACAATGCATACAGTAACCTAACTAGCAAACTAAATATCTAACGTACAAGGATGACCTTATTTTACCAACCTCACACAGAAGCCTTTTGGTATACAGTAGCATCCCACTAAATGTTTTACACTTCTCTATTACTAACTAACTAACTAACTTGGATGCTAAGCATAGCATCGTTAGCACAGATGGAGCTATCGATTGCTCAAATGCTAACCAAACTCTAAACATTCATTTTACATTACATTACATTACATTGCATTTAGCTGACGCTTTTATCCAAAGCGACTTACAATAAGTACATTCGACCAGGAAGACACAACCTTGAAGAAAACAGAATCATATAAGTACATCAGGTTTCATAGAGCCAAGTATTTCAAGTGCTACTCAACTGGCTATAGATAAGCCAGTCCTTTATTAGTATATAAGTGCTCTGTTAGGAGTTCTTTGTTATTAATTCTTTCGCTCGAGGTGGAGTCGAAAGAGATGAGTTTTCAGTCTGCGCCGGAAGGTGTGCAAGCTATCTGCCGTCCTGATGTCAATGGGGAGCTCATTCCACCATTTTGGAGCCAGGATAGCAAACCCACGTGTTTTTGCTGATGGGAACTTGGGTCTCCCTCGCAGCGAGGGTGCAGCGAGTCGTTTGGCTGATGCAGAGCGTAGAGCACGCGCTGGGGTGTACAGTTTAACCATGTCCTGGATGTAGGAAGGGCCAGATTCATTCGCAGCATGGTACGCAAGTACCATTGTCTTGAAGTGGATTCTAGCAGTTACCGGAAGCCAGTGGAGGGAGCGGAGGAGCGGCGTGGTGTGGGAAAATTTAGGAAGGTTGAAGACCAGACGAGTCGCTGCATTCTGAATGAGCTGCAGAGGTCGGATGGCACATGCAGGTAGACCAGCCAGGAGGGAGTTGCAGTAGTCTAGGCGTGAGGTGACGAGAGCCTGGACCAGAACCTGCGTCGCTTTCTGGGTCAGCTGGGGACGTATCTTCCTGATGTTGTAAAGCGTGTATCTGCAACAACGGGTTGTAGCAGCGATATTTGCAGTGAAGGACAGGTTGTTATCTAGGATCACACCCAGATTCCTTGCAGTCTGGGTCGGGGAAACAACAGAGGTGCCGATGTTGATAGTCAGGTCAAGAGTGGGACAATCTTTTCCCGGAAGGAAAAGCAGTTCAGTTTTGTCAAGGTTGAGCTTGAGATGATGAGCGGACATCCACTGAGAGATGTCAGCTAAACAAGCAGAGATGCGTGCGACGACCTGGGTCTCTGAGCGGGGAAAGGACAGAATTAATTGGGTGTCGTCAGCGTAGCAGTGGTATGAAAAACCATGCGGGCTAATGACAGATCCGAGCGACTTTGTGTACAGGGAGAAGAGGAGGGGACCAAGAACAGAGCCCTGAGGGACCCCTGGAGTTAATTGACAAGGGTCGGACTCGGACCCTCTCCAAGTTACCCTGTAGGTACGGTCTTTGAGGTATGAGGTGAGGAGGGAAAGTGCAGAGCCTGAAACTCCAAGTTCTTGGAGAGTGCGAAGGAGGATCTGATGGTTCACCGTGTCGAATGAAGTAGACAGGTCCAACAGGATGATGACAGAGGAGAGGGAGGCTGCTTTAGCAGTGTGCAGTTCCTCAGTGACAGCAATGAGGGCAGTTTCTGTGGAGTGACCTGCCTTGAAACCAGACTGGTGCGGATCCAGAAGGTTGTTCTGATGGAGATAACAGGAGAGTTGTTTAAAGACAGCACGTTCAAGTGTTTTAGACAGGAACGGGAGGAGAGAGACAGGCCTGTAGTTTATAACATCAGATGGGTTGAGAGTGGGTTTCTTTAGGAGAGGGTTTACTCTTGCCTCCTTGAGACTGTTTGGAAAGTGACCAGAAGTTAGAGAAGTGTTGATGAAATGGGTGAGAAACGGTAGAATATCAGGAGCGATAGTCTGAAGGAGGTTTGAAGGGATAGGGTCCAGAGGACAGGTGGTAGGGCGGGCAGAGGTAATGAGGGTAAGAACCTCACTTGGAGAGAGAGGGGAAAAGGAGGTTAGTGTGTGGGTGAAAGGAGGGTCTGGTGACCCAGCGGTGAGTAGAGGTGAGTCAGAAAAAGAAGAGCGAATATCATCAACCTTTTTTTCAAAGTGGTTAACAAAGTCGCTTGACAGAAGTGAGGAGGGGGGAGGGACTTTGGGAGGGTCCAAGAGGGTGGAGAAGATGGAAAATAGTTTTTTAGGATTGGAATAGGAAGATTGGATCTTATCTTGAAAGAAAGTGCTTTTTGCCTGAGATATCGAAGAAGAGAAAGAGGAGAGGAGAGCCTGATAGGTTAGGAGGTCGTCGCTGTGTTTGGATTTCCACCGTTTCCGCTCTGCTGCCCTAAGGACGGTTCTATTAGCATGCAGTGCGTCATTTAGCCAGGGAGCAGGAGGGGACTGACGAGCCTGCCGAGATGTGAGAGGACAGAGAGAGTCCAGAGAGGATAAGAGAGTAGAGAGGAGAGTTTCCGCAGCAGAGTTTGGAGGCAGGAGTTGGAACGAGTCAGACGAAGGGAGGGCTGAGAGCACCGATGAGGCAAAGGTAGAGGGGGAGAGGGAACGGAGGTTGCGGCGGACAGGTGCAGGATGAGAAGAGATTAGTTTGTTATGTTTGGAAAGGGGTAGAGAGAATGAAATGAAGAAGTGATCGGATGTGTGGAGCGGGTTTACAGAGAGGTTAGAAGTAGTGCAGTTCCTTGAGAATATGAGATCAAGGACATTGCCAGCTTTATGAGTTGGTGGGGACGGAGACAGTGAGAAAGCAAAGGCGGTTAACAGAGATGTTAGTTCGTCTATCTTCCCCGTCTGGAGGTTGAAGTCTCCGAGAAGTACAGCGGGAGGGCCAGATTCAGGGATGTGTGATAGGAGATTATCCAATTCCTCCAAGAAGTCCCCCAAGGCGCCTGGTGGACGGTAGAGAACAACAATGGTTAATTGTATAGGATGGGTTACTGTGACGGCATGGAATTCAAAGGTGGAAGGAGTGAAGTTAGGTAGCTTGAAGAGGGAAAAGCTCCATTTGGGAGAGAGCAGGAGACCAGTGCCACCTCCTCTGCCAGTGGGTCTGGGTGTATGGGAGAAGGAATATGCTGTGGAGAGAGCTGCTGGGGTGGATGTGTTGAATGGAGTAATCCAGGTCTCAGTGAGAGCAAGGAAATCCAGGGACTGCAGGGAGGCGTAGCCAGAGATGAAGTCAGCCTTAGGAACAGCTGACTGGCAGTTCCACAGGCCACCTGAAACTAGATGTTGGATCTCAGTGGAGCACGTGGGATAGACGAGAACAGGCCGGTTATAGCGATTAGGAGATAAACGGGGCCAGTGATAATTGCGAGAAGACACATGAACAGGAATGGAGAAAATACACATGATTATAGCATGAGGGGCTAGAAAGCTAAAGAAAATAAAAATAAAACACCAGCGATACTTAGCTCAGTCAAAGTAGGATTTGCCTCCTCTTTGCCTCCCTCGTGACTCCCGCAGGACTCCAAAGTCTTTGTCCGTCTTACTCCCGCAGGACTCCAATGTCTTTGTCCGTCTTCGGCTGAAGCTGATGCTGAAGGAAAGAGCTACCTAAATGGACGCCTGATTGCTGAGTTCACACAGCTGTGGTGCCACGCCCCTCTAATTAGTTAACTCTCTACAGCTGATGGGCGACAGCTGAGAGGCCGTGCCTAATTTAATGCACGCTTGATTGCCTACTGAGCCCTGTTTAACAGGTTCACGTGATCAGATCTGAGATTTAAAATCTCTCAAAAGCGCAGATTTAGCTACAATAACTACAGAACAACTATACAGAGTAGAATAACTGAAATAGAGAAGTCTAATTCAACACGAATAGTACTTACAGTGGTTGCTGCGTCAATAGGTAATGTCACCACCCGGTCAAGATGCTCATTAACGTTAGCTTAATAACAACACCAGTAACATCACATAAAGTACGCAGGGTTGACTTACCGAAGAAACTGCATTCATGGACGGTCTGTTTTAACCGACGAATAGTCCACCAGGAACCAACACAATAAACACGGCCGAGTTCAAGTAGTGTTCATGCTCATGAGCTGAGCCGCTGTAGCATCACGGAGCTAACGGAGCTAGCAGTGAGACAGAGGAGCTATGCAGCAGTCCCGTTGTCATGAAGGGGGAATCTAACTATATACAGAATATGTTTTTGTGGATCCAGGCTAGAAACATGTTCATTTTCTGATGTTAAGTTGGACATTTTAACATAGGGTCTAAGGGAATTACTCCCATCTGCATCCATCGCCTACAGTTTGCAGCATTGGGCTTCACCGCACTCTGTCCCGGAGTTCGCCGCTTGGCTCTGATAGGCCAGAAGTCGGTTTTATTGCATTCGGGCTTGATTGCTTATCCTGTCTGAGTAGCCCGGATGATGTTGCATCGCAATTTTGGACATCGAATTTTAAACACCGACATTTTTGACGTGGAATTTTAAACACCGACATTTTTGAATTTTTTTCACTTGAATTTTTGGGATCTGAATTTGACTATTCAAATTGTTTAAACTTTAATTGTTACATTTTTATTTCACATAGGTAAATTCGGAGCAAAAAAATTCAGCCTACATGATTTTCAAAGTAAATATTTTCAATTCTATAAATTCGGTGTCTAATAAAATTCAAATACTTCTGTCTCTTGTTTGCTTCCATAGATGCTACTACAACTTCTGTGACTTAATTCTGGCCCAAAAAGTCGCCTGTAAATCAGCGTATGATTTTTAAAAAAAAGCTAAATAAACATCCAGTAAAAACACTTTTATAGTCCTTATTTAAATCATTAGGGCCTTAAAGTTTTAAAAGGCCTTAATAGCCTTATCCAGAGTTATTTTCTCTTTCCATTCATCTGACTGAGCCGCGAGCGGGAGATCGGAGGCGGGGCTTAAGGGAAAACTCAAGTGCTCTTGCTCTATTGAGTGTCGAAGTCCCTCCCCTTCCGGGGGACCTCCATGGGACCTTATTTCGAAAAAATTATGTATTGAAGTCAATGGAGAGAGAAAGATTATCTTTCGATCCCGTTTGAATTGTGCCACGAATTACATATATGATGTTTGTCAATTTAAAAGATAATTTTGCAAGTCAAAAAAAAAAACGGGTCGTAAAACTGTGAAGTAACACATTTGTTTGAGTGAAACGCTCAATCTCTGGTCTCGCAGAACAACACACGTCACCAAGATGGCCGTCACTACTGTCTTGTCAACAAAACGATTGACTACCTTCACTATCACCACAATGAAACACGTCCAGAAGAATGTCATGCAAAGCTGCCTGCCTGTCTTCCTTTGATTCTCTCTGAACTACCTGGTCTTTTTAATGTTTAATGTCAACCATTTGTGCAGATAGCATGAAGTAGAAAAGATCGGCGATCGCCGATGCTAGCGTTAGCATTTCTCCCTCGGGCTTAAATTGTGTATTATAGAATGATCACCCCGGTGTGACAGTACTCTTCAAAGGGTTCACGAAATATGACTACTACTCTTATTGTTTAACATGTTGGGTTACTTGATGTTACTTCTTGTTAAGGCTAATACAAATGACAAGGCTAAGACTGTAATGCTAACTAACGTGCGTGCTACTAGCTAGGTAGCACTCCTGGTCCTTTCATCAGACGGGAAGCGAAAGAACGAGCAAGACCCATTGCTGGTATGATTAGAGCCTGGTACTAAGCACACAGGCATCTTGTTAAAGTTATCTTATCTTAGCTATCTCTTATATTTAGTGGAGGAAAACAATTGTGACATCAGTTATGACATCACTTACGCGACTCTGGGATTTGTAGTCTTTCTAGTTGCGTATTTTTCATAGTCTTATATTTCAACAGTTTTACGACAAACTGTGACTTTTTTGACATGGAAATGATTTTTTATGATTGACAAACATCATATGTGTAATTCGTGGCACAATTCAAACGGGATCGAAAGGTACGTTTTCTCTCTCCATTGACTTCAATACATAATTTTTACGAAATAAGGTCCCATGGACCAGAAGTAGATGGGCGTGACTTCGCCACTCTATGGTCAAAAGGCCCCGGATGACCTGGGTACTTTCTGGATCTACAGTCGCTCCATTTTCGCTTCATGCGCCACTGAGCAACTCTCAAAGAAATCCATGGGTAACCTCCACTGCTAGCTTGCACCACTCTTTACAGCTGTCATCTGATTGGTTATGCGGCAAAAGCTCAGCAGCAATCAGGGTTACATTTGAAGTAATTTTAATTGTGCGCATCACTTGGTGACTTTTCTCTCGAGAGGAGGAGGAACAAAACGGCACAGCCAGCGCAGAGCCGTATACCCACTGTTAAAAGGCAGCTTTACCAAATCATTACAGACTGCTCAATTAACCAAATGTAAAGGTGGCTCATTTTCAACAGAGGTATAATCATCGGTTTATTTAACACTGAAAAAAAGTGATAGTTTCAAGGTGTCACTTACGTTTTTGACCGTTATAAAACCAACATCCAGGTACTTTTGCCATACTTCATATTGACACATGTAATTGCAGAAGTAAAAACTAAAATAATGACACAGCATTAGAGTGTGGATTTTTGTTCAAAAACATATGTTTGCCTAAGACCTTATTTTCTGCCGTATTCCAAAATGCACTGTAAGAAATGTCAATGCTTTTTGTATAGGGAGTCCTTGCTAACACATCATCACTGCACCACTCATGCACTCAAACTAATGATTGAATGAAAGTGTAAATTACCTAAATAAACTATAAACACAACTCAAAAGAAACCACCAGAAGGGAGAAGAGTAACCCGCCCCCTCCCTCTGGGACCATCCCCTGTGATGCGAGGACAGAGTAGACATTGATTCATGTTAAAGTGCAGTTTGGGAGTCACTGCTGTAGCCCCTGCCGGGGGTCTGCCCGTTATGAACATCACCTCGCTCAGGAAGTGACGGCACTCTATCTCCTCTGACTCTCCATTTCTTTCTTTGTGTGTGTCTCTGAGTCCAAAGAAGCAGGGAGCTGGAGAGCTTTCTATTTATAGAATCCTACCCGCCTGTTCAGCCTCCCACCCCCCCCTCGGCACAAAGAGATACACCCACAGTCACACACAAAGCATCCATGGACATGCAACCATAACACACAGGGTGTTGCACAATTATGTACAAAGCACGCACTCACAAACACACGGACAAGGAGGCTATTCACCCTATGCTTCAAAATGTGCACTCATACACACACGAGACGTACAAACGTCCCTGTAAAACACCCTCCATAGGGCATCAATAATGCAGGGCTCCTGGAGGAGGGAGAGGAACACTCCCTGAAATGTTAGAGGGGGAGGGGGCTTCCCCTCTGCAGCTTTACAATGTAGCATGGCAATCACCCAGTGTGTGTGTGCGTGTGTGTGTGTGTGTGTGTGTGTGTGTGTGTGTGTGTGTGTGTGTGTGTGTGTGTGTGTGTGTGTGTGTGTGTGTGTGTGTGTGTGTGTGTGTGTGTGTGTGTGTGTGTGTGTGTGTCCACATTTTTAACAGAGCACAATTACACTGAAAAACTGAAACATTGACTTTAATTAAATGTATTATGTCAACAGATTTCATATAATTGTATTAGGCTAGTTGAAAACAATAATATTAAGTTGAAATAAACAATTATTGTTGACATAATACACTTAATTAAAGTCAATGTTTTAAGCCAATTCAAAGACGCACATTTTATATTAGATATACTTTTTTGATCCTAAATTGTGAAATGGATTAGTTACAGCAGCAGCATGTTAATATGGCTTTACACGTGAGCTTAAAATAGTATCACTTCAACATGCGGTGGGTAAGAACAATGAGTTCAAACCACATGAAAAAACAACTGACAGACAAGAAGTTACACATGTCAATTGTCACAAGTTATTCAAAAAGGAATCATAATTTTTAAAGAGCATAAAATAAATAATGGCAATGTAATGTAAAAAAAGCAATATATAATACAAATGTAAATAAACAGTACATACATATCGACAGTAGAAGATATATAACGATAGAGTATCTATAGTACAGCATCTATAACACTTGATATAAAATATTTAGAATAAGTTAAAATACACTGTACTACTGCTAACAAATTACAAACATGATATCTTCTAATCAGAATCAGAATTCCTTCATTCGTCAAAAGTTGAATAGCAGGTGAAACAATTTGATATGAAATCCAAAACAAGTAAATTAGTAATAAAATAAGTGCACAACTATGGCAAAAAAAGTGACACTGAAATATTGCGATCTTAAATTAATATAAGTTGGGACATTTGTAAAAATAAGTATACATACATTATACAAACCTGTTTTGAGGATGTCGGTGAATACCTGTCATCAGTAATACACATCTTACGTGCTACGTGTGTAACGACTGAATGAACACAAGTGGAGGACTCAATAGCACGACTCGGAGACAGAGGATTAGGATGCAAAAAGGTCTTTATATCACAAGGTTCGGTACACGGGAATCAGATACTAGAAAAACACTGCTGGAACGCTAGGAATAACAAAGACGAACTGGCACTGAAGGGACTGTGGATGCAGACTAAATAGACAGAGGGAGAGATGATAATGGGGCACAGGTGAGGCTAATTAGGGAAGGGAAGCAGGTGGAGTTCAATCAAGGGCAGGAAAGCTGAGACTGAAATGAGAGAAACACAATGAGAACAGGAACAATAACAAAAACATCAGCATGCTGGCTAAACCCTTACAACGTGTTTATTCCTCACGTTAATGATAATGACTCGATGGTGGCTCGTCACAGTGGGACAGCACCTGTCAGTCAACCTCTGAGATCCATCAGCCCCCACACGCACTCATATTGACGTCCATCATCTGAGAAGAAGGATATGTCTCTCTTATAGTATACTGCCATGTTTTTGAATTTATATAAATCAATGAAAAATAAAAACAGTTTGATAACAGTGAAGAACCCTTTAGCTGCTCAATGATAGCTATTCAACGCAAACAGACGTCTGCATGCTGCATGTTGACACATAACATATGTTCTGTTGATGTGAGTCAAAAACCATAATGTTCTTTCATGATATGAAGAAATTCAAATTGGGAGAACAAGTTTAATCAATGAAATAAATAAATTCAAGGTTTTTGCAGCTATTGACGCAGGGTTCAACCACAAGCTTAAATGAAATCGCTTCAGATCAGACCTCAGAATATATTTTAGGAACAGACTACACACACTTATGTTAAACCCAAATTCTAATATTGACTTTTACTAGTTCAACTAGTAGTATCTAGAATAAATACAGACTTTACAGTTTTGGTTAATCTAAAAAACATCATTAAATAGGGTTCTAGTCAATTGTATTTTGATCTGTATGTTTTGTGACATTTGTCTTTTTACTAAGGTAGTTCAATTAGTTATTATATTTGTATATTGTACGTCTTGAAAGGTTGTTGGACACACTGCTGTTCACCACAGAAAGCTCACAACCAATGAGGCTTATATAAACGTTGTAATGACATTTTGAAAACCTGCCGTTATTTTTGTTTCAATCGTTCCAATAAAGCTGTTGTGAAGTGTGTGCAGAGAAATGAATGAACGCAGAAACACAAACAGAGAAACATGTGCGCTGTATCAGAGCACTGCAGTGAGGATGACTCAGCCACCAGCGTTGCCATGGAAACACTGCCTCTTTGCAATCAGTCTCTTAGTAACTGCGAGGTTGCCGAGGCAGCAACCTGAAACGTGTGGTGTGTGTGGTGTGTGTGTGTGTGTGTGTGTGTGTGTGTGTGTGTGTGTGTGTGTGTGTGTGTGTGTGTGTGTGTGTGTGTGTGTGCGTGCGTGCGTGTGTGCGTGCGTGTGTGTGTGTAAATAAGTTTATTTTCTACCAGGACACATTGACCCAGCATCCTGCTGTATTGTTATGTTACAGCACTGGTCATCAGCGCTGTCCTTCTATCACAGATGTGCTTCATGGTTATTGGGTAAAGACTATGATAATCTAACACGACTGTGCCACTAACACCCAGCTGTCCATAGTGTGTGAGGTGCTCTGTGATCCTGTGAACAGAAATACTGTGGAGGAGACACACATTCATTTAATAACTTGATACCTACAGGGTGATCCGTGATCGTACATGCCATCAGAAAAACAACCAAAAACACTCTCAGCACATTCAGCTCCAACACTGGGCCATACAACAAGTGGTAAAGAAATTCAAATATCCATAGGCACAGACAGTAATGCTCAACGAACCAGTGCATTCAGAGTGTTCATGTTGCAGCCTGATGTCATGATTCTGGGTTTCATTTCTCCTGTTTTATTTTGAAATGCCTTTTCTCCTTGTGTATTGTCCTGTTTTTAATTCCTGTGTTTTCCCTTCTGTGCCTTTCCGGCCCTACGACGCAGGTTCACTTCTTAGCGGGCTAGATCTCCATGGTAACTCGTGCTGAACGGCTAACCTGCTCCGGACCAGGTTAGGTTGCAGGCTAAGAGCTCAACTCAGTGAAAGCACTGCCTGCTGACCAATCAGAGCTCAGTGTGCGGAGTTTAAAGCGATCAAGTCATATTACAGGAGAAAGGAAATACAGAAAAGCTGCCGTTGCAGGAAAGACGGCCGGCAAAAATCACCGACTGTGTGAACGTGAACATGAATAGAATATCACCTCCATCTTCAGAGCAATCTGACTATTATAACATTAGCGTTAAGAAAGCTTACTTACATATCACATACATGCCACAACATAAGTACACTGAGTGCAGACGTCGATGTCTCCCATTATCATTCGTATCACATCATATCACTTCATAATGTCATAATCACATATCACATATCTCCATATCTCCGTGCAACACTCACAGTGTCACATACTGTATGCAGAAGTATTATTTTAAGCAACACATTAAGTTGACGAAACACTCGAGACAAATGTAATGAAAGTCAGATGGTGTGTTAGACGGGGCAGTGATATCATAAACCTGTTAATGTACGCATTCAAACACTTGTTCTGTTCCCAGCTGTATTCACCTTGCAGGTGCAGCTCTGAGGCTTTGATCCTGGATACAGTGTTTAAGTCATGGATGTTTAAAGTTTAACTTCTTCATATGACTAATATTATAGTTGACTTTTCATTAAGGAAGTATGACGCTGCGCTGTCGGTGTGCTTCTCCATGTTTGTGATTGGTCAAATGTTGCTAACATGTTCTTATTATACATCCATGGTCCCCCTCCCTCTCCCCTTGTTCCTGACTACTGACCTCTCACTCTGACTTCACCTTCCACCAGGACCCCCAGAAGTGGACCAAGAACACCTCTGAATGTCCTCAAGGCCCCGGGGCCTGGACCTGAACCCAGGGGCGGACTGGCCATTGGGAATACAGGGAGTATTCCCGGTGGGCAGGTACCAAAGTGGGCCAGTCGGACAATTCACTAGCACCCAGTGCTTGAATTGGGCCGGTACTCACCGGTACGCAGTACCGGAACTTCTGATTTTTACCCATCTGCGTACCGTTACTTCTTACTGCGTACCGGCACCTCATGACGCATCTAGGTACGTATATTTGTTGTGTTTATGCTTAGTTGCAACTCACACCCAGTAGGTGGCTCTGTAGACTGCGATAGACTAGAGCAGGCACGGGAGAGAAGGAAAGCAGAAAAGACATAACGTTAGCTACCATTTGGAAAATGTTAGCGTGGCTTAATAGTGCGAAAAGAAAGCGGTCCTCCCTGGCAGCTCCATTGATTCCCTCTCTCCTGTCCTGCTGAAAGATGCATGAGTGTACTCAGGGACGAGGACTCATTTAACCAGCCGCCAGTAGGAGTCAGGCTTTAGCCATATCCACACAAGTACAGTGAGCCTTTCTAAAATATACAGTAAAGAGACAAACCCACCAGCATTAGGATATACATATGACCTGATGCAGGCACATACGTCATGTTCTCTATGAGAGCCCCGGACACCTCCCTGATTAGTCGTGGAAAAACATGCAATTTCTGAACGTTACAGTAAATATTCTGTGTTTTTTTTTTTTAAATGTTCCATGTCTGTTAAAGTGTTGTTGTGTTTCTTTGTAATTACTGAATCAAAGATATGAGGATAAGGATATAGGGAGTCGTATGTTGTACAGATTGTAAAGACCTGAGCCAAATTCTTGTTTTTGGGCTAGATAAATAAAATGTACTTGAAACAGTTGCTGATTTAGAGTCCTGGCACCTTTTTTATTCCAATTCAAGCACTGCTAGAACCCCCTGTGGGGGTTAGGGTTAGGGTTAGGGGTTAGGGGTGGGTTAGGTGCCACATGCACGTCCGGCCCACCCACAGCCAATCAGCGAGTCATAGCGATGTTGACGTTCCTAACAAGCCCAGAAGGAAGTGCCACAAACTGCAGTTCATCTAGTGGCCAACAGGGGATGGATGCAGAAAGGAGCCGTTCCCATAGACCCCCAGGTTAAAATGCCCAACTTTACAGCAGGAATAAACATGTTTCTAGCCTGGATCCAATACAACTTATTCTGGATATAGTTAGATTCCACCTTCATGGCAATGGAATAAGGAGTGCATTTTTTTACCGTGAGTAAATGAGTAAGTAAAGTAAGTTTTGCCGTGAGTGGATGAAAGTATTATTTCTTCTTGAGGTCTGCAGTGAAGCGTGTACACATGTGCTGAATATGAAAACACTCAGTGTGTGCCCACTGTGCGACTGTCAAGGATAAACAACCTGTGGCCGCTGAGCCAGTCATGTGGATGTCAGTTTTACACACATTCTGAGGCTGCCGTGCCTATGTTTTAGTTTTCACTGCTAGTTTTGGCTTATACTAATTATTAATTAGTGCATTACAAAATAAAATCATAAATGAAGTTTCAGCTCACGCTTAATACGTCTCCCCCTGGTCCACCTACATTTCTCCAGGCCCACTTCCTGGCTACGCCACTGGTCTCAGAGGGTTTGAAGGGGAAATCATTCAAAGGAACTAAGCATAAGGCTGCAACAGGACAGAATGGGAAAACAAGTGAATACATTTAGGCTACTGATATCCTAATGTCATGTACAATTATTCACAAGGCATGAACAAACACATGGGCCATGGTTACGACACAACTGTTAGAGGCATCTCTATATAAACATATATCCGTGGTGATTCATAAGCAAACAGTCAACTGCACATCAACCCTTTTAAACTGTGCAAGTCACCATGAATAACCTGTTATTATATAATATATATTATATTGTAATATATATATATATATATATTTGTATGTTTATATAACTATTTAATTTTTGACATTTTACTTGAACTCATTTTGTTTATATAAATATGAACTGTATATATATATACATACATACATATATATATATATATATATATTATTGTTCATTCTTACTTAAACTCCTGAGGTTTATATACTGTACATATATTCAATGTTATTTTTATCGTATCATTTATTGATTATTTGTACTTAAACTTCTCATGTTGCTATAAATATCATTATTTTATTTTGTATTGCACATTCACACTTCAACTTATTTTGCTTCTATCCATATTGTTACTCTGTTTTTGTTTTATTTATCTTTTATTTTATCTAACTTTAACTGTTAGGAAACCCAAGGATAAAATAAATCATAATACATTCATACTGATTCTCAAAAAAAAAGTAATTACAAAAATGTGAGCAGCTAAAAAAAGCACAGCTGTATCAGCTGCGTGCAGGATGAAGATGTCAGACAATTTATATCAGCACCCCCCCACTCCCTCATGCTCCTTTCTCTTTGTCACTACTCCCCCCTCCCCCTGCTCGCCATTCATGCCTTTTTTCTATTCCATTCACTGTGCTAGGCTACCAGGCACAGCTAAAGCAGCTTTGTTTGCCTGCTCTGACGTCACGGCTGACGCACGCTGCCTGGAGGAGGGCCGGCTCCATCAAAGGCTGTGTGCTCAGGCCTGAACAGAGGTATTATTAGCCAGCAGAGGGAGAGACGCAGACAGAGGATGGGAGGAGGGGCGGGGGGCAAACATGTGGCGATCAGAGATCTAGAGCTTACTGGAGACAGGTAGACGCAGGTACTCTGTTATGTTGGTAAACATATGACATGCATATCAATGCAGCAGAGTCATTTTCATTTCATTTCATTTCAAACCTTTATTTAACCAGATTGGTCCCATTGAGATCATAGATCTCTTTTTCAAGGGAGACCTGTCATGGGTGTCACTTTGAAAGCAAGTGGTGGGGACATTTTCCAGATTTAATAAAAACACTACTGCATTAAGTAAATAATACATACAAATATACGTATGCTTACAGTATACTGTTTTTGACAACTAATACAGTAACTATGCTATGCTGCTGCAAATCTATTCTCTATTACATGTGTACTAATATTGCACGTGTCACAGGTCCAAACTGCACCACTCTGGTCACCACATGCACGCAGAAAGTGTGAAGACCTCCAAAATTGTACATGTTCCCTTTCTCAAAGTGAACAATTCTTTGTGCACACTATTTTCAGAACATTTGAACAGATTATTCGGTAACACTTTATTTTGATAGTCCATAGTTAACACTCTATAAATCATCTGTTGACATTCAACAACACTGTTTCAACAGACAATTAACATGCATGTCACTAACTGCCAGTAGAATATAAGGTACATCTCAAGTGTTGATCTATAGATTTGACAGAAAGTGTCTGTGTCTGTCAACATGTATTTTACATCAGGTTATTAACCGATATTCAACCTTACTATCTGTAGATTGTGTCAACATCTTCAAAATGGACAAACTACTCAAAATCAATCTGTCAGTTGAAAGTCAACAGGGTCATGTGACTATCTGTTGATAATCTGTTGAGTCAAGATGTCAACTAAAGATTACATTAAGCATTCGTTGATGATCAACAGATAAGCAACTTTAGAGTTTAGTTGACTTTCTGTTGATCGTCAACTAATCTAGAGTTGATCAGTATACTTGTAGTAGGCATTCTCCACTAAGCGTTTGTAGGCAAGTGTTAGGACTGTCCAATTCAAGTGAAAAACAGTTGGGAACAGAAGAAAGTCTATAAAAAAGGATAGCAAACATTAGTAATAACATTGAAATAAAGACAAATACAACAATGGCTCAAAAATTATTAGCAGCAGTTAAATACAACCAAGTGACGTAAATAACATATAAAGTATCGAGACCTTATAAAACTGAAATGTTGGGACATTTGAGCCTCGTTATTCTGCCGCTGCTTCATAATTAGACTTTTGATTGATAATACTTTCACATTGATCACTCTCACCTCAAGATCCACAAAGTGGTGCAGGAATGAGTCCTCAAACTCGGAAATGTGTTAGCATTCAATAAGGTCTGAGGTTAACACAAGCTAAAGATCATTTCCCATGTTGTTATACGACATAAAATACATCAGTAAATGCCAACCTCCTCACGCTGAACATTAGCCGCCTTTAGCTTAGCGATGGTGTGCAGTCGTGTGACGAAGCTTTTCAGTTCTGCCGATTGCATTTATGCTTAAAGAAAATCATAAAGTGGTGTTAATATGTGGAGATTACCCCGCTGAACAAAACATGTACGTATCATAAAGTGATTTTATGCAATATTTAAAAATGAAAAATCCCATTGCTTTTTGTCGAGGGAGCTTTGTGACGCTAACTTCTGAGTAGCCCTCAAATGATACATCATCACTGCACCTCTCTATTTCACATGATCTTCCTCTGCAGAAGTTGTTGCTTGTTGAAGCTTTTCATCATTTTTGATTTTGGAAACAGAAGTTGGAAAAACAATGCAACAAGGTTCAAAGTTCAGTTCATACAATTTACGAGTGGGAAGACGTATTCATATTATGCATATCTAAAGTGCATGTAAAAGCTACCGTAGTCATCAAGTATGTGAATACATGACATCATACACTCCCAGTCGATCCTCACGTACCACATGTGAGTGAGCCCTCTGCTCATACAGTGTATACAACAGGAAGACAGCATATGGAATGTGTGATAGGCGATGAATAAACAGATATGGGGTGTTTTTCAATGTCGAGGAAGGCTCCTCCAGAGCCACTATTTCAAGGATGCTATGTTATCGAGTCCTGTCGAAGGACTGTTCCAATGTCCAGGATCCTTGGAATTCTACCGAGGCCGGCGTCCTTCGTTGTGGGAAATTTCGAGGCTGCACATGTGTATAGAGTGGCGAAGTCACGCCCATCTACTTCTGGTCCATGGGACCTTATTTCGGAAAAATTATGTATTGAAGTCAATGGCGAGAGAAAGATTATCTTTCGATCCCGTTTGAATTGTGTCATGAATTACACATATGATGTTTGTCAATCTTAAAAAATCATTTCCATGTCAAAAAAGTCACAGTTTGTCTTAAAACTGTTGAAATATAAGACTATGAAAAATACGCAACTAGAAAGACTACAAATCCCAGAGTAAGTGATGTCATAACTGATGTCACAATTGTTTTCCTCCACTAAATCAGGGTTGCCAACTTTGGGTACCTGGCTGGAGTGAGATTTTGAGATCATGGGTTTAATTACACATATGCGCACTAAATGACTGCTATCGTGTCAGTAGCGGGACCTTAGCATATATATATTACATTACATGTCACTTGTTAGACGCTTTTATCCAAAGCGACTTACATACTCAATACTGTGGGCAATACCCCACAGGAGCAATTTGGGGTGAAGTATATTGCCCAGGGACACAACGACATGCTGACTGCAGTAGGGTTTGAACCTGTGACCCCCTGATCCGAACACCAACGCTCAACTCACTGCACCACACGCCTATATGATATATATACAATATATACAAATACACAATATTGGACACAGACTATAAAGGGCACAAAGTTTCATTCACTAATGAAAGTCAAACACATGTTTGTTTCCACTGTTTTATTGTGTGCCTGTGGCGATAAGCAATTAATTGACTTATCGTACGATAAACAAAAATGAACTCCATAACTTTTCTGACCTCCATAAATGGCCATTTACATGAGGATGTGACTAGCAGTTTGAAAGGATGTACTTGAATTATTATTATATATTATCATTATGTCAGTGGTCTAAAATGGTCATACAACGGTGCCGACAATATTATCGTTTATCGCAATAATTTCCGGGAAAATGTATCTAACAAAATTAATTATCGTGAGAGGCCTATACATGAAACACACACACACAAACAAATCTACAGACTTACTCCAAACTGCCAAATATATTAATTAATGCACTCTCACTCTCATATACTCTTTGACTCTATTTTGGCCTAGTAGAACAATAACCAGCAGACTTTTACTTTTTATCATTTCTACTGGATCTTAGATCTGCGCATGCGCAATACGGGTCGGGGATTGACCAACCGGCTCCCACTGCTCTGTCTGCTGTCTGTTAACGTTGTTAAGAGTGGTGGGGGCGGATCGACAGCTTGAGAAGCTGTCAACTCAACTTTGTAAATAACCAACCAAAAACGATCGCCGGTTCATCTTGTTTTTGGCGTGACAATAGTTTGTAAGAGTAGTAGTCATATTTCGTGAACCCGTGAATCGTGTGAGTACTGTCACACCGGTGTGATCATTCTATAATATACCATTTAAGCCGGGGGAGAAATGCTAACGCTAACGCTACATTAGCATCGGCAATCTTTTGTACTTCATGCTATCTGCACAAATGGCTGACATTAAACATTAAAAAGATCAGGCAGTTCAGAGAGAATCAAAGGAAGGCAGGCAGCTTTGCAGGACATTCTTCTGGACGTGTTTCATTGTGATGATAGTGAGGGTAGTCAATCCCTTTTTTGACAAGACAGTAGTGACGGCCATCTTGGTAACATGTGTTGTTGTGCGAGACAGCAACACGTTCTCACTCCCAACCTGTCACATGTTGACGGGTGGTCAGGGCCCCTCCCTGTCACTCTATTAACCACAGGGTACCCCTTGAGAGTCAGTTTTCAATGGGGAGGGCGTCCCATAGACTTTCATAGACCTCCCAGAGCGTTGATAATAGATGCCATGAGAACGCTCCCCGGCAAATGCTACCCCGACGGTCGGTTGTTATTGTCAATATTAATATAATAATGATTTATTTTTTAATAGTCACACTCGATTTCACCAATTTTCTTGTTGCCCCAGCTGGTTGACACCTCTTTTAGCAGAAACAAAGGCTACATTAATGTATTAAATCGATGTTAATCCATGTGTGTGGTTGTGGAATTAATGGACGTGCCGTTGTGCGATTGTGTTGCCAGGCAACGCATAATTTACAAACTCTTCAACTAGAACCCTAATTATATTTAAAAATATTTTAGAAGGCATCACGAAATACTTTAATGTAAACTAAAATTGAAATGTGAAGGGATGTGTGTAATGTGGTGATTTACATTATTCACCCACAGATCTATGGGTTGGGGTATTGTTCAGCACGGACATTTTAGTTAACCGGACTTCCTGTTGATGTGAAATCCGAAAACATTTAAAAAAATAATAATAATAATAGGCCTACTTTATTCCGAGTTTGCTTGCTTTTCTCTTTGGAGGTCATCACATAACGGCATTGTAATACACGGTTCGGCTACATTAAATATTACATATCTGCCGTAGTTCTCTATTTATAGAGCCCTGATGAGAAGACTTCTCGACAAACATGAGGAACTGCCGCCGACACTGAATATGTGGCGTGGATCATACATATATCAATTAAACAAAATCTTCAATTTCTCTTCACAATATAAGTCTCCTTGCAGTATCAATAGTAATTCGGCTGACTTTTATATTTGATCCAATCGGTATATTGGTATATTTACACCATAACGGTGCACAGCTGATAGAAAGGGACACCTGGTGGTTAAAGCACGTTATTGAAATGTATTATTTTTATTATTAGATATTAATAGGAGACACAGACAGACAAACTAATAAGGCTTTATTTAAACATTAAAGAATACTTTAGATTAAGGTCTTATTTTGAATTAGAAAAAAGCTTTGGGGGTATAAATATGAAGCCTGATAAAGTACTAATATATTGCTTTCCTGCAATGTTAACTACTGTATGTTTAAGCACTTATTTGTACTGATATTATACATATGTATTATACTCTTATAAGATGTATGTAGATAGTATAAGAAATGTGCCGAATAGGACAGTTTAATGGTGGAGGTATACACACATATTGATAGATGTCTTGTAATGCACTGTTGAGGAACCTGCGACCCAAGTTTTTCATCTCCGACCTTGTCAGGTATTGAACAATCAATAAATAAAGAACACAGAATTATTAAATATAAAACACAGAATTTGTGTGATTATACTAAATGATTTACAAATAAACACCACTGCATATTTACAACTGTTACACATGCTGATGTAACGCAAATGTTTCCAACTTGGGATCAATAAAGTATATCTTATCTTAAGATGATCGATGGCTACTACCATATTTGCAAAATGTTTCAGGCTTATCAATGAACAACAGGAGGGGTCACAGACATAAGACCATCTGTTAAATAAAGCTCTTCTGACCTTAGCTGGCATGTGGGTATATATTAATGCTGCCCATTATGGGCACAAGCTATTTTCACCCATTTATTAATTATATGTTTTAAATTTTAGTGTTTCCTATCCCCTAAACCTCCAGGGATGTACACAGTTTAATACTGGCAACTTCTTATTATGGGAAATACGAAAACGTCTTTTAAAACTACAACTCCCAGTAGAGACGTGCCATAGAGAACATGTTGCAAAACACACAATTGCCAGCATGTGTAGTTCTGGGGACGGGTACGGGGGGGTGGACCCGTTCAAATCCAGTTTTGGACAGTCTGCCGTGGTTCCATCCCATTTCAAAGTGCTGTTCGACGCTCGGCGTAACCCTCGGCGCACACTCAAACATCCAATCACAGAGCTTGAGTACTATCACAGGGTTTGTCAAGCGAAGCGGAGAGAATACCTACTTCCGGATGTAATATTCTCTAAAGCAACTACTATGAGCTGCTCCGACCCTCGGTCCTGACGGACTCCAACTTGTGTTTAATAATCAAACAAATAAACACAAAGATAATTATGTGTTATTGTTGAGTAAATAACAGTGTGTGGTTCAGAAAATAATACAAAATTAGAAGGAAAAAACGATGAAACAATACAGATTTCAGTATTCTGAGCCCCTACTCTCCCCATAACTGACGGCAACAAAAGTCCTACATTATTCAATTAAAATAAAGAAGTAAAAACAATAAGTGTGGCTTGATATTGAGTAAGAAAAAGGTTGATAAACGCTGTGAGAATGGATCCACGGAGAGCATTTAGCCGCGATCCCAACTCGTCTATTACCAACGTTCAGGGAGCTCTATGAAGGTCTATGGGACGCCCTGCCCGTTGAAAACTGACTCTCAAGGGGTACCCTGTGCGTAATAGAGTGACGGGGAGGGGCCCTGACCGACCGTCAACATGTGACGGGTTGGGAGTGAGAACGTGTTGAGACCAGAGATTTAGTTCATTGAGCGTTTCACACAAAAAAATGTGTTACTTCACAGTTTTACGACACATCATATTAAATTGACAAACATCATATGTGTAATTCATGGCACAATTCAAACGGGATCGAAAGATAATCTTTCTCTCTCCATTGACTTCAATACATAGTTTTTCTGAAATAAGGTCCCATGGAGGTCCACCGGAAGGGGAGGGACATCGCCACCCATATCTGCAGCAGGTCTCCAAGGTGAACAGCCTCTGGCATGTTAGATCAAGGTATGTAAGGGAAGTCGGCATCCGCGGTCTTAAAATCCCCACAATGCTTTGCGCACTCACCAATTTCCAAAATCTTTGGCGGAAATCGCGCTCCATTTATGACGCACACCTGTTAGCCTGTTCCACCACTCTTTGTTTTCCGAGGCTAGGAAGGATTCTTGCCTCGGAAAACATGTCCTACCAAGGAAGCGTCCTTGACATTGAGAAACAACCAGAGCCACAGAGTTGACTCTTTACAGCTGCTACGTAGAGAAACATGGGCCATATGTATGGAATTTAACGATAATTAATCAGCTTTTTTAGAGAAGTTCCCAATCATTATGAAACCTGTGTTTTCACATTGTTTATCCACAAAAAGCTGATGCTGGTCAGAAGGTGTAAATTAAATACAAAAACAGGTTTTAAAAAATCTCGTTTCTGCATGAATATGGCCTGAGACATGTGAGTAAGTAATCTGTTCAGCTGTAGAGGCAGGCTTTGAGTCAATGTGGTCTTTATTCTCAATGTCAAACAGTAAGTCTCCTGTACATGAAGATGTGATTCAGAGATTTGAAGGCACCTTATCTCACTGCTCAGGAGGCCAGAGACTCTTTGCTCTGGCAGCAAGATAACAGCATTGTTAAACTAATAAAGTATGCACAGTCATTGTTCTTCTTTCATCCATTTATTCAGGGACACGAACCAGCAGCATGGCAGTGCTGTGTAATCAACAGCAAAAGAGACACATAGCGCTCCGCGCTTGCTTATGACGTCACATGGGACGTACCATTAAACATGGTGTAACCCCCAGTTTCCACCGGGTCCGCCTGCGCCGTGCTGTGCCGCGTTATGGCTGCGCCGCAGCGGTCGTAAGGATCGCGGCCTAGTCAATGGGTGCTTCTGGGACGCGTCCGGTGGGTTACGGCCCCTACACATGGCGGCGTGCGTTGCCGCTTGGCGTGTCTTGAGCTTGGGGAGTCAACGCGAGCAACACGACCAACAACCAATCACATGAATGTCCCGCCCCGGACATACAAAGCAAAGCATTCATGCTACATCCATGCTGGCTAAATATACTGTCTATGCTTGCTAGCTGTCCATTCAAACGAAGTACACTGGATATAAACTCCCCAAACAAGCGAAAACCTACCAGTTTCACCCACTGCCTCTGCCACCTCCCCCCATGCCTGGCTCCTCCGGTTTGTATCCCTGTATGTAAAGAGGGACTGGTCATAGAGTACCGGGTGATTCCCTACCGCCACGATCATTTTCTCCTCCATTTGTTGACATATGGGAAATAACTGCGGTCTGGCTCTCCCAACATACACGCCGTTTGATTGGCTAGTGCTTGTACTGTCAGATTTTCATACGAGGGATTTGATTGGCTGACGCCTCCGTCGAGGCGGCAAAAGTAGAGCATTGCTCTACTTTTGCAGCGAGCACCGCGAGAGAAGCTACGCTTTGCTCCCACAATGCAGTTCGGCGAATCGTGACGTCACCCCATTCAAAGTGAATGGGTTGAAGCGGCAACGCACGCCGTCGTGTGTAGGGGCCGTTACGGCGCTAGAGGAGGTCGGACCAAAGCCGCGGCGTAGCCGTGACGCGGCGCAGACGGACCCAGTGGAAACTGGGGGTAACGGCCCGTCCACACAACGGCGTGCGCTGACGCTTGCCGGCGGGCGTGTCTGAAACTCGACCAACAACCAATCACATGAATCTCCCGCCCCTGACACACAAGCAGCGGTTTGATTGGCTAGCTTGTACTGGCATATGATTCGATTGGCTGACGCCTCGCTGAGGCGTCAAAAGTTGAACATTGCTCAACTTTTGCAGCGAGCCACGCCAGCTACGCTCCACGTCGCTTCCCACGATGCATTTCGGCTAAAAGTGACGTCACCCCATTCAAAGTGAATGGGGAAGCGTCAACGCACGCCGCTGTGTGGACGGGCCGTTAGGGTGCACAATGGGACGTACCATTAAACATGGAGGTAAGGGGGCTATTACAAAGTAATACTTAAAGCATATTAGGCATTTCATCAAGTGAATGATAAAATCCCTTTATATGCTGATAATCATATCACATCATACTTTATTGACCTTCAAGATCTCTTCACCAGTCCGCTGTCTGATTAAGAGCAAGATGTGCTGCTATTTCATAAACTTAAGTCTGTAGGCCTATATAATACAAATAATATTCTGTCTCTGACCAATCATATATGGAATACTGACCCTTCAGGCAAGTTTATTATTAAAGCACAACTCAAAGTGTTTTACAAACAGCTAACACCTATATGCACTTCACACTCTAAACCGTTTATTTTGACATCATTAGCAGGGGCTAAGATATGATTCAACTTGAAAGAATGAACTAAACTGTCCATTGGCTAAATGTGTAACCATCTACTCTGGAGTCACAGCGCCTAATTAAAGGGCAAAATTACCCCCTCAGGAGCTGAATCCTCAACCTTCATCATATATATTTCATAAGACAATCTCTGCTCCTCCTCAGTCCTCACACAATGTGCGTTTAATTGACAATATACCTCAAAAGAAGTGTGATGATGTTGATACAACCCAGAAATGAAGTTGAGTGATGCTAAATGAAGTGACATTGAAAAGGAGCGAAAACAAATCTTAATTTTCATTCGATTATAGTGAAGAAATCCGGCCGCCGTGCCAACATGTCCAGAAGTGGCTCTGCATTGGTTTACTGATTCAGGCCACAGAAGGTGGATGTGCTCCACTCGGCTGAAGGGGGAGTCCCTCTGGTGGTTGCAGGCTGAACTGCACCCTGATTCCCTTCGCCTCTGTGTGAGAGATAGAATCAGACACAGGTAGATTAACAACATTTGTCTTGGTGTTGTTGGTGCATATATAAACATGCACACCAATTTAAGAAAACTAAAATAACATTAAAATATATCAATATTTACATTGAATATAGATTAAATATAAACCTGTAAAAATATAATATAGAAATATTATATGTGCAGTTACTATGTGCAATGTGCAGAATGAGTAGGCTTGTGTAGGACTGACAGTCATAGGATGAACACTATATTGTTCACATGAGCCGAGGTGATTAATGTAGTGCATAATGTTTGTGGGGTGCATAATAGTCAGAGTCAGTGCCTCGCCACCTGAACAGTTTCTTCCCCTCCGCTACCGGAGCAAGGATCGGGACCCCCTCCCGATCCTTGCTCCGGTAGCGGAGGGGAAGAAACTGTTCAGGTGGCGAGAGGTTTTGGTTCTGATGGACCAGCCTCCTGGGGGGTGAACAGTTTGTGTCCAGGGTGGGAGGGGTCGGCCACTATCTCCCGTGCCCGCCTCAGGGTTCTGGAGGTGTGCAGGTCGTGGAGGGATGGTAGACTACAGCCGATCACCTTCTCTGCAGAGCGGATGACACGCTGCAGCCTGCCCTTATCCTTGGCTGTAGCTGCAGCGTACCAGATGGTGATGGAGGAGGTGAGGATGGACTCCATGATGGAGGTTGAATTTCTTCAGCTGCCTCTGCTCCCATTTGAGGTCCTGGGCGATGATGGTGCCCAGGAAGCGGAAAGACTCCACAGCAGTTACTGGGGAGTCACACAGAGTGATGGGGGCGGGTGGGGCTGCGTTCTTCCTAAAGTCCACAACCATCTCCACTGCCTTGAGAGCGTTGAGCTCCAGGTGGTTGTCCCTGCACCAGCTCACCAGATGGTCAATCTCCCACCTGTAGGCAGACTCGTCCCCACCAGAGATGAGTCCGATGAGGGTGGTGTCGTCTGAACGTCAGGAGCGTGACAGACTGGTGACTGGAGGTGCAGCTGTTGGTGGACAGGGAGAAGAGCAGAGGGGAAAGAACGCAACCTTGAGGGGAACCGGTGCTGATGGTCTAGGGGTCAGAGACGTGTTTCTCCAGCCTCAAGTGCTGCTTCCTGTCAGACAGGAAGTCTGTGATCGACCTGCAGGTGGAGTCGGGAACGTGCACTGGGAGAGCTTGTCCTGCAGCAGAGCCGGGATGATGGTGTTGAAGGCGGAGCTGAAGACCATAAACAGGATCCTGGCGTAGGTTCCTGCTGTGTCCAGGTGCTGGAGGAGGAGATACCGTATGTCTTTGGCTTTACTTCAGCTCATTAGAGTAAAAGTTACATAACTAGATTTTAGTTTTTTCTTTGCCTGAGTGAAGTGTTTTAACTGAACACAGTCATGCCTAGCATATGGTTGCTGCAGAAGAAGACCAAAGGCAAACATAAGTAAGTCTACAGTATGAGAAAGTGTGTCAGGGGAGATATGACTGCAATAAAATATGAACAATCATGATTTGTTTTCCAGCCATCTATATATATTAAGAAAGGAACCCATTATTGCCTCATTATCTTTGAGTATTTAGCAGTAGGTTTAAGGGACACAACTCATTCAACTCAGATTGAAATTCATGATCTACAAATAAAGCAGACTTAAGGGTATATTACAAGTTGAGACTCATTTATGGTTTTCACAAAAACATTGACCAATAAAGAAATACTGAACAAATAAAAACAAACCTCTTTTTAAATCGATGCATTCATGAACATATATCAGTGTTTTACAAAGCCTATATATTAAATATTCAAGTTCATACATCTAATAGATCTATAATTTTGATGATTATGGTGTTCAATCAATCAAATAATCTTATTTTATTTATACAACCCAATAGCACAAATATGTGGTATTTACAGCACACAAATGTATCACATGAAACACTACATTTCTGATACTGGGTTACGGAGATATGTATGCTCATGCTCGGACCCCCAACACAATGTCATTGGAACTATAGGGCTATGCAAAGCACTAACCATGACACAGCATCACATTGTTGACTTATTTTGATTAGAAAGGCTAAACCATAACAACACTAAACATGGTTTACTCAATAATTCTTCAAAATGTTTGTGAATATGCTGCTAATTTAAAATGGAAGCAGACTACCGTACGAGGGACGGTAATAACATTTCTGATTTCATTAGGTAAAACTATATTAATAGGGTCCATGAATATGACTTATTAATACTAACACAAAGTAATATGCATGCTATGTTTTGTAGTCCTATTCTTACTTAAACTTTATAATTTATTTTATTTTATATATTTCTTTGTTTTAAATTCTAATGTTTTATATACAAATATTAAAATACATATAAAAATCAGATGAACTCTGTCAGATAGACCTAATAGCATGTTAGTTTCAGCAATTATTTCCATTTTATGCTACTTCATACTCCACTATTATTTTGAAAAATATATTGTACTTTTTACTCACTACATTTAATTGACAAGATGAATTACTAGTTACTTTGCAAGTTCACAGTATTAATACAAATCAATCAAAAAATCATTCACATGTTATTTATATAGCCCATAATTAGAAATGACACGTGTCTCATGGGCTTTACCGTGTGTACAGCATATGACAAAGTAAAGTACATTTACTCAAGTACTGTATTTAAGTTCAATTTTGAGGTACTTATACTTGACTTGAGTATTTAAATTATTTGCTACTTTGTACTTCTACACCACTACAATTCAAAGGTCAATTGTACTTTTACTCCACTACACTTATGTTACTTTTCAAATCAGTAAATATGATCAAGACTTTGGTTACACCTGGATTAAATTCACACTCTACCCTGCAGTAAATGAAGTCATTAACATGTGTTCCATCTTTACCAGCTTGATAAACACATTAATGTCAAAACATATAATAGGCTATGTGATTGTGAAATGGGCCAAACTACATAATGAGTACTTTTACTTTTGGTACTTTAAGTAGGCTACATTTGGATGCTAATACTTTTGTTATTTTCCTTAAGACACATTTTGAATGCAGGACTTTTACTTGTAACAGAGTAGTCCTACATTCTGGTACTTCTACTTTTACTTAAGTACAATATTTGAGTACTTCTACCACCTCTAATTTGTAAATTGTGTCATCTTTGTATCTTTATTTTTTTTTTATGCATGCTTCTTAGTTCATATTAAGCTGTCTTTGGCTCTTTTCTCGCTGTAACAAATGCACATCCCCTAAACTATATAAAAAGTACAGCACTTGAGTAGATGTACTTACTTACTTACATTCCACCACTGGATAAAAGGAATTAGAGGATTTGGGCAAACAGTCGAATAGTGAAAGTGGACAAGGCAAAACCTTGATTTGACCCCCTCACAGGAATAGGTCTGATAAGAGGCTGGAGGCTAACAACCGTTACCTCCAGAAGATGGCAGTAATGAAGCGGTCCACTGCCGTAACATCGCAGAGAAGAAGAGCAAACAACACTACCATAAGCTAGCCATAACGACGAGTTGCTAACCGATTTTAGAGACTTGACAAGACATACTAGAGCAAAGTAACCCTGAGGAGCTCCACGGTCACCGCGGCCGGCGGGTCATGCAGCTCTCTGAAAGGTAATGAGCCGCAAAGCCCCGGAGTCTCGGCTCAGCGGCGCTGCCCACAGACTGCAGCCACACTGGAGTGACTGGCAGCCCAGGTTGGTGCTCACCTCCGGAGGAAGCTAGCTACAATACAGCGGGGACCTTATGGGCCTATGCTGTGTTGCTCAATTGAGTAATGGGATGGAAATACTGGGTGTCTCTGGGCTAAAGCATTACATGCTCACCGTTGTCTAATTGTCTGTTTAACCTCTGTATTGTCACAATGGCACAACACGCTGCAAGCTGTTGAGCCCGGCGCTAAAGCTAGCTTAGCATTGATTAGCTACATGCTGCTAACTCACTTAATTGACATAATTGACATGTTGGCAAAAATGAAGTCTCATATACCGCAATGATAACCCAATATTAATTTATAAATCAACCTCAAGGTGATACTTATTCTTAATGAGCTGTGTTAGCTAGTTAGCATCATCACGATACTGTTGGCGCTGGCTAACACTTAGCCAGGGAAAACGCCACCCTAATGCAATGTTATCAACTTCCTTCAGAACTTCCGGATATATGTATACACGGTGTAATTAAAACTGTGCTCCGTCAGCATTTAAGCTGATAATAAATGACTGGTTGAAGCATTAGGCTTCTGAGTTAGCATCACATGTGTAAACGTGCCTCACGACATCTGTAACATCATGTGTTTTTAGCGGGGTGACTGCAGCAGGGGCCCCTGTCGCTCATTGGCCCTCAATGCCCCATGTTCACTTTATGACTACTATTAGTGTGTCTAAATTGAATTAATTACACATTTCTTTGGCCCAAATTCTTGTTTTCCTGCATCGTTACCAAATCTGGGGCCCCATTGACACATAGGCTATTGGGAAAGATCTATTGATATGACCTAGGTGTTTTGAGATTACATTGTGCTTACAGTGCACACATTCTCAAACAATTTATAGTGGAACTAAAGTTTCACAAATTATTACCTAACGAACTGCATAATGCAGATACAGGCACCATAAATCATTTTTACCCGGGCCCCGTATACACTTTGCATTTGTAAAAAGTTTTGACCAAGGGCCTAAACCTTAGGACCACTGTTTAACACAATGCCAGAACTTGTGGTTAGATGCACAATTGTAACCATAATACCAACAAGCAGCTACTGTGCGCCACATGCATTGTTTACTTTTGGTACTTTGAACATTTGATTACACAATTATGAGGTTCAAGTCCAATCCAACTTTATTTATATAGCACTTTAAAACCTTCAGACCAAAGTGCTGTACAGAGAGATAAGCTCACAAAACATAAAATAAATACATTTAAAAATAAAAATAAACAAACCAGAATAAACGTAATAATAAAAAAATAAAAAACAGCCATATAATAAATACAATAGACCACTAAAAGCAAATAAAAGCAACAATCTACTTGATTTTAAATGCCATTTTCTTAATGTCTTTCGTTTTTTGTAAAGCACCTTGAATTGCCTTGTGTTGAAAAGTGCTATATAAATAAACTTGCCTTGCCTTGTTTACGAATGCTAAGGAGAAGTGGTGGGTGTGTGTATATATATATATATATATATATATATATATATATATATATACTTTTCAAAGCAGGAATGTTAAAACAAACACATTCCTTGGCCTGTTTACTAAGCAGGACAAATGTGTACATGAGTAATGCTGCTCACAAAGCAACATAGTAGGAACCTATTATTAGTGGCGTTGTTCGTTTGATCCTACATTTCATGATCAGCAATTAAAATATGTTTTCATTGTTCTGGAAATGTTATACATAAGGCACGAGAAGAAAAATCTCTTGCATACACACGTGGATAAACTGTTGGTTGCATCATTTAAGAAACACATGAGTGGGAAAAAACAATACAATTTCCCTGTGTCTCTTAGTTTAGCAACACTTTAAATTAAGCAAATGAACTAATGGAATCCTATAAAGTCAACAGATGATTTTGTTTATTTTCAAGTGGCTTTTGTTAATAAGTTATTATATATACGTGTTCAATAGATTTGTGTTGGCTTATATTGTTCCAGTAAAAAACGACCCAAGACGTTTGATGCCATATGGTTGCTTTTATGATTTGTTGGGAGATAAGTGTTTCCTGTTTTGACTTTTGGACGCTGAATGTTTACGCTTTCTGATACTGTAGCCGTTTGTCAGGCAAACAAAACAAAAAATCAGTAATTTGCTGAACTTATAAAACAGAAACATGCCATTTTATAGTTGAGATTTCCCTGCTGTGTAGTTTAGCTTCTATCAGTTCTAATGACTTCAGTCACAATCCACTGAGGATGTGCCATCGGCTGCTTTCACTTTCAGTTCAGAGCCACAGTGTGGCAGGCCGTTCTGGGACGGGTGGCGCAGTGGTCTGTGCATCCGATCATCAGATCAAGGGGGGTGCTGGGGAACTCCAGTTCCAAACCCGCTCCTGCCGCCACTGCGTCAGGCCGTTGTGTCCTTGGGCAAGACACTTCACCCGGATTTGCTCCTGTGGGTATTGTCCGCAGTACATGTATAATACCAATGTGTACTTGTAAAAGCGCCTCGATGACCTCGAGGGGTGAAGATGGACGGTGTGGCGCAGTGTGCTGTGCAATGATCATCAGATCAAGAGGTGAAACCCGCCGCTGCTGCGTCTGTAAAGCCGGTGTGTCCTTGGGCAAGACACTTCACCTGAACTTGCTCCTGTGGGTATTGTCCACAGTATCTGACCATTGCATGTATGATATATGTGTAATGTGTGTATATGTAAAAGCGCTTTGAGTCATTGAAAAAGCGCTATAATAAATGTAAGGAATTATTATTAGTGAGCAGGCAGTGATCAGAGGCAGTGAGCGCAGGCAGTGAGCAGGCAGTGATCAGAGGCAGTGAGCAGGCAGTGATCAGAGGCAGTGAGCAGGCAGTGAGCAAGCAGTGAGCAGGCAGTGAGCAGGCAATGATCAGAGGCAGTGAGCAGGCAGTGATCATAGGCAGTGATCAGAGGCAGTGATCAGAGGCAGTGAGCAGGCAGTGATCAGAGGCAGTGAGCAGTAGTGCTGCGTACCGGTACGCCGAACCGGTACTGGACTTGTACAAAGTTTCGGTTCAAGTCCGGTTCAAACCGGAACGTCAGGAACCGGTACTTGGACTCGCAAAAAAACTAGCACTTACATATATTCTGGTGTCTGTGGTTATTTAAACATTCCCTGATACACGTTATTCAGCGTCAATAAATGATTGCTAATCCCAGTGTGCTCAGTGTACAACATCACATGTCATTTCACCTTCGACTCACGGTTTGAAAACGTAGCATGTGGCGAAATGCTAACCGGAAGTGAATAATTTTCAGAATAAAAGTATTAAGTTAATAGTGTGAACTTTCGGTTTTTTCAGAATAAAATTGATTTAAATTAAATAGTGTATTTAATTCAAAAATGACGCCATATCAACATTGATTTTAATTTCTAACAGTATGTACTGTATAATGTACACATGTAGAGTTGTAGAAAATACATGGTGTACAGACAGTACAGTACACTCTGACTGTACAGTCACTACAGTGTAGCCTATACTGTATAGTCGGTGTGTAATGCGTATAGTCTACTCTACACTCTACCTTTCAGCACCGTTTTAGGGATTTAGGCTCAGTCAGCTCAGGGACTGTTTGGTTACTTTAGTTTGGTAAATGAAATAAATGTTTGAACTTTGTAGTAGTTCACTGTAGTTGCTGTCATAAGTCATTTGTAGACTTAAGTGGCAAAAAGTGTTTTTTTACATTTGTACTTTTAGAGAAATGTAGACACAAGTTGGAAGGGAGCACAATAAACCTGACGAGTTTGAATTTGAGTTGATTATGAGTTAATTTTCAATTGATAATTAGCTCACAATAAGTTCACTTTAGTTACTCACACAACTTGACACAAGCCATGGGTTCAGGTCCGGACTTATAAGTCCCGACCTGAACCTGAACTTCTGGACTTGAGTCCGGACCTGAACCTGAATGTGAGTCCAGGTACGCAGCACTAGTGATCAGGCAGTGATGAGAGGCAGTGATCAGGCAGTGATCAGAGGCAGTGAGCAGGCAGTGATCAGGCAGGAACAACCACATTTTCTAGAACATATTCACAAAACATTTGAACGAGTGATGTGCGAAAACCTTGTTTAGGAAGATGTAGCGCCTTATATGAAATTGGGTTTTTCTCAGATTCTGTTTAATTTCTTTCCAGATAAGCATATTTGTCATCAGAAAAAGTGTTACAGTAATGGTAGGGAATACCCTCATACTGAACTGTACGGACTTCCAGAAAACTATGACTGGGTGAAAACCCTTTGATAATAAATAATCATTTAAAAGCTCTGCGCCAGTACAATGTTCTAATGAGTAATGGCTCCTCTTTTGGTAGTATTGCAGCAGAATGCTTATTTTCCAGTGCTTTAAAGAAACTGTTAGTTACAGCGCTGCAGAGCGCGATGGTGTGAAAAGGGGACTTTCACTTCGAATACAGGCAGAAGACTTTAACATGCCAGTGTTTCCCCTAGGATGGAGTCATAGCAACGGTGCTAAGGCACGCGGGCCCAGCAAAATGTGATCACAGAGTGCGTGTGAAGTGCGCCCAGCCAATATGTTTCTATGTGTCTGCCAGCACAAGAAAGGCTCTTGAGGGTCTCCAGGTGTATTTTGCTAAATCACCTTTATTGAACATACAGTAACACAAATAATACACATCCACAAACAATCAAAATAAAATGTATGCAATTTAATTATTTTAACCTGCTTTATTTGGGGGTGGACCTCACCTCCTCTAGGGGGTCCTCACCTCCTCTAGGGGGGTCCGGGGGCATGCTCCCCCGGAAAGATTTGTTTTTAAATGTTGAAGTGAAATGCATCAATCTGGTGCACTTTGAGCACAACATGAATGTATGGATACAGCTCTCAACACTCTATGAAAGGGAGCTGTATACTTTTCAATAATCCAAACATCTTTAGAATATGATCACAACCAACAACACACATTTAAACTGTTTTATTCTTATCTTATGTTACCTAGTTAGTATTCTTTCTTTTTATTTATGCATATTTACTAATCACTCCCCTTTTTAAACCTTTTTTTTTTACTGTCCTATAGTACACATTGGAATTATTTCTTACTTTATTTTTTACAACTATATTAAATAGATAGGTGTGCTTTCTCTGTTTCGCTCGCTCACAGAGGCTGTGTGCTCCTCTGTGGCGATGACACGAGCGCTGCGGAGGAGCACACAGCCTCATATATATATATATATATATATGGTACCTGCCTGGTGCCCCTTAGCTTGTAAATCCAGAATGTATTCTGAATGAAGTTATGGAGATCTGAAATCAGGTACCATAAGGTCTTTGTAAAATTCTCAGATTCCTCCCCTATTCAGTTGTGGAGTAAGTCATTAACATTTTTTATTAGATGATGACCTATCAGTGAAATCCTTTGTGAAGCCATGCCAGTACTTCAGTGACAGGGTTTCTCTTTCTCATCTCTCTTTGTGTTCAGAGTTGAAAGTGTGTCATCCAGCCAGGACGGAGTGAAGTCCAGAGAGTTCGGTTCAGCAGCGGTGTATGACGTGTTGCCCCCCAGCTGCCCCGACCAGCCCGCCGTGCCCAGCGATGCCTACGCTCCTGCAGAGGCATACCAGGACGAAGGTGAGGCCTGAGTCCAATATCCTTCTAACCTTGTTTTTCTTTTTTAGCTTCCTATGTAATAAACAGTTCTAACCCCCTTGTTTCCCTCAGATGGATATGAAGCTGGTCCGGGTGTCTGTGATACTACATTTGGTTGGAAGTCGGTGGGGCAAGAGTTGAGGCCCAATGACGTGACTACAGATTTGACTCCGTTTCAGCATGGAAACCGTGCTTTAGCTTCAAAGGACATGAGGAAATCGCAGGGTAAGCTCTCTGACAGATCGATGCTCTAACATATGATTCAGTGATAAGGGCTGCAGATGGCCTAAGATACTCCTGCATATTGAGGCTAATCTTACTGAAAGACTACAGTTCTTTTATTTCATTTTGACCGTTTGTGCTGCAGCTTTCTATCAAGCTAAAACAAATGTACCACAGTAACCCTAACCCTGTAAATCTCAAATTGCCAACATATGTATAATCTGTGATGCACCATACATCAGCATCAGCTTGTTCAAGCTTCATTTGTCTCATCTGCACATGGGCAAATAAGGTGACATGCACCAATGGCACTAGAAGATGTTTATATGTCTAGCAGTGCCATGTGACTGCTAATAAACTATTTTTTTTAAATTAATGACCGATAGGGGTGTAACGGTATATGTATTCGTACCGAAAATACTCTGTATGGGCCCTTCAGGTCGGTACACGTGTGTACCCAACGAATATAACGTTAAACGTAAAAGAATGAGAACGTGAACAACTTTTTGGAAGTAATCTCAGGTGCTGCGTCGCAGCATTCAGAGTAATTTGCTCACATTGGGCTCAACGCGTCATAGAGCGAGCAAGTCATTTAATTGGACGAGAGGCATACTATGAGAGCTGGTCACAGGGATGCGTTCAAATTTAGTCAGTCATTTGAGGAAATGGCGAACGCAGATAAAGTTGAGCTCGAAACTCCTCCAGCATCATTGAAGTCTCCGGTTTGGGAACATTTTGGTTTCGCAGTTACGTACAAGGATGACGGACAAAGACAGGTGGACCGAACCAAAGCTGTTTGTCGGCATTGTTCAACTAACATTGGTTACGCGGCTGGCAATACATCAAACTTGCACACTCATTTGAAAAGGCATCACCCGAACGTGAATATCACCGGTACCTAAAGAAAAAAGACTGAAGTGCAAACCCAACTCCCACTAGCATGTAAGCCTCCACCACTCGCAACAAGTTCAGACCGAGCCAAAGCTAAAACAAACGCCAAATATCCTTATGTTGCCATGTTAGCAAAGCGCTACCTGACTGTATCTGCTACTACCTCTGTCCCTAGAGAGAGGGTGTTCTCCACAGCAGGAGACATTGTTAGTAGGGGTGTAACGGTACCCGTCACGGTTCGGACGTCACGGTTCGGCACATGCAGTCACACGACGAATACGCCTTTTTTTTTTACGCGTGGGAAAAAAGTCTGTCATTCAGGGCAGTATCCACTACACTATTTATAATCCAGGGGGCGATATTGCGCCTAAAAGCTGTTTGCCAGCCGCCCTTAAACAACAAATGAAGAACAAGAAGAAACACAACAACAAAACGAACAAAATACAAGAAGAAAAGTTAGTATGGCGATTTCAGATAACACACAGGAGCTAGAACCCACCTGCTTCTTTTAAATCAGCTGTGTGGGAACATTTCGGGTTCCCTGTGGACTACAATAACGATGAAGTGTGCGAGTGGTGGATCGGATGAGGACGGTGTGTCGGCGTTGTTCGATAGCAGTGCGGTATGCTTGCACTACTGTTAAAAAAGAAATAACAACAAACCTGGAATTAGGCATTTGGGACTTTTTTTTGCCTTTTCTTGTTGTACCGAACCCGTACCGAACCGTGACCCCCAAACCGAGGTACGAACCGAACCGTGACTTCTGTGAACCGTTACACCCCTAATTGCTAGTGCCAGCAGATCTGCCCTTTCGGCAAGCAATGTGGACAAGTTCATCTTTCTTTAAAAAAACATGAAAATACAATGACAAGCAAGTCCTAATGTCAAACTGGCTGCTTAGGTGAGTACAGTACAGATTATTTCATTTCATCGAAATGCTGCACCTTAATGTTTATTTTATTACATTTTGTATTTATTTGAGTGAATATTCAAAGTTTAATAATAATTAAAAACCCAAAACTAATAGTTTATGTTTTGTGAGTACTAGTACAGTAAAGTTCAAATACAGATTATTTCAGTTCATCGAAATGCTGCACCTTAATATTCATTTGTATTATATTTTGTATTTATTTGAGTGAATACATTATTCACAGTTGAATAATAGTTAAAACATATATATATATGTTTTGTGACAATATTTTCTGCTGTACGGAAAACGTATCGAACCGTGACCTAAAAACCGAGGTACGTACCGAACCAAAATGATTGTGAACTGTTACACCCCTAATGACCGACAATATCTCAAGTTGGTCTTTCATTTTGAAGGATTAGAACAATGACTGAGGGGGATCAAATGTAACTTGATTGGCCTCCGCTGACTTCATGTGTGTTGACCTGAAAGGTGAGCGCTCAGTCTCCGTTCATCTTTATTCTCCATTTACCTAAAATTCACAAACTAAAAGAGTCTTCTGTATATTTATTAGGCCATTAAGTTTTCTTATTTTAATAAATGGGTATTAAAGGTGGGGTAGGTAAGTTTGAGAAACCGGCTCGAGATACACTTGTTATATTCCATGGAATGCTCATAACATCCCGATAGCAATGAATATCTGAAGTGCTTTGACAAAAAATCCATAAAAAAATGTCATCTGGAAGCCGTGGCGCTGTAAAAAGCACGACCAATCATCTGAGCCGGCCCGGCTAAAGTAACTGGATGGCCTACCTGCCTGTCAGCCTTCCATCTGTGCACAAACTTATCTCGTGCCCTCATTGGTCATGTGCGCGTTCGTGTGTGTTGGAGGAGGGGCTCTGTAAGGAAGTAGCAGATTTTTTCCGGCGGTGTATTTTCAAATTCCAGTGCACTCGAGCTGGTTTCTCCAAAATTACCTACCCCACCTTTAATAGACTGATCGACAAAAAAAAGTCACCACTGACGGTTGATACTTTAAAAGGAACCTATCATGCAAAATGCACTTTTGTATGTCTTTTATACATGTGTGTCACGGAACTCACCAAGTGTCAGAAAACACAACCCTCTCTCTTTTCCTCCATACCCAAATCTCTAAAAACGGGGCTGCAACGGATCTGATACAGACTGATACAGATTTGAAAATTCTCTGACATCAGAAACGAGGAGCTCCGCCTATATGGCCAACTCTCCACCTATCAGGGGAATATGAGGTTGGGCCACAGCTGGCCATTGCCGCTCGATAGCGCTGGAGACGCTGTAGTTCATATGCCAGGTCTGTAAGTGGCGCTGTAGTCTGCCACAAAAGCAGTGAAGAAGACTTCCCTCGCATGGTTTATTCTGCGCTGTGGCTCTTTTTCTCCTGAGGCAAGCGTTTCAATTCAATTCAAAACCTTTATTTATCCAGGTAAAATCCCATTGAGATCAATGATCTCTTTTTCAAGGGTGACCTGCAGCAGTAGGTTCCACAAGAAGACATAAAAACATAAACAACAGAACAACAAAAGGACATCATACAGCAAAATGTACAGGGATTACAATGTACATATTTAACCACATGTACAGGAACCAACAGCATCTGATTTTGTAGTAGTTGTAGTTTGCTCCTGTTGCTGTAATTCAATGCAATCCCTCCCCGTCGAGGCAAGCACTGTAATTCTCTCCGGTTTGCCACCAGCAGATGACACCCGTCAACATGTCCGTTAAAGTTGAAAAAAAAAAATTCAGAGCGAGAGTTAACAGCTCATCTAGTTCCATCTGTACTGTAGCTAGTAGCCTAGTTTCACCTACCGGGGGGGTAACTGACACCCTAAAAATAGGCCTTGCCACCCCAGCTGCCACCCCAGTTGGCAGCTTTGTTTTGAAAGAAAAGTTGTGGCTCATCGGACATTTATGAGAGAAAGTCTCTAATGTCCGAGTGCAAGTGAATGCAGCACAAGATGCACGTCATGTAACCCCTCCCCCGGTCCTGGCGCGAGCGTTGACATATGATTGGCGGCGATTTCATTTGAACGGTACGGCGCAAAACGAGAAGCATTCGGACCCAAGCACTGAAGGTCTACACTGACAGAGAAGAGACTGTCAGTGTGGCTGCACTCAGCATTGAATCAAAACGCACTAAAGCTTTAGATCTTCATACGTTTGTGAGGCGTTTTGCTGAACAAAATGGTAATCGCCGCATTCAGCTGTAATAGACATGTCAACTTGATGCTCTGCTCACGGATGAGCATACAAAACTGTTAAGATGATGACCTTACGTGTGTAAATATATTGTTTTCTTTGAGGGGGTCTGCCCCAGAGTCCTGCACGGGTCTGATTTTCAAGACCCGCTCCCGCGACGTGCAATACCGAACGCGCCCCGCAACCTGCACATATTGCCAATTAGTTCCGCAACCCGACCCGTCGGCACAAGATCCGCAACCCGACCCGAACCCGCATATATATATATATATATGAGCAGTGAAAACGTGCCATTATTAACACATGCAGTTGCATATTTGTGTGGGATGTTGGTTATTTTCTCCATCTAGGAACCAAAAGCCTCCCAGACGTTGGATTTCGCTCTTGAGGAAGTGTTATTGAAAATGCTGTATTCTCCATAGAGAGCTTCACCTCAGCCATTTCGAATGTGGCGCGCTCAGCAGCAGATTGATGCGCTGCAGAGGTTATGATTATGCACGGTCCCGCGGGGGAGAGGTCTGAGGATTTAAACATTAAACTAAATTATTATTATTTTAATATATTTATTATGCAATACCCGCGACCCGACCCGCATCATCTTTGTTTTACCCAGAACCGAACCCGGAAAAAAGCGTTTAACGGATATAAGGAGCTGTTTAAATGAAAACAGAGGAGCGACATTTCGCCACAACTGCGCCGAGCACTTGACTTTATGCAGGAAGCAGACAGTGGGACATTGTACGGAAAGTCAGCACACTCAGCTCGGATAGTGCGCAACATGATTGCAGCATCCAGGCAGCTCCCGTTCGAGCATATGCCTTGAGTTGCACATAGCTCCAACGATCCATCGCGTGCGTGCGCACACACACACACACACACACACACACACACACACACACACACACACACACACACACACACACACACACACACACACACACACACACACACACACACACTTGTATTGTATGAGAGAGGTTCCAGTTTGAATTGGATGGTCCCTGACCATTTAGCGCTTTGTATGTTAGTAAAAGTATTTTAAAATCAATCCTGGACTGAACTGGTAGCCAGTGCAATGCTGCTAAAACAGGAGTGATGCGGTCCATCTTCTTTGTTCCTGTTAAAACCCGTGCTGCAGCATTTTGTATGAATTGAAGGGTCTTTAATGATGAGTTTGGACAGCCTGATAAAAGGGAATTGCAATAATCAAGCCTGGAGGTGATAAAAGCATGGATTAGTGTTTCTGCATTGTTGTGATTTAGGATGTGCCTGATTTTTGCAATATTCCGTAGATGGAAGTAGGCAGTCCTTGAAATGTTCTTTATATGGGATCTAAAAGACGAATCCTCGTCAAAAATAACACCAAGATTTTTTCCCGTGGTCATGGACATTATAATTTACTCATGAGAAATGAGCAATATCCGGTGTAGTTACTTTGTGTTTTTTAGTTCATTATATGATGTCACTTTGTTAGACGCGTTTACCCAAAGCGACTCCATACTGTGGGCAGTCCCCACAGGAGCTGCAGTATTTGGGGTGAGGGGTCTGCCCAGGGACACAGCCATATGCTGACTGCAACGGGGATTGAACCATATCTGAAGATCAGTGCACTTGCATAGCCGATAACGATATCTTTGTATTTCCTTTAGCGATTATGATATTTCCTGATGTTAAGGTTCATGTGACAGAATAAAAATGAGGATGAACCTGCAGAGTTGTTGACATGCTGTGTTGTTGTTGTTGTTGTTGCAGACAGAGGGATGGCGATCTCAGAGGATACTCGGCTGGCCAACCTCCTGCGCAGAGTCTCCAGGGAGGACGACCGCGACCGCAGGCTGTCCACCCTCAAACAGCTGAAGGACCTGATCAGTCACAGTGAGAGCAAAGTGGTCAGTCTCCCCTCCTGCTAACATCAGCGAAACAACCTCCAGTGAATACTGTTAAAATGTCATAAGACCCGGAAGGTTAGATGCCTTATGTGCTGTTTACATGAGAACGCAAACGATTGTATCTGCTACTTTTCTCTTTCGTATAGCCTGTTTGTTCACACGAGGCCGTAACGGAAACGCGGAAACGGACCCCGCAAACGATAACGGGTCCCAAGGTGGATAGATTTGCAAACGGAACGCTCTAGGGGGCCAAACGGCTCTGTGTACGTCCTATACGATAATTTCCTGATAACGATGAAGCCATAGCCCCGCCTCTCCCCACCTCTGCTGCTTACTGCTGTAGCATGGTCAGTAGCTACTGACAGTATCTACTGACCATGCTACAGATGTTAATGCAAAATCTACAGCTCCTCTACCACAACCATCAGCATCATGTTGCTAAATCCACCGCAGGGCATAAACAGAAGGACAACCATGCTCGGGGGTCTTCTTCGCTGCTTTTGGTGTATTTTGTACAGCGCCACTTACAGGCCCGGCATATGTACTACAGCGTCTCACGTGCTCCCGAGCGGCCTCGTGCGGAAGTACAGCGCCACTTACAGGCCTGGCATATGTACTACAGCGTCTCCAGCGCTCCCGAGCGGCCTCGTGCGGAAGTACAGCACCACTTACAGGCCCGGCATATGTACTATAGCGTCTCACACGCTCCCGAGCGGCCTTGTGCGGAAGTACAGCGCCACTTACAGGCCTGGCATATGTACTACAGCGTCTCACGCGCTCCCGAGCGGCCTTGTGCAGAAGTACAGCGCCACTTACAGGCCTGGCATATGTACTACAGCGTCTCACGCGCTCCCGAGCGGTCTCGTGTGGAAGTACAGCGTCTCACGCGCTCCTGAGCGGCCTTGTGCGGAAGTACAGCGCTACTTACAGGCCTGGCATATGTACTACAGCGTCTCCAGTGCTCCCGAGCGGCCTCGTGCGGAAGTACAGCGCTACTTACAGGCCTGGCATATTACATTACATTACATTGCATTTAGCTGACGCTTTTATCCAAAGCGACTTACAATAAGTACATTCGACCAGGAAGACACAACCTTGAAGAAAACAGAATCATATAAGAACATCAGGTTTCAAAGAGCCAATCGTTTCAAGTGCTACTCAACTGGCTTTAGATAAGCCAGTCCTTTATTAGTATATAAGTGCTCTGTTAGCAGTTATTTGTTAGTCATTCTATCGCTCGAAGTGGAGTCGAAAGAGATGAGTTTTCAGTCTGCGCCGGAAGGTGTGTAAGCTTTCTGCGGTCCTGATTTCAATGGGGAGCTCATTCCACCATTTTGGAGCCAGGATAGCAAACCCACGTGTTTTTGCTGATGGGAACTTGGGTCCCCCTCGCAGCGAGGGTGCAGCGAGCCGTTTGGCTGATGCAGAGCGTAGAGCACGTGCTGGGGTGTACGATTAACCATGTCCTGGATGTAGGAAGGGCCAGATCCATTCGCAGCATGGTACGCAAGTACCAGTGTCTTGAAGTGGATTCTAGCAGTTACCGAAGCCAGTGGAGGGAGTGGAGGAGCGGCGTGGTGTGGGAAAATTTTGGAAGGTTGAAGACCAGACGAGCCGCTGCATTCTGGATGAGCTGCAGAGGTCGGATGACACATGCAGGTAGACCAGCCAGGAGGGAGTTGCAGTAGTCTAGGCGTGAGGTGACGAGAGCCTGGACCAGAACCTGCGTCGATTTCTGGGTCAGCTGTGGGCGTATCTTCCTGATGTTGAAAAGCGTGTATCTGCAGCAGCGGGTTGTAGCAGCGATGTTTGCCGTAAACGACAGGTTGTTATCTAGGATAACACCCAGATTCCTTGCAGTCTGAGTCGGGGAAAAAACAGAGGGGCCGATGTTGATAGTTAGGTCAAGAGAGGGACAATCTTTTCCCGGAAGGAAAAGCACTTCAGTTTTGTCAAGGTTGAGCTTGAGATGATGAGCAGACATCCACTGAGAGATGTCAGCTAAACAAGCAGAGATGCGTGCGACGACCTGGGTCTCTGAGCGGGGAAAGGACAGAATTAATTGGGTGTCGTCAGCGTAGCAGTGGTATGAAAAACCATGCGAGCTAATGACAGATCCGAGCGAGTTTGTGTACAGGGAGAAGAGGAGACACAGGCATATGTACTACAGCGTCTCCAGCGCTCCCGAGCGGTCTCGTGTGGAAGTACAGCGCCACTTACAGGCCCGGCATATGTACTACAGCGTCTCACACGCTCCTGAGCGGCCTCGTGCGGAAGTACAGCGCCACTTACAGGCCCGGCATACGTACTACAGTGTCTCACGCGCTCCCGAGCGGCCTTGTGCGGAAGTACAGCGCCACTTACAGGCCTGGCATACGTACTACAGCGTCTCCAGCGCTCCCGAGCGGCCTCGTGCGGAAGTACAGCGCCACTTACAGGCCTGGCATATGTACTACAGCGTTTCCAGCGCTCCCGAGCGGTCTCGTGTGGAAGTACAGCGCCACTTACAGGCCCGGCATTTGTACTACAGCATCTCACGCGCTCCCGAGCGGCCTTGTGCGGAAGTACAGCGCCACTTACAGGCCTGGCATAAGTACTACAGCGTCTCACGCGCTCCCGAGCGTCCTCGTGCGGAAGTACAGCGCCACTTACAGGCCTGGCATATGTACTACAGCGTCTCCAGCGCTCCCGAGCAGCCTCGTGTGGAAGTACAGCGCCACTTACAGGCCTGGCATATGTACTACAGCGTCTCACGCGCTCCCGAGCGGCCTCGTGCGGAAGTACAGCGCCACTTACAGGCCTGGCATACGTACTACAGCGTCTCCAGCGCTCCCAAGCGGTCTCGTGTGGAAGTACAGCGCCACTTACAGCCCCGGCATATGTACTACAGCGTCTCCAGCGCTCCCGAGCAGCCTCGTGTGGAAGTACAGCGCCACTTACAGGCCTGGCATACGTACTACAGCGTCTCCAGCGCTCCCAAGCGGTCTCGTGTGGAAGTACAGCGCCACTTACAGCCCCGGCATATGTACTACAGCGTCTCACGCGCTCCCGAGCGGTCTCGTGTGGAAGTACAGCGTCTCACGCGCTCCCGAGCGGTCTCGTGTGGAAGTACAGCGCCACTTACAGGCCAGGCATATGTACTACAGTGTCTCCAGCGCTCCAGAGCGGTCTCGTGTGAACGGAATACTTTTTTGATATCGTGTTCGTTTGCATTTCGTATGCGTTGGCGTTTGGGTGTAAATGAGGTCTTAAGCAAGATCTGTGCTGTGGTGAACACAAGCTTACAACTTTTAACATCTAGCATTTGTATATTTGCTTCGAAATATACAAAGTGATGTTAATAAGTGAAGTGTAAGTATCATAAACATTTGTTAGCCTCATATCTTATTTTCTATAATATTCCAAAATCCCATTGCTCTTTCTGTTGGGGGAACCAGGGAGATGCTAACTTCTGTGTCGACCTACACAAATATGTGGTCACTGCACCACACTGTCAACACTCTGTTTGGATTTATCTTCTGTAATCTCTCATTCGTCACATGGCATTTCCAATCATACTGTTTCACGCGAGTCCTCTTTCCCTAAATCTTTACAATGGAGCAGAAAAAGGTAGCATAGTTACTATGGCTGTGCATCTTCACTGGTCTCACGATTTGGTTACGAATATCCTGTCGCCGATTCGATATCACGATTCATAACAATGCATTGCATCCTCAATTTTCTATATTATTGCACATGACTTCTTTTTCATAAATGAATACATGCAGTAAGATGCATATGAACCCCCTTTTTATTATTTAGAAAGTGCGTCAGAAATCAATAACGAATTATAAACCATAATAAATAAATTGTATAGGTCTAGCCTATATCTGTGTGTGAAATTGTTCCATCTAGGCCTCTCACGATAATTCATTTTGTTGGACGATACATTTTCCTGGAAATTATTGCGATAAACGATAATATTGTCGGCACCGTTGTAAGACCATTTTAGACCACTGACATAATGATAATATATAATAATAATTCAAGTACATCCTTTCATTCCCTTATTGAACATTCAACATTGCAAATGAAATGTGAAATAATATTGAAATATATGAATTATATATATATATATTAGGGCTGTCAAGTTAATAACGCGTTAACGTAAAAAAAAATAACGCCACTAAATATTTTAACGCGATTAACGCATGTGTATTTTTTTTCCTCGGCCGCCCCGTAGTTTCAGAGCGCATCGAGTTTAAAATACCCTCAACAAGCTGATGCTGACAGCCCCGCTCCTGCCGCCCGCTTGTGGCAGACCACACTTCCACGCTCACCGGCAGGCACCGACTGGCCATCTGGAGGACCGGGAGGGTGTGTGTATGTGTGGCCCGAGCGAGCGAGAGAGAGACCTTACGTGCTTTGTTGTTGTTAGCATCTGGTGCTAGCTAGCTGCGCTAACGGATATAAGGAGCTGTTTAAATGAAAACAGAGGAGCGCTCTATCCACACAACTGCGCCGAGCACTTGATGCAGACAGCGGGACATTGTACGAAAAGTCAGCACACTCAGCACGGATAGTGCAACATGATTGCAGCGTCCAGGCAGCTCCCGTTCGAGCATATGCCTTGAGTTGCACATAGCTCCAACGATCCATCACACACACACACACTCATTCTGCTGTTGGTTCTGGACTGGTGTTGTTGGATAAAGCTACTCCGTGTGTGGTGTCGCTGAGCCGCTGTCACGTCTGTTCCCTGATCTCTGCGTCACCGACCGATTTGATATTCGTGTGACAGAAAAAGAAAAAAAACGTCATTGTCCGGCCACGGCCGGAAAATCTGGAAGCAACGTTGCTACGCTGTAATCGATTATGTTCTATCGATGCAGAATCATCCGCATCGTAGAAACGATTAACTTCAACACCCATAATAGTTACACAGCGACAATTTGGAAATGCATCGGGATCAGAAACACCGGAATTTCCATTTTGAATTGTGTGAAATGTGTTGAAAGTACTCACTCGGACTTGTTCTGCTACTTTGTGTTGTCTCCCACAGACCCTGGTCAAACAGCTGGACACCATCCTCGGCACCTTGAGTGACATTCTGAATGAGAGGTAAGATGGAGCTCTGGACTGGTGCTGTTATGCTGTTGGAATGTCTCCCTCTTCATTGTAAGAGTGACTCGTCCCTGCTTGCCCCTAATGTGATTCTGTCTCTCACTGATTGCCCCCCGGTGTTGTTGTGTAGCAGTAAGCTGCTGTGGGAGCTGCGTCAGGACGCCGCAGCCTGCCTGGGTCTGCTCTGCACCGTGCTGAGCTACGAGGCCGAGCGCATCTTCAAGTGGCTCTTCCTCAAGTTCACCACGGGCAGCCGGGATGAGGTGAAGCTGCTGTACCTGGTGGCAGCGCAGCGCGCCCTGGAGGCCGCCGGGGAGAGGAAGGCCTTCTCTCACGTCATGCAGGTAATCCCACAGGCTCTGAGCCGGGCTCTGTTCCCACATCCCTCTCTGAGCTGCAGAAGGTGCTGATGGGAGTGTTGTGTGTGTTCCAGCTGGTGATGAGCAACCTGCAGTCCATCCTGGAGAACGTGGACACTCCGGAGCTGCTCTGTCACAGTGTGAAGTGTATCCTGCAGGTGGCGCGCTGCTACCCGCATGTCTTCAGCACCAACTTCAGAGTGAGTGCTTCACCACGGAGCGTATGTTGCTCCACGTAGACATCAGGGCAGCAGAAAGTCTCATCGCAGACCTAAACACTCGTTTCCCCCATGGACCATGGACAATCCAACATTTTGTTATCTTGTTTGAATGTATGCCTTAGAAGGTTTGGCTTATTCGAAGCCAAAGCAGTAGTACATACAAAGGTTTGGTTTATAGAAAGCTAATTTACTTTCATGTTTTTGCCTTTTTGATTTTGCATCTATGTTTGATTGCATTTATTGTGAATCGTTTTGTATGAAAGTGTCAGCTAGGCAAACGGGGTTAACGAAGGTTGTTTCTGTTTCTCCACAGGACACAGTGGACATCTTGGTGGGATGGCACATTGATCACACTCAGAAACACTCACTCACCCAGCAGGTTTCAGGTCAGTGGGGTTTTATCATTTGCACTAAACCTTTTTGGTGTTCGAACTTTGATAAGCTCTCATGGGATAAGTTGGATTGCCATGTTGTGTTTACTGCATACATCTTCTCTGCAATGACATGTGGTCAACCTGTTTATTTCTGTCTACCGGCCTGTGGCTTGAATTGACTGAATAGTTGATTTTAACGGCTTGTCTACCGGGAAGGCATGTGAGCTCTGTTTTAACCTGTTAAGCCCCAATGGCTTTTTTTCACGAAACTGTGTCCCAGGGCTTCTTAACATGTAATAAACTAGGAATGTGTCACTCACTTAACGGGAAGAAACTCAGCTAGCTGATGATGGGAACCATTTTTACCAAAACAAAACAAGTCTCACAAGAAGCGTCTAAATGAGCCCTGTGCAAAACAATTCTAACGCACTTAGCACAGAACTCTAGGTATAAATCTATCTATATACTCCACAGATTCTAGAAATATAAGTATCATCACTGAGTGATCAGAACTCGCGACAGGGGAAGCAAAACCAGACGACACACGTCGTAGCTTTAGGTAGCAAAACACGGAGATATGCTCACCGTAGCTGGTCTTCTGATCAACGTCCTGGTCAATGGCATTCCAACGAGAGAAACGCGGCCCAAGGTTAGTCCATAGGTTAACACAATGTGTCCGTCACAAAGTTATTGATAATCCATCATTCCATTTTTATGTCAACAATTGAGTTTTCATGTAATGATATCTACCTGAGTGTATGACAGCCAGGGGCGGACTGGCCATCGGGACGTTCGGGACGAATCCCGATGGGCCGGTACTGAAGTGGGCCGGTCGGAGGATGTGGGCCGGCCGGTAACCGGCAGGGCTCGACATTAAATGGCCCGCTGGCCCGGAAGCACTATTTAGACACCGCGGGCCAGCATAACGTACTTTCCACTTGCCCGCTCGGGCCACTACAAATATTGCTTTAAAAAGATGGTCCTGTGGTATTGGTATTTTGACTAGCAATTTAGTTAAATTGTTTCGTTTATCAACGCTACAACATAGCGTTCCGTGAGTCGGTTGTCGTTGTTGGGGGAAAAGCAAACCGCTGTTTGCTGCGGGAGCGCAGCGGGAGCGCGCTCCTTCACTACAGACTATCACGCCACCTAACCATTCGCCAAATGTTTTTAATACCAGCGGTAACCGGCCAAGCGCCGTGCAAAAAACAATCTTCAAATAAAAGAAAGTCAGCGGAGGAGTTAAAGGAGCGTTACAGGAAGAGGGAGAGAACGTTTCAGCTTGATCGATGGAGTTGGCTGCAGTGACGCGTCCTAAAACCTTTTTATAATCTATCGATTAGATTTATGTTTATAAAATTATAAAAGTAGGGTAGACATGTGGAGATTATCCGGCTGAACAAAACGTGCATTTATCAAACAGGTGTGTTTCCCACAGACCTTATTTCCAGCTATTTTCCAAAACCCTTGTCGAGGGAACCAGCAGCTACTTCCTGGTTTGAGGACGCGTCACCTCTCAATATGATGCCAGTATAAACAAGGTCTTCTGTCGACTCTGTACATCAATGCCGACCTATGCTGACAAGTAAGTGAAGAGTAGACAATATAAAGGTATTGGCAAAATGTCCCAGCAGTTTAGGATAATGAAGGTTCTAATCAAATCTATTACATAGCCATTACCTGTCTAACTCCTAATGACAGGAAGGCAGAAAGTGCATTATACAAATAATAATACTCATAATAGCAGACATTTTTTAACAATGACCACAATATCATTATTTTAATAAACCAAATATGAACAATTGAGGAAAATGAGGAAGAACTGATGACTCAAATGTTGTAGTACAAGTAGTAATGTAGTTAGTGCATACATTACTATGGCAACAAATGTGTTCATTTTCTTCATTATTAGTCGATTTTTTTTGGACGAATGCTCTGGGCCAGTGGTTACAATGGTGGGGCCAGTGATAATACAAGTCACAAGCTTTCCCCCCCGTCGACAATGTACTAGCGAAGTAGGGCCGGTCGAGAGTCCCGGGCTGATTTGTAGTCCCAGTCTGCCCCTGATGACAGCTTCCTGTTTTGGGTATTCTGGCTACGCGTCACTCGCACGCCGTGTGTGTGTGTGTGTGTGTGTGTGTGTGTGTGTGTGTGTGTGTGTGTGTGTGTGTGTGTGTGTGTGTGTGTGTGTGTGTGTGTGTGTGTGTGTGTGTGTGTGTGTGTGTGTGTGTGTGTGTGTGTGTGTGTGTGTTGTGTGTGTGTGTGTGTGTGTGTGTGTGTGTGTGTGTGTGTGTGTGTGTGTGTGTGTGTGTGTGTGTGTGTGTGTGTGTGTGTGTGTGTGTGTGTGTGTGTGTGGGTGTGTGTGTGTGTGTGTGTGTGTGTGTGTGTGTGTGTGTGTGTGTGTGTGTGTGTGTGTGTGTGTGTGTGTGTGTGTGTGTGTGTGTGTGTGTGTGTGTGTAAGCAATTGGCTCTAACGGTTAAAAAGAGATGATGTCAATCATCAAGAAGAGAAAGGTCAAATGACAAAAACATGTTTTTTCACTTGTTTTGCATCAATCTTGATACAGGGTACTTATTATGTCATAGTTTGGATTCCTAAAGCTTTTAGTCTACCATCCCGTCAATAAGGGTGGTTTTCACTATAAGTCATGTTTGGTTTTTTTGGACGGACACAATCATCTTTTTACTATGTCTGAATTGACTGAAATCTATATTGATTCTGACTCTTCTACATCCAACTCACAGGTTTATCATTACTTTGAGAAAACAGATTATTAATGTCCCCCTTTTAGAAGAGAAGGTCATTGTTCTGGGAATGTCCTCTTCGAGCCTGAGAGCTGGAAACAGGCTCAGGCTCAGCAGGTTGAAGTACTCAGCACTGCCTGCATCTACACGGGCTGCTTCAGGACTTCATTATCGGTCTCACTTTTATAAGCTATTTTTAATAGATGACCCAAACAAATACATCTACTTAACAGGAAAAGGGCATTGTTTACAGATGAAATAGACATTTCTGATTGTAATATACTGTGAAACGAGGATATGCGTTGATTAATGGATGAATCTACTTGCACTTCATCTGACCATCACAGCAGTGCTAAACATTGTGCCGCTGTAGATGGCAGCAGTCCAGTAGCTCATGTCCCTGCCCCCCCCCTCTGTGTGTTCAGGCTGGTTACAGAGTCTGGAGCAGTTCTGGGTGGCAGACCTGACCTTCTCCACCACTCTGCTGGGGCAGTTCCTGGAGGACATGGAAGCCTATGCAGAGGTGACGTTAGAGCATTACATGGAGCATGGACTCAGTGCTGTTCTGTTGTGGAGCACTTTGTCTTGCTCTGTGGTTTATTGTTTTACAGGCAAATACAAATAGTAATTTGAGAGAAATGTATCAATATTCTCTATCCTATAATGTATAGGTATTTATGGGTTTCAGGGTGAATTTCTGCACCACCTTATTGCCTCTGTGAATGAGTGTGCTTAAAGTGATGCTCTGTACATCCTGCCGGCTGGAGAGCATGAAGGGTTTGACTGAGTGTGCTCTGTTCAGGATCTGAACCATGTGATGTCAGGGGAGGCGCTGGATGAAGACATCCCCCCTCCCTCAGTGTCTCTGCCCAAACTGGCAGCTCTGCTGAGGGTCTTCAGTACGGTGGTCCGCAGCATCGGAGAGAGATTCAGTCCCTTCAGAGGACCCCCCATCAATGAGGTCTACGTCAACGATGTAAGAGCTACACCTCCGACATCCTGGGGGGGGCGGTTAATATTATAAAGATGTTCTGAGAAGCAGATCCAGTCGCATGAACTAGGGATGTTAAGATTCACCGGCATGAAGGTTCAAGATGCGAGTGCACCGGTAGAAAGAGTGCACATCGGCTACAGTGTGGGTTGAACTCGCGATGCATCGATTGTAGCGTCTTTGCTTCGGTAAAATACCGATTCATTCATATAAAATCCTCTCATCCCGTCAGCACTCCGCAGAGACGACCTTTGATCTCTGCTTCGCACTACCGAGGCCGAGAGTCTCAGATATCAACACACATGGAAGTCGAGGAGAAAGAGAAACACAGCGCACTGCAAAATACCTACAAATCAAACGTTTGGCAACACTTGGGATTGTTCAAGAAAGACGGACAACTTGAAAAATCGCTCGCAAATTGTAAACGATGCCGAGCCGCTTTAAAGTACACAAGTAGTACGAGGAACTTAGCGACGCACATAAAGAGGGGACATGGGGTCTGTGGCTGAAAAGAGAAACCTGGAAGTTAGACATGAGATAAATCACTCAGTGGGGTGTTCTGTCAGAGAGAGGTGTTTAGTGTACAGCAGCCTGTGACGGCCAATCACAGTTTACATGTCTTCCTCACTGTAAGCAGTTATGAAATACCTGTTTGGAAAGAGGTTATTTGTGTTCTTTATCGTTCCTATAGAACCCACTGCTTTCTGCTCTCTGGTGAGTCAGCCTATGAGTGTTCAGCACATCAGGCAGCAGCTGTATGGGCTTGGCTCTATGGTAGCTGTTATCAGCACATTGTTAATCATGAGCAATGCATCCTTACATAGTTTAACTGTGAGGGGTTATCACATGGTGCTGCACTCTGGAGACAGAGGACAGAACGACACTTGTGAAAAGGCCAGTCTGTGAAAGGTCCAAGTGTTTGTTTTGTTTAAGGTCCAAAGAAACGGCATGATGGGATGCGCAGTACAAGTAGAGAGAACCAAATATGTAAAGCACTTTTTTGTTAATGTATGATTTGCTGCATATGAGGAATAAAACAAAAATCCTCTGTCGTACCAAATTGAATTGTATCATTATTTTGCTTCGTGTTGAATCGCACCGTATCGCATAATGTTGAATCGCATCGTATCGAACTGTATCGCAGCAGGGGTGCATCGTATCGCATCGCCTGGTGCTTCAAAGGTATCGGTAATGTATCTTATCGTTGGCAGCGTATCGAGATGCGATGAGATATTTGAGTCATGGTATCTGAACCTGTTCTGTTTCCTCAGGTTCTGAGCCGGGTTCTGTCCTGTGTGTCGACGGCGAAGCAGGTCCAGTTCTCTGAGCCGGTCCTCACGGCGGGGAACGAGTGTGTGGGGGTGCTGCTGACCAGTGTGGAGCCCTACGGCCTGCTGATGGAGGCCATCCTCGCCTACGGCCTGGACCAGCTGGACTGCTGTCAGGCTTGCGGCCCTGACTACAACCTGGCAGTGCTCAGCCTCGTCACCTTGGTAACGCCACTTTAAGAGCTTGATCACACCGGTTTCACTTGTTCTGATTACACTGTGGTTTCACACGGAGCGAGTTTCATAAAGCTTATTTGTGTTTACATGTTCAGTCTATTTGTTGTTCTTGGAGTTTTACACCTGTAAGGTTTGTTTTGGTTCTGGTTGCTCTTGTGGGTCGAATGTTATTCCTCTCTACCGAACTGTAGCACTTTTGTTTGTTTTGCTTTTGATGTCATTTTGACTGCATGGTCTTTCAGATCATAGACCAGATCAACACGAGGCTGCCTGCGGCCTTCGTTGAGAAATTGTTGGCACCCGAGTCCCGCCTGCTGACGCTGCGCTTCCATCGAGAGAAAGAGGTGAGCAATGTGTGTTGCTGTGTCAAAACATGTGGGCTTGTAACATTACGGGCCATTGGTTCATGTTCCAACACGTAAGGCTTGGTTTATTCTCTATGTAGCTAATACGCTGCGGAGCCACACATGTGGGGCATCCAGACTCTCAGCCAGGCATAGTGGAGAAAGCACGAGCATACATCTGCAACTGTTTTGTGATCTGCTCCCACTCCTCTGAAGTAACGCTCCCTCGTTCAGCTCGCTCTGCGGGTGTGACTTTCTTGCCGTCATAATCATTCATATCTAGACATCCATGATTTCATGATTGCTATGAGCACAACATTATTTCTAGCCTCTTATTAAAACGTACACATTTTAGATGGAGGATAACTGTATTTTTACATTTGACTGCAGAACAATTAAATAATTCAATTATTAATGAATTATTATTAGTTTAGCCATTATTGGAATTTAGGGGCCCAAAGCAGAACAAATAGACCCAGACAAAGAGAAGCGTAATGACTTTAAGTGGAGTACTGTAAGGGTGAGGGCTATTGTTTCATGGTTGAGGTTTGGTTGTAATCATTTGAAAGAAAAGAAAGTGAAATAAAACACATTTGATAAACCCGCATGTGGTTATTCCCCAGGTGATGTCAGCAGTTCTGGCGGTGTACAAGGCGCTGCTGAGTCTGAAGAACATCCCCACGCTGGAGGCAGCGTATAAGCTGGTTCTGGGGGAGATGGCCTGTGCGCTGTCCAGCCTGACGGGGACCCTGGAGCCCAGCGAGAGTGCCCCGGCCCCCAGCAGCATTTGCCCCAGCATCCAGCACCCCACTTTTGCTTCCCTCACCCTACCCCCTGAGAAGGCACAGTTTATCGTGATCTTCAACCTCAACACCCTGACCACCATCGGAAACACCAAGAACTCTCTCATCGGGGTCAGTCTCTTTTTACTGATGCTCGCTAAACAACACTCGCACAGCTAGTAACGGCATTGTATCACTGAGGCTAAAGGCTGAGGCAGCTGCTTACGGAACATAGGAACTGGCTTGGCTGCCTCAAGAAAAAGATGCGGGCCCTTGCTGCTACGTAGTCTAGTTACCACCCGAGTGAACCTGGACATGTTTAGGCCCCCAAAGCATATGTTAGAAATGAATAGTAGTGCCCCGGCACATAGAAACTGCTGGACGCTAACTTGCATATGTTGGGCAGCTTTGGAGTGGTTTTGGGGGTTATTGAGGATGCCGAGTCCATTTCTGACATTTTCACGAAAAATAATATCAGTTTTAACCATAGAGTGACCGTGTTTGTCCTCTCAGTGGGCAGCAAAACACCTCTTACAACCTTGGCGCTTCTAACGCCCCAAAACAACCCACTTATAAGGGTCCCTATGTTTGGTTTTGGTTTCATTATGGATTTAAAATGTCTCTATGAAGATTTCCTGTCCCTCCACATTCCACAACACCATCACCCCCGCTTCAGTTCTGTAGTCTGGCTATTTTAGCGTCCGCCCTAAGACTCTTGAGTATGGCGACCAATCAATGACAACCTGTGCCCGTTACGCAGCCTGCTTGACTCGCCTTGCTGGACCCGATCATCCTGTCACTGCCTGTCACTGTAACCAGAGACTATGGACTGCAGTGTAGTTCCTATGCTTTACTGATGCATCTAAAAGGGGCATTGATCCAGTTCTAACCAGGTGAAAGTGCTGTCTCACTAAACGCATCGTGGTGTCATTGTCCTGATGAACTGTTACATGGCCGTGTGTTTATTGTTGGAGTGTCTTCTGTCTCTGAAGATGTGGGCGTTGTCTCCTACGGTCTTCACCCTGCTCAGTCACGACATGACGCTGGTCCACGCCGAGTTGGCTGTCTTCTACCCTGCCATCCAGTATGCTGCGCTCTACACCCTGTACTCCCACTGCACCAGGTAGCACACACACACACACACACACACACACACACACACACACACACACACACACACACACACACACACACACACACACACACACACACACACACACACACACACACACACACACATGTATCCCTGGCTTCAGAAGTATGTTCTTCCTGCATGTCACATGTGTGTTCCCTGAGGAGCTCCTAAGAAAGGAGGCTGTTGATCTGGTGGGACGCGTCGGAGGTTTAGAGGGAACGTAGCCGTAGAGATGAAGGCACAGATGAACCTGTAGGAGCTGCTCTGATGTCACTGCTCCTGACCGCCTGTCTCTTCTGTTTGTTCAGACACGATCACTTCATCTCGTCCAGCCTGTCGTCCTCCCCCTCCCTGTTTGATGGCGCCGTCATCAGCACCGTCACCACGGCCACAAAGAAACATTTCAGCACGCTGCTAAATCTTCTGGGAGGTCTGCTAGCCAAGGAGCACCTCCCCCCCGAGGCCAGGTTCTTCATCACACCAACTTACACCACGACTAAAACTCAACGATGAACTGTCAGGACATTAACAGTTAAATAAAAACGACTACTTGGATAGTGATACCCATGCACAGCCTCAGAATGTGCCACATGGAAAGCCATCCCATTAGTAGTCCACAGTGCGTGGTGAGCTAACGTGTTGTTCCACTAGGAGTCACTCTGGGCACACACAGCAGGGTGGAACCGTTCAGGACCAATCAAATAACCATACTCGGGGAAAGCTACCAGTTTTGTATTTATAACCTTAATAAATAAGTAAGCATTTCATTAAACAAACCTAATAATTAAATACAAATCATTGCTATTGCTTTCTATGGATCTATTCTTATTTTTTAAACAAATTTGGAAGGGGTTTTCCCCAACTTCTTTTTGTATTTGAACGTCTCAAGAACAAACGTACAAGATTGCCATATTTACGTACTATTTTGTCCAGCTGCACCAATAATGAAATAATCATTTCTAGAATGCCCAGCGTATACACAAAAGTCATTTTATAAACCAAGAACAGAAACGATTGACGGAATGAAAACAATAACTACAGCAGACACAAAAAAGAGATTAAAAAAAGAAAGAGAAACCCCTGCATAGTCATAAACGATGGATCCATTTCATGTTCGTGTGTGTGAACAGAACAGAAACAGGTTTATTGCCAAGCAGCTTAACACAAACGAAGGATTTGCCTTGGTGTACATGGTGCAAAGACACAGTTCAAGGAAATAAAAAGCCAAACAATACAAAACAATTAGAAAACTATTATACGTTAAGATATAGAACATTATTTACATGAAATCTGGATATATCAAAAAACGACGTACAATATCAGTGCAAAGTACTCAGAATAATGAAATGTGTGCAGCATCTAAAGAGTTTTGAGATGTATTCATTTGAGATAATGAAGTGGATCCACAGCTCTAACAGCTCTGTCGCTCTGTCAGGAGGCTGCTGCTGACCTGGGCTCAGGAGATCTCTGTGCTGATGAAGACGTCTGACAACTACAGCCCCCTCTTCTCCCTGCCCTCCTTCAACAAGTTCTGCAGAGGCCTGCTGGCTAACGGTGAGCCCCCTACGTCCAGCACATCTGTAGTTCATCTTGCCTTTCCCACAGGTCAAGCGGCTCATGTTGTTCCTCCTCCTTTTCTGTGCACAGGTCTCAATGAAGACCAGAGTATCTGCCTCCAGACCTGCCACAGTCTGCAGGTCCTCTCCTCCTCTCTGTCCACGGAGCTGCTGCAGAGGTCAACATCAAACTAAACTCCAGCACCAACTGCTCTCAGGAAGGCATTTACATGTGGTAATGATTCCCTCTGCTCTGTTCTCCTATCAGGTGTGTGGATGTGTGCAGAGTGCAGTTGGTGCACTCAGCAGTGAGGGTGAGGCAGGCCTACGGCAAGCTGCTCAGGACAATCCCCCTCCATGTGGCTTTAAGGTGAGATTCAGCTCTCCACATGCCAACTCTGTTTGACTAAATGATATTACAACTGGAAACACCATGACTGTGGACCAGCTGGTCTATTGAATTAAACACTTTTTGTTTTGTTCAACTAACTCAATATGAATATATGCACCATATAAGTTAGTTGAAGTTATAAATCAGTGTTTCCCCTAGGATGGAGTCATAGCAGCGGTGCTAAGGCGCGTGGGCGCAGCCTAATGTGAGCGAGGAGTGCGTGGCATTTTTTAGTGTGTGCGAAGTGCGCCCCGCCACCTTGTTTCTGTGTCGGCACAAGACTCTTGAGGCCTAGTACCAGGGCCGGTTCTAGCCAATTTGCTGCCCTAGGCGAGATTTTATATGTAAAGAATAAATAAAATCTCTACCAAAGTCAATAAGTTTCTGTTTTTGTAGTGTATTTACACTACAAAAACAGAAACTTATTGACTTAGGTAATATACGTCAAAATATACGTCAAAATGGCTTCAAATGTATTCAGTATTGTATGAACATGTTTGAATTGGGGGGTGGACGTCCCCCCCCCCCGGGAAGATTTTTTTTTGAACATTTTAAAGTCAAATGCTTCAATCTGGTGCACTTTGAGCACACATTAGATCTAGGGGGTACAACTCTAAACACCCATATGAAAAAGATCGGTTTACATTTTAATAATCAAATAAGTATGTGAACATAACCAATAACCTACCATAGCCAATAACAAATACATGTAACTTATTTTATTTTTGTTGTTCATTCATATCTTATTTGACCTAGTTAACATTGATTTATTTATGCATATTTTTTGTACCTCTCCAACTATAGCGACAGCAGGAAACAAACCAAGTCGCTGAGAGGCTGAGGCACGCTAAAAAAGTACTTGCTGAGATCAAAAGCGCCGTTTCATTGTATTGTAGTTTAATGACAAACAACGTGGTTCTCAGACATAGAGATTGTTATAATAATCAAAGCAATCGTAAATCTTGCGGTCAACAAAAAAGTACAACGGCCCTGTGTCACCCTCTCTTCCACACACACACCTCACGCAGGTGAACAGGATCATGAGTGCCGCCCATACCCATGTGACCCAAGCTAACCAATCGATAGTGATCAAACAAAGATCTTATATTAAAACATAAAGGATTACTAAACACGTGTCATGGCTCCTACACCAACTTTAAACTATATTTTTGGAATACTGTCCTATAGTTTACATTGGAATGATTTCAAACCTGTTTTTATTTATCCTAATAATTATAAAGGAGAGCCTTGGAAATATGTGTTTACGTAATTTGTGGTCAAACCGTTTGAGACCCACTGAGATAACTTGGACTAAAGTGAACTATCTAAACACTCAGAGTCCTTTACCTCCCTGAGCCTCTCCGTCTGACAGGAGAGCTCTCATCCAGCCTGGTTGTAGAAACATCTACTTCTTCTATCCGTTAGCGCAGCTAGCAACAGATTCTAATAACAACAGCGCCGGTGCGCCCTCTCTCTCTCTCCCTCGTTCGCCCTCGCTCACTCGCACTTTGGTTGTGAGCTGCGGGCGCCAGATAAGCCAACATCCCCCATTTTCATGACTTACAGCGCCCATCGTACAGGGCCAATGAAAAGTGTAACCGGGATGAAAAGGGTGTTACATTTACTTAATTATAAATGTTGTTACATCAAGGCCGAACATTAGGATGAGCACCAACGGTCAAATGTTTTTTCCATCCCAGAGCTGTCAGCGCAGCGCCTCCAGATCTGGCGCCCTAGGCGACCGTCTGTGTCGCCTATACCAAAAATCGGCCCTGCCTAGTACATACAGTGGCAATGTCTCAACATTTAGCAAAAATACACCTTTATTGAACATACAGTAACACAATACTAAAATCCACATAACAAACAATCAAAAATGAAAAAGGGTCGCCACTTATTATTATTATTTTAATAAATTAAAAAAATAGTTTGGGTACCTGGCTGGCGCCCCCTAGCGGCGGCGCGTATTTCAGCAGCGGCGCTGCACCGCCACTATTTGTATATAGGGGAAACACTGCAAGCAATAATCCTCCTGAGTTATTAATTGTTTTTGGTCAAGGACCTCAAACCTTAAGGCGTAATGACAACAAATAAATGTGATAAATTGGTTTAGAAAGTAAATAAACCAAAAATACTCCAAGTCATGTACAGGGACTAACATGATAATACATTACAAGTTTAGACTGAAGGAGTCATGTCCTAAGGAAAATGATTTTCTGGTTTTTAATCTCTTAATTGCTCCGATTTTTGACATCCCAATGGTTTAACACAAGACTGGTGCCAATGAATGTACCTGGTGCATGACTTGATGATTGTGTTTCCCCACAGTAACCACGGCCACCCTGAGATGAGGGAGATCTCTCTGGCCATCCGTCACAACATGAGCCGAGCTCCCAGCACCACCTTCCACCCCCAGGACTTCAGCGACCTCATCAGCTTCATCCTGTACGGAGTCCTGCACCGCGGGGGGTACGTCATTTCAAACAACCTCTGCTACTGTTCTCTTACTGTCTCAGACATTTTGAAAGAAAGTCAGTCAACCTTCGAGCAGACATAATGGCCATCCATTAGAAGAGAGAACAGTGGAGTATTTGTCTTCTTCAGGAGGTCAAGTTGATATTTGAATAATACACCATTATTAAAAAGATTCCCCACAACCACTGCGTAACTGTCCATTACATTTACATATAATATAAATGTGTCTTTGGCACTGGCAAGTAAGAAGTAAGAATGGTTTGTTCTTCCACTGTTTCGGGTTGAAGTATATCCGGTTTCTGGATGGCTCAGTCATGGATCCCAGCGAGTCCCTCTGCAGATGAACGTGCATACCATAACAGAATGTCTTTCAATGCTGAGCTTCTCTTTCCTGTCTGACAGGAAGGACCCCTGGCTGGAGCGCCTGTACTACAGCTGCCAGCGGCTGGAGAAGAGGGACGGCCGAGCGGCTGCAGACAGCTGCAGGCCGGGGGTGGTGCCGCGGGTGCTGCTGAAGACCGAGGCGGTGATGTGGCAGTGGGCCGTGTGGGAGGCTGCTCAGTTCACCGTGCTGTCCAAACTCAGAACCCCGCTGGGCCGCGCTCAGGACACCTTCCAGACCATCGAAGGTAGGAAGGCCAGGTCCTCTGTGTCACAGGCACATACAATTCATTTGCATTACATTGCATTTAGCTGACGCTTTTATCCAGAGCCACTTACAATAAGTGCGTTCGACCAGGAAGACACAACCTTGAAGAAAACAGAATCATAAAGTACATCAGGTTTCATAGAGCCAAGCATTTCAAGTGCTGCTCAACTGGCTTTAGATAAGCCAGTCCTTTATTAGTATATAAGTGCTCTGTTAGCAGTGCTTTGTTAATAGTTGTATCGCTCGAGGTGGAGTCGAAGGAGATGAGTTTTCAGTCTGCGCCGGAAGGTGTGTAAGCTATCTGCTGTCCTGATGTCAATGGGAGCTCATTCCACCATTTTGGAGCCAGGATCATTTGGGTTTCAAGCCTTTTCTATCTTGGAATGCTATAGCAGGTTGTTCCAAAGTCATGAGGCTAATGTGCATACGGTTGTGGGTATAAGGGGCCACCTCAGGATGTGTGTGATGTGGTAATATGTGAAAGCCACCTATTAAGCAAAATACATTCTGATAAAGTTTTTTTTGTTTTTCAAAGAGAGGCAGGGGTCAATACACTGATTTTTAAATCACTGCTGTGTTTGAGAGATCGTAGGGAAATTATCCAATTTCACATAATTGGTCCAAAGAAATGTGATTTAGTTGCTGCAATGGATTTGCCATTGAGTATCTGAACCTGCAAAGTAGTGTCTGGCTTGTTCATGAGATACTCTTCCTTCACACTTGGTGACAGTAGGTAGCGCATGAATGACCTTGTTAATAAAAGACAGTAGGATGAAGTGATGCGCGGGGTGTAGGGACAAGACGGACAGGAAAGGACACATATATGAGAAGGGAACATGCAGACTCTCAATTGGGTCCCAGACACAATTGTAACCCAGAGGAAAAGCTGAGGATGTGTGGTGGTTTATCTTCCGTTTGGATTCACTTTACTGAATGTGTTTTGTTCATGTTCAAAATGTACGTTGTTTTCCTTGAACAGAAAAACAAGTTGAATGTGCTCTGGTTCAAAATGGATATTTTCTGTGTGTATAGAGGCATGTTGTTATGGTCTAATCGTACAGTGCTTTGGTAATACTGTAATATGCCAGTCCCCTGTTGGACATGACCTGGAGACGTTGTGGTTCACAGGGTCTCAAAGCTCCCTTCATTCTCCCCCCTCTGTTTCAGGAATGATCCGGAGCCTGGCGGCCCACAGTCTGAACCCGGAGCAGGATGTGGGAGCCTGGGCCGGGACTGGGGGGGACGGAGATGGTCACCACTCCAATCAGCTGCGCCTGGCTCTGCTGCTGCAGTATGTGGAGAACCTGGAGAAGCTCATGTACAACGCCTACGAGGGCTGCGCCAATGCTCTCACTGCCCCCCCGAAGGTGAAGCTCCATACTGCACAGCCTCTCCAGCACTAACATTCAGGAGTGCTGAGACCTTGGAAGACAATTGAAATATCAGTCATTAATAAAGAAGGCGTTTATTAGCTTTAAGGAATATTCCCTTCTCCTGTGTCCCAGGGTATCCGGACGTTCTTCTACACCAACCGGCAGACGTGCCAGGACTGGCTGACGAGGATCCGCCTGGCGCTGATGAGAGTCGGGCTTCTGTCGGGCCAGCCAGCGGTCACCATTCGCCACGGCTTCGACTTGCTGACGGAGATTAAAAACAGCAACACGCAGGTCTGTTGCAGGTCGTAGCCTGCACACAGGAAGCCCAGTCTGTGGAACTTCAGGGTGTATAGTTCACATTGTAAAGTGATACTGATTATAAGGGGGTGGGTCTCTAGGAAATCAGGTTGTTAGGGTTTTCTCAGGATTTGAATGTGTCTTGATTAAGGAACCTGGGAACTATGTGTAACATAGTGACATCACTTTGTGACACTCAAGCTATTGGCTAGCACTCCATCCCATTGTAAGTGATAGGCTAAGGGGCGGGACATCTCTAAGCGGATGACCAATCACAACGGAGCCGGCCAGCTAACCAATCAGAGCAGACTGGTTTCAGACAGGGTGAAAAGAGGTGCTGCAGCACAGGCAGTGTGAGACCAATAAAGAGCTTCTTGAACATTACAGCATGGAGACATGTCCCGGTAGAGACACTACATACTGATGTACACCTGGACATCAGCACAATAGGGCCCCTTAAGTAAATACTTAATATAGAGATAAGGACTCATTTCAAAATTATACTTTTTAAAAGAAACAATTTAGCCCATTAGGCTACAGACATTCCTGACAGACATATTAAAAGCTACCAAACAATCGCACTACTTCCAGTTTAGGAGTGCATATATAACACCCTAACCCTTGTGAGGTTCTGGACAGCCATACACAGGCAGAAACAAAAACAAATCGATTCCAATCAATTTCATTAAAAAGCTAAATTGTGACACTAGAACTAGTTTTTTCGATCGATACCTTAAAGACATCCAGCACACATACCTAGCACGAGTGATTTAGATTACACAGGGGTGTGGTTATCTGATGGTATAAACTAGTAGTAGACTGACTGCATGTTCTGCCTCTCAGGGTCCAGAGATGGAGGTTCCTCTGACGCTGCTGGTGGAGGCTCTGTGTGAGCTGCGCTGTCCAGAGGCCATCCAGGGCCTGGCCGCCTGGAGCCTCAGCACCACGGGCCGAAACCTGGGCTGGCTGCCCTCCGTGGCCCTGCAGGCGGAGGGACGGTGAGCAGCCCCACCTCACACACACATCCTCAGGGCTAAGCATATCCATGTGATTGGTTTGGCTATTTGGTTCCTCTATTTAAAAGTGTGTGTTTGTGTGTTCAGGTTTGAGAAGGCAGCTCTGGAGTATCAGGATCAGCTGTCTGCTGCCACAGGGATGGACTACAGCATCAAAAGCCCAGAATGCAGTCTGCTCAAAATCTCCAGCAACACCAGCAGCCCCAAACACACCAGCAACGGTAACCAGAGATATCCACAGTAGACGCAGGCCAACTACTCTGTTCTTACATCTGCACCGCACTCACTAGGTCTACATTGCAGTTAATGACTCCGACATTTAAATAAGTTGCAAAGATAAATTAATTTGCTAATAGTATAGGGGCCATTAATAGAGCGGTGCAGTGACAGCGTATTTTTGTAGACGGCCCGGGGGTTCGGAATGGCTCCCTCGACAAAAAGCAATGGGATTCTTTCATTGGATTATTGCAGTAAA